>NC_140991.1:1535999-1689230 GCF_052327205.1 Somniosus microcephalus | reverse complement strand
GAGGGGGGCACTAACTGGAGGCGCAAAGCAAACCAATTTTTCCCCACTTTACTCTTATACTCGAACCCTCTTGTAATAAAGGCCAACATACCATTTGCTTTCCTAATTGCTTGCTGTACCTGCATGCTAACTTCCAGTGATTCATGGACAAGGACACCCAGGTCCCTCTGAACACCAACATTTCCCAATCTCTCACCATTTAAAAAATACTCTGGTAGGAAAAATAGAAAAGCAATGTGGATAACTTCACATTTCCCCACATTATATTCCATTTGCCATGTTCTTGCCCACTCACTTTGCCTGTCTATATCCCCTTGAAGCTTCCTTACATCCTCCTCACAACTTACATTCCCACCCAGCTTTGTATCATCAGCAAACTTGGATATATTACATTTGGTCCCCTCATCCAAATCATTGATGTAGATTGTGAATAGCTGAGGCCCAAGCACTGATCCTTGCGGTACCCCACTAGTTCCAGCCTGCCAACCCAAAAATGACCTGTTTAATCCTACTCTCTGTTTTCTGTCCCTTAACCAATCCTCAATCCATGCTAGTATATTACCCCCAACCCCATGAGCCCTAATCTTGTGTAATAATCTTTTATGTGGCACCTTATCGAAAGCCTTCTGAAAATCCAAATATACCACATCCACTGGTTCCCCCTTATCTATTCTGCTAGTTACAACCTCAAGAAACTCTTTTTTTTAGGCAGTCCCTCGGAACTGAGGATGACTTGCTTCCACATTAAAAATGAGTTCTCAGGTGACTGAGTCCAATGCGGGACCTACAGTCTCTGTCACAGGTGGGGCAGATGGTGGTTGAAGGGGCGGGTGGGTGGGGTGCTTGGGTTGACGTGCGCTCCTTGCGCTGCCTGCGCTTGGCTTCCGCTTGCTCCCGGCGAAGAGACTCGAGGTGTTCGGCGCCTTCCCGGATGTTTCTCCTCCACTTTGTGTGGTCTTGGGCCAGGGATTCCCAGGTGTCGGTGGGGATGTTGCACTTTTCAAGGAGGCTTTGAGGGTGTCCTTGAAGCGTTTCCTCTGCCCACCTGGGACTCACTTGCTGTGTCAGAGCTCCGAGTAGAGCGCCTGTTTTGGGAGTCTCGCATCGAGCATGCGGATGATGTGACCCGTCCATCGGAGCTGATCGAGCGTGGTCAAAGCTTCGATGCTGGGGATGTTGGCCTGAGCAAGAACACTGACATTGGTGCGCCTATCCTGCCAATGGATTTGCAGGATCTTGCGGAGGCAACGTTGGTGGTACCTCTCCAGTGCTTTGAGGTGCCTGCTGTACATGGTCCATGGCTCTGAAGCATACAGTAGGACGGGTAATACTACTGCTCTGTAGACCATGAGCTTAGTGCCGGGTTTGAGGTCCTGGTCTTCAAACACTCTCTTCCTCAGGCGACCGAAGGCTGCACTGACACACTGAAGGCTGTAACAACAGAAAATGCTGGAAAAACTCAGCAAGTCAGGCAACATCCGTGGAGAGAAATTTGAGTTGACGTTAACGTCAACTCAAATTTCTCTCCACGGATGTTGCCTGACTTGCTGAGTTTTTCCAGCATTTTCTGTTGTTATTTCGGATTTCCAACATCTGCAGTATTTTGCTATCACACTGAAGGCTGTGTTGGACTTCGTCATCAACGTCTGCCCTTGTTGACAGGAGGCTCCCGAGGTATGGAATGTGGTCTACACCATCAAAATCCACGACAAGGCCTTGGACAATCGGGGAGCAGTACTGTGTGGCGGGGGCAGGTTGGTAGAGGACCTTTGTCTTACGGATGTTTAGTGTAAGGCCCATGCACTCGTACGCTTCGGTGAAGGTGTTGACGATGATTTGGAATTCGACCTCCGAGCAAGCGCAGACGCAAGCATCGTCTGCATACTGTAATTCGATGACAGAGGATGGGACGACCTTGGATCTGGACTGGAGGGGATGGAGGTTGAACAGTTTCCCGTTAGTTCTGTAAATTGGCTCCACTCCAGTGGGGAACTTACTGAGGGTGTGTGGTGATTATTCCTTGATTAGTAAAAGTATTGTGATTCGTTGTTTGTTAACTGCCTTGGGATATGTGTTGTAATCTCATTGGTAGTTGATGATCACATGATGTGTTGTGGCTACCTTAAATTCAGTCCTTTTCTAGCTTTAGTTGGGACTGGATGTAGAAAGATATGCTGCTGATTTTAAAGTTAATAAAGCCTAACTTTGGAAGGCAAATCTATTCTTTATTTCAGGGTGAGATGGAGCATTGCATCCAGGAAGATTGAGAGGGTCTTTGTGAGATCAAAGAAGGCCATGTACAGCGGTTGGTGATGTTCCCTGCATTTCTCTAGTAATTGACGCGCAGTGAAGATCATGTCCATTGTGCCCCTTAGTGGGCGGAATCCACATTGCGACTCTGGGAGGAGCTCTTCGGCCACTGGGAGAAGGCGATTGAGGAGGATTCTTGTGATGACTTTCCCTGTGGTAGACAGCAGGGAAACTCCTCTATAATTACCGCAATCGGACTGGTCACCTTTCTTGAAGATGGTCACAATTACGGCATCTCTGAGATCCCCTGGCATGCTCTCCTCCTTCCAGATAAGAGAAATGAGTTCATGAATTCGCGCCAGTAGTGCTTCTCCGCTATGCTTTAGTGCCTCGGCGGGGATTCCATCTGCTCCTGAGGCCTTGTTGTTCTTCAATTGTCGGATGGCCTTTTCAACCTCATGCCGGGCTGGAGTTGTTCTGAGATGGTGGCGGGTAGCATGCTACGGGATGGAGTTGAGGACACTCGTGTCGAAGACAGAGTCTCGGTTAAGGAGATCTTCGAAGTGCTCCTTCCAGCAGGCACTGACTGCCTCTCTGTCCTTGATGAGTACCTCTCCGTTCTTGGCCTGCAGTGGGGTAGGACCTTGGGTGCTTGGGCCGTAGGTGGTCTTGACTGCACTAAAGAATCCACGCACGTCGTGGTTGTCGGCTAGCTGCTGGATCTCCTGCGCTTTCTCCACCCACCATCTGTTCTTTAGGTCACGAGTTTTTGTTGGATCTTGGCCTTCAGGCATCTGTAGAGCTGCTTTCTTGCTCTCGAGTTGTGTTGCTGTTTCCAGATCAGGAGTGCCTTGCGCTTGCGGCTTATTAGTTCCTGGATCTCCTGGTCATTCTCGTCGAACCAATCTTGGTGTTTCCTGGTTGAGTGACCGAGCGTCTCTTCACAGGTGCTGATTATGGAGGCCTCGAGTGCAGACCAGGCGCTGTGGGCACTCTGTGTCTCTGCATCACTGGGAGTCGTCAGGTTGGTTGTCAGGCGCAGGCTGAATAGGGCTTTCTTAGCGGGGTCTTTGAGTGCTCCAGTGTTGATTTTCCTGTGGCATTGCTTCTGTTGCCGCCGCTGTTTTGAGGCTACATTGATGGAGATGACAGAGCGGATTAGGCGGTGGTCTGTCCAGCAGTCGTCAGCTCCTGTCATGGGGTGGGTGATGTGGACGTCCTTGCGGTCCCTCGCTTGGACGATGAAACTCTAACAGATTTGTCAAACACGATTTCCCTTTCATAAATCCGTGTTGACTCTGCCCAATCCTATTATTATTTTCTAAGTGCAATGTTACCACGTCCTTAATAATATGTTCTAGCATTTTCCTACCACTGATGTCAGGCTAAATGCTCTACAGTTCCCCAAATTCTCTCTCCCTCGTGGGGTTACATTTGCTACTTTCCATTGGAACCGTCCTCCTCTCTTGTTTTCTCGTTCACTCGGTTTCTCTCTCCCTTCGACTGTCAGCCATCACTCAGTGGATAACACTTTTGTACTCTGAGGGAGCGTTGCACTGTCGGAGGGGCAGTACTGAGGGAGCGTTGCACTGTCGGAGGGGCAGTACTGAGGGAGCGCCGCACCGTCGGAGGGGCAGTACTGAGGGAGCGTTGCACTGTCGGAGGGGCAGTACTGAGGGAGCGCCGCACTGTCGGAGGGGCAGTACTGAGGGAGCGTTGCACTGTCGGAGGGGCAGTACTGAGGGAGCGCCGCACCGTCGGAGGGGCAGTACTGAGGGAGCGTTGCACTGTCGGAGGGGCAGTACTGAGGGAGCGCCGCACCGTCGGAGGGGCAGTACTGAGGGAGCGTTGCACTGTCGGAGGGGCAGTACTGAGGGAGCGCTGCACCGTCGGAGGGGCAGTACTGAGGGAGCGTTGCACTGTCGGAGGGGCAGTACTGAGGGAGCGTTGCACTGTCGGAGGGGCAGTACTGAGGGAGCGCCGCACTGTCGGAGGGGCAGTACTGAGGGAGCGCCGCACTGTCGGAGGGGCAGTACTGAGGGAGCGTTGCACTGTCGGAGGGGCAGTACTGAGAGAGTGCAGCATTGTTGGAGGGGCAGTACTGAGGGAGTGCAGCATTGTCGGAGGAGCAGTACTGAGGGAGCGCCACACTGTCGGAGGGGCAGTACTGAGGGAGCGCCGCACTGTCGGAGGGGCAGTACTGAGGGAATGCTGCACTGTCGGAGGGGCAGTACTGAGGGAGTGCTGCACTGTCGGAGGGGCAGTACTGAGGGAATGCTGCACTGTCGGAGGGGCAGTACTGAGGGAGTGCCGCATTGTCGGAGGGGCAGTACTGAGGGAGCGCCGCACTGTCGGAGGGGCAGTACTGAGCGAGCGCTGCACTGTCGGAGGGGCAGTACTGAGGGAGCGCCGTACTGTCGGAGGGGCAGTACTGACGGGGGGCTGCACTGTCGGAGGGTCAGTACTGAGGGAGTGCAGCACTGTCAGAGGGGCAGTACTGAGGGAACATTGCACTGTCGGGGGGCAGTACTGAGGGAGCACCACACTTTCGGAGGGGAATTACTGAGGGAGCGCCGCATTGTCGGAGGGACAATACTGAGGGATTGCAGCACTGTCGGTGGGTCAGTACTGAGGGAGTGCAGCCCTGTCGGAGGGACAGTACTGAGGGAGTGCAGCCCTGTCGGAGGGACAGTACTGAGGGAGCGCTGCACTGTCGGAGGTGCAGTACTGAGGAAGTGCTGCACTGTCGGCAGGGTGGTACTGAGGGAGCGCCGCACTGTCGGATGGACAGTACTGAGGGTGCGCCTCACTGTCGGAGGGGCAGTACTGATGGAGCATCGCACTGTCGGAGGGGCAGTATTGAGAGAGCGCCGCACTGTCGGAGGGGCAGTACTGAGGGAGCGCTGCATTGTCGGAGGGGCTGTTCCGAGGGAGCGCTGCACTGTTGGAGGGGCAGTACTGAGGGAGCGCCGCATTGTCGGAGGGGCACTACTGAGTGAGTGCTGCACTGTCGGAGGGTCAGTACTGAGGGAGCGCCGCACTGTCGGAGGGGCGGTACTGAGGGAGCGCAGCACTGTCAGAGGGGCAGTACTGAGGGAGCAACGCACTGTCAGGGGCGCAGTACTGAGGGCATTCCGTAATGTCAGAGGGGCAGTACTGAGGGAATGCCGCATTGTCAGCGGGACAGTACTGAGGGAGCGCCGCACTGTTGGAGAGACATTACTAAGGGAGCGCCGCACTGTCGGAGGGGCAGCACTGAGGGAGCACCGCACTGTCGGAGGGGCAGTACTGAGGGAGCACCGCACTGTCGGGCGGGCAGTACTGAGGGAGTGCTGCACTGCCGGAGGGGCAGTACTGAGGGAGCGCTGCACTGTCGGAGGGGCAGTACTGAGGGAGTGCTGCACTGTTGGAGGGGCAGTAGTGACAGAGCGCTGCACTGTCGGAGGGGCAGTACTGAGGGAGCGCTGCACTGTCGGAGGGGCAGTACTGAGGGAATGCAGTACTGTCGGAGGGGCAGTACTGAGGGAGTGCAGCACTGTCGGAGGGGCAGTACTGAAGGAGTGCAGCACTGTCGGAGGTGCTGTCTTTCAGATGAGACGTTAAACCGAGGCCCCGTCTGCTCTCTCAGGTGGATGTAAAAGATCCCATGGCCTCTATTTTGATGAAGAACAGGATGGATATTGTCCTGGTGTCCTGGCCAATATTTATCCCTCAACCACATCACTAATAAACAGATTATCTGGTGATTGTCACATTGGTGTTTATGGGAGCTTGCTCTGCACAAATTGGATGCTGCGTTTCCCGCATTGCAATAGTGAGTTCAAAAAATGAGAGTGAGAGACCATAAATGGTTAACGTGGAATAAGTTTACATCTGCCGGGAGATTAATCAGGGCAGAATGTTCTGGAAATGTGAGCTGTTTTACTGGCTCCTGTTTGTTCAATAACCGCATCCTATTGAACTCTGACCTCTCTAGATTAACTCCGCGGCTGTTAAAGGCACAGTCCCGCTGCAACCCGGGATGTGACACGGCATGACTGGCAACCAATGTCCAAAACACTGACTGCAAATTCAACATGGCAAAGAGAGTAAGAGAGAGAGGGAGTGAGAGGGAGTGAGAGAGACAGAGTGAGCACAGAGAATTCGACCCAACACAATTGTCACTAAACAAAAAGAAAAATATTTGACCTATTGGACAGAAACGACAAAATCCCAAAACAAACTCGATTGCTATTTGGCCCTAAACAGACAATACACCATGGCTGAATACCTGACCATGGTAAAAGATCGCAAACTGAGAAAAACCTTGACAATGTACAGACTTAGTCAGCATAGCCTGGCCATCAAAAAAGGCAGACACAGGCAGACCTGGCTGCCCAGAGAGGACAGGATATGCTCTCACTGCAGTCAGGGAGTGGTGGAGACAGAGATGTACTTCCTCACAACTTGTGGAAACTATCAGGACATAAGGGGGAATTTCTACCCAAAATTCACAAAAATATGCCCCGAATTCAAAAATTTGGATGACCACCAAAAACTCCCATATCTATTGGGGGAACAGAGAAAATGTGTAACTATAGCAGCAAACTATGTTACAGCTTGCCACAAGCAGAGGGACAACCATTAAATCTAAGAAAAGATTATATGCATATTATATGTGTGTATATTTATATATACAGGGATATACTTGTCTATACACTGTGGCGTCGAAATTCATTAAGGCGCTGCCAGCTTTGCGGCCAGTTACCGCCTAAAGAGGGCTTCTGCGCCAAAAATGAGTTTGCGCTGATATTCAGCGCAGCGGTATTGGCGGCGGTAGCCGTTAGCGCTGCGCCGGCACCGATGACGTCATCGGTGTGCGCAGTGCCCCGGTTCCGCCCCGAAACCGGCCCGATCCCCATATTTAGTAGCGGCCGCCTCCGAAGCGGCCGCAAACAGCGACCAGAAAACGGGGCTGTGCTGTAGCCTTAGTGGGGCGCTTTAAAGGGGAAGGTGCGGCCGGCCGCTTTTTCGGCCGCCTGCCCGCACCTCCTTCCCCGGCCTCGTCCAACCCCCCCCCCCCCCCCGCGGCATTGCCGGCTGCTTTCCGCGAACCTGGCACTTCTCCGTGGTGCCGGGCTCATTTGCCGGCACTCTCCAGCGGCGATCTCCCCGTTGCAGGCAGCTCCCCCTTAAGAGGAGGAGGCCTGCAGTACTGCAGCCTGCCGCTCCACAGCAGCTGGCGCAGCGGCGCCAAGAGTGCTGAAATTCAGTGTCAGCGCCCCAAGCGGAGGCGGGCACACCCTGGTATAGCGCCCGGTTCCGAATTGGGGCGCAAACACTGAATATCTGATGATCGCTAATGGCTCCCCGCCCAGCGCTAACTTTTGGGCGCGAGCGAGCTGGCCGCCCCAAAGTGAATTTCTAGGCCTGTATGTCTAGATCTGCGATTACGTGTTCAATCATACATGTTTTTCTGTGCTTTGGCAACATAAGATGTACCTTGCATTCCAATAAAGCCATTTTGAGAATCATTAAAGACGCGAGTCACCCCAGCCACAACCTCTTCGCCCTGCTTCCGTCCGGTAAAAGATACCGAAGCATACGGTCTCGTACCAGCAGGTTTTGAAACAGCTTCTACCCCCAGGCCACAAGACTCATGAACGATTAATTTATTATTTATTACTGTTGTTTTATTTATTATTACTGTCTTTCTATTAGTATTTCTATTAGTATTTTTATCATTGTTATGCCATATTTATTCCAATGTTGGGAGGACTCGTAAAAATCAACATTTCATTGTGCAGTACACATGTCTGCTGCATATATGACAAATAAAATTGAATTGAATTGAATTTGAATTGAATTGAATTGAGTGAGAGAGACAGAGATTGAGAGAGAGGGAGACAGAGTGAGAGAAACAGAGAGAGAGTGAGTGAGAGGGGGAGAGACAGACACAAGAGTGAAATAGTGAGAGAGAGGGAGTGAGGGTGAGAGTGAGTGAGTAAGAGAGAATGAGAGAGACAGAGGGAGAGAGATACAAAGAGAGAGTGAGTGAGAGTGAGAGATACAGAGTGTGTGAGAGAGAGGTGGAGCGTGAGTGAGACAGAGAGTGTGTGAGAGGGAGAGTGTGAGAGAGTGAGTGAGAGACAGGGAGAGAGAGTGCGTGAGAGAGAGATTATTATCTGAACGGCAATAGATTGGGAAAAGGGGAAGTGCAACGAGAGACCTGGGTGTCCTTGTGCACCAGTCGCTGAAGGTAAGTATGCAGGTGCAGCAGGCGGTTAAGAAGGCAGATGATATGTTGGCCTTCATAGCGAGAGGATTCGAGTACAGGAGCAAGGATGTCTTGCAGCAGTTGTACAGGGCCTTGGTGAGACCGCACCTTGAGTATTGTGTGCAGTTTTGGTCAACTTATCTGAGGAAGGATGTTCTTGCCATGGAGGGAGTGCAGCGAAGATTCACCAGGCTGATACCTGGGATGGCAGGACTGACGTATGAAGAGAGATTGGGTCGATTGGGCTTGTATTCACTAGAGTTTAGAAGAATGAGAGGGGGTCTCATTGAAACTTATAAAATTCTAACAGGACTAGACAGACTGGATGCAGGAAGGATATTCCCGATGGCAGGGGAGTCCAGAACCAGGGGTCACAGTCTAAGGATAAGGGGTAAGGCATTTAGGACAGAAATGAGGAGGAATTTCTTCACCCAGAGAGTGGTGAACCTGTGGAATTCTCTACCACAGAAGGCAGTTGAGGCCAATTCATTAAATATATTCAAGAAGGAGTTAAATATATTTCTTAAGGCTAAAGGGATCAAGGGATATGGGGAGAAAGCAGGGACAGGGTACTGAATTTGGATGATCAGCCATGATCTCATTGAATGGCGGAGCAGGCTCGAGGGGCCGAATGGCCTACTCCTGCTCCTATCTTCTGTTTCTATGAGAGTGAGAGTGAGAGACAGAGAGATTGAATGAGTGTGTGAGAGAGAACGAGAGAGACAAGTGAAAGAGAGAGAGAGGAAGAGAGGGTGTGAGTGAGTGAGTGAGTGTGAGTTTGTTAGTGAGTGAGTGTGAGTGTGAGAGTGGGAACTGTCTTGTTTTGCACACTTTGTACAAAAATAATAAATTGCAGGACAACGGAGTATTACAGTTTAAACTCTTTTAATGAAGCATCAGGCCTGTAAGCTTAATCAATATAGCACCGTGTGGACAAGATGGAGTTAGGACCCTGGGTCCTCCAAAACAATAGCAGTCCTTACAGATGCCTGCGGGCTAATGTTAAATCAATATGCTGTAGGAGTCTACGTACTCCTAGCAAAAAATACTGAACTCGGAGAGGTTCAACAGAAAAGGTTTAATTCTTGAGACTGCATGTTGAACACAAAATGGCGTCAGAGCCTACACCAAGTCTGACTGACTTTCATCAGTCCACAGCTTCGACTGCTCCTCCCCCGCTCTGGGCTTAACTATGTTGCAGATCGAGTTTCTTAAAGGTGTGATCCTTCTTAAAGGCATGACGCCTGATTTATAGTCTACAGACCGAAAAGCGGATTGTGTCCTTTCTGTGGTCGGTATGCCACACAGCTCCCCCCAGAATCCGCTAGTAGGGAGTGTACGAACCGGTGTGGCGACTTGATGGCACGGCCGGAACGGCTCTTGGCGGTTGGTGTCGGGAGCGGGGTGGTCAGACGCGTCGGGCTCTTAGGCGGTCTGCCCCACGGTGGGGGTTGGCCCACTTGAACGGGTTCGTCGGGCTCTAGGTGCGCCAGCTTGAGCCGGTCGACCGACACCTTGTCAGTTCTGCCGCCCACTTCGAGGAGGAAGAACTTGTTCCCCGTCTGGAGTACCTTGTAGGGTCCGTCGTATGGGGGCCGTAGAGGTCCTCGGTGGGCGTCATGGCGCATGAAAACAAATTTGGCCATGTGCAGGCTAGGTGGTATGCGGGTTGCTGGTTCGCCGTGCCGGCCGGTGGGCACCGGAGCGAACTGTTGTGCTCGGTTGGCGAAAGCGCGGCGTTGCTGGTCAGCCGACCAGGGGGTCGTGGCGGTTGGCAGGAACTCTCCGGGTACGCGCAGCGGCTGGCCGTACAGGAGTTCCGCCGCCGAGGCTTGCAGGTCTTCCTTGACCGCGGAGCGTAGGCCAAGTAGCACCCACGGGAGGCGGTCGATCCAAGCCTCGTCCTCGAGGCTGGCGCGGAGGGACGCCTTCATGGACCTGTGGAATCGCTCGCACAGTCCGTTGGCTTGGGGGTGGTAAGCCGTGGTGCGGTGAACGGCCACCCAGAGGTTTCGGGCGATGGCGGCCCACAGATCAGAGGTGAACTGCGGGCCTCTATCCGACGTCATGTCAGAGGGGACGCCGAACCGAGCGACCCAGGTACCGATGAACGCCCTCGCGATGTCGGCGGTGGTGGTGGACGTCAGTGGAATGGCCTCGGGCCAGCGGGTGGTACGGTCCACGATTGTCAGCAGGTGCGTGTGACCTTGTGATGGCGGCAGGGGGCCGATGAGGTCGATGTGGACGTGGTCAAACCTTCTTTCTGGCACAGTGAACTCCTCAAGTGGGGCTTTGACGTGCTGGTGGATTTTGGCACGCTGGCAAGCTATGCAGGATCTGGACCAGACGCGCACATCTTTGCGCAGGCCGCGCCAGACAAATCGGTTGGCCACCAGTCTAATGGACGCGCGGGTGCCGGGGTGTGAGGCCGTGGACGATGTCGAACACCCGTTTTCACCAGGACGCCGGGACTACGGGGCGGGGGTTGCGCCAAGGAGGTGTCGCATTTGACTGTGACGGCGAACGGGCCGCAGGCGATGTCGGTCAGTCGCAGCCCTGGGAGGGTTGTGGGCGCGGAGAGCAGATCGGGGTCGGTGCATTGCTCCGCTGCCAGTTGAGCATAGTCCACTGCCAGGTGGGCGCCGTGGACGGCGGGGCGGGATAGGCAGTCGACCACCACGTTATCTCGACCGGAGACGAGCCGGATGTCCGTGGTGAATTCGGACACCGCGGCGAGCTGGCGTTGTTGCCTGGCTGACCACGGGTCCGCAGATTTCGCCATCGCGAATGTCAAGGGTTTGTGGTCGACAAACGCGGTGAAGGGGTGGCCCTCCAGAAGAAATCTAAAATAGCGGACTGCCAGGTACAGTGCGAGGAGCTCGCGGTCAAAGGCGCTGTATTTGGCCTCCGGGGGGCGCAGTTGGCGGCTGAAAAAGGCCAGCGGTTGCCAGGCCCCGTTGACCCACTGTTCGTACACGGCGCCGACTGCGTGGTCAGAGGCGTCCATGGTGAAGGCCACCCTGGCGTTGGGCTGTGGGTGAGCGAGCATGGTGGCGTCGGCGAGCGCCTTTTTGGTCGAGTCGAAAGCGGTCAACATGTCCGCCGACCACTCGATCGCCATTCTGTCTTTCTTACCCCGGAGGGCTTCGTATAGGGGCCGCATGAGGGAGGCCGCTCCGGGAATGAAGCGGTTGTAAAAGTTGATCATCCCCAAGAATTCCTGGAGGCCTTTGATGGTGGTAGGCCGGGGGAACTGCTGGACGGCTTGCACCTTGGCGGGCAGGGGAATGGCTCCGTCCTGCGTGATGTGGTGGCCGAGGAATTCGATCCTGCTGAGGCCGAATTGGCACTTGGCTGGGCTGATGATGAGCCCGTGCTCACTGAGCCGCTGGAACAGGGTGCGGAGGTGCTCGATGTGTTCCTGCTCGGAGGAACTAGCTACCAGGATGTTATCCAGGTAGACAAAGAGGAACTTCAGGTCCCGGAGGACCGAGTCCATGAGCCGCTGGAAGGCCTGGGCCGCGTTTTTGAGGCCGAAAGGCATTCGGAGGAACTCGAGTAGTCCAAAAGGGGTGATTATGGCCGTCTTGGGAACGTCCGTGGGGTGGACTGGCACCTGATGGTAACCGTGCACCAGGTCGACTTTGGAGAAGACTGAGCGGCCGGCCAGTCTAGCCGAGAAGTCTTGAATGTGCGGTATGGGGTACCGATCCGGCGTGGTGGCATCGTTTAGGCGCTGGTAGTCCCCGCAGGGGCGCCATTCCCCGTCGGGTTTGGTGACGATGTGGAGTGGGGAGGCCCAGGGGCTGTTGGAGTGGCAGATGATGCCGAGCTGTTCCATTGTGGCGAACTCGGCCCGCGCGATCTCCAGCTTGGCCGGGTCCAGCCTGCAGGCGTGGGCATACACCGGTGGGCCTGTGGTGGGGATGAAGTGTTCTACCCCGTGCTTAGCAACCTTCGCGGAGAAGGTCGGGTTGGTGAGGGCTTGGAACTCAGTCAGGAGTGCTGAGTAGTGGTCCGTTGAGCAGGCGCGGCACTGCCACGCCATTTCGGCGGGTTGGGGGGGGGGGGCCATGGCGCCCGGGATAGGTGACATGATGTTCATGTCCACGAGGCGGCGCCGAGGCATGTCGACCAACAGGCCGTGGGCGCACAGGAAATCCGCACCGGGGAGCGGGGAGAGCACCTTGGCGGTGATAAACTCCCAGTGGTAGCGGCGGCCTGCGCTGCGCGCCCATGTCGCATAGGAAACGGTGTCCGGAGGCGCTGCCCGTAATGTACAGCAGCGGGTTTTGTAGTGTTGTCCAGACTTTCGTGATTGTGGAGCTGCCCAGGGAGGCGAGGAGGTAGTCGTACATCGTTGCGTCGGCGGTGATGCCGCGGAGTCGGAATTGCGATTCGGCTTGAAGGAACCAAGCGGTGGCCAGGTTCTCCCAGAACTCCGGCAGCTTCACAGAAACTGCGTTTGTGTCAGCCATGGTTACGCTTAGGAGTCGTCCTGAGCGTCGGGGTCACCAATGTAGGAGTCTACGTACTCCTAGCAAAAAATACTGAACTCAGAGAGGTTCAACAGAAAAGGTTTAATTCTTGAGACTGCATGTTGAACACAAAATGGCGTCAGAGCCTACACCAAGTCTGACTGACTTTCATCAGTCCACAGCTTCGACTGCTCCTCCCCCGCTCTGGGCTTAACTATGTTGCAGATCGAGGTTCTTTAAGAAGGATCACACCTTTAAGGCATGACGCCTGATTTATAGTCTACGGACCGAAAAGCGGATTGTGTCCTTTCTGTGGTCGGTACGCCACAATGCAAATATTACAGGAGTGAGTGAGTGTGAGTGAGTAAGTGCGTGAGTGAGTAAGTGAGTGCATATGAGTGAGAGTGAGTGGATGGGGGTGAGTGAGTGAGAGTGAGTTTGTTAGTGGGGGGTGAGTGAGTGGGGGGTGAGTGAGTGGGGGAATGAGTGTGTCAGTGATTGAGTGTGAGTGCATGAGTGTGTCAGTGAGTGGGGGTGAGTGATTGAGTGAGGGTGAGTGAATGAGTGAGTCTGAGGGAGTGTGTGTGAGTGATGATTGAGTGAGTGGGAGTGAGTGAGAGAGTGAGCATGAGTGAGTGTGCTTGAGTGAGTGAGAGAATAAGAGTGATTGGGAGGGAGTGCGTGTGAGCGAGTGCGTGAGTGAGTTTGAGTGACTGAGTGTCAGTGTGAGTGAGTGAGTCAGTGAGGGAGTGAGAGAGTGAGTGTGGGTGAGTGAGAGTGAGTGAGTATGAGTGTGAGTCAGTGAAGGAGTGCGTGTGAGTGATGATTGAGTGAGTGAGAGAGAGTATGAGTGGGATTGAGAGTGAGACTGAGTGAGTGAGTCTGTGTGAGTGAGTGAGTAAATGAGTGTGAGTGAGATTGAGTGAGTATGCGTGAGTGAGTGTGAGTGTGTGAGTGCGAGTTATAAACAGGACAAGGCAGACTAGATGCATGAAACATAGAAGATAGGAGCAGGAGTAGGCCATTCGGCCCCTCGAGCCGGCTCCGCCATTTAATGAGATCATGGCTGATCATCCAAGTTCAGTACCCTGTCCCTGCCTTCTCCCCATATCCCTTGATCCCTTTAGCCTTAAGAAATATATCTAACTCCTTCTTGAATATATTTAATGAATTGGCCTCTACTGCCTTCTGTGGTAGAGAATTCCACAGGTTCACCACTCTCTGGGTGAACAAATTCCTCCTCATCTCTGTCCTAAATGGCTTACCCCTTAGACTGTGAACCCTGGTTCTGGACTCCCCGACCATCGGGAACATCCTTCCTCGCATCTAGTCTGTCCAGTCCTGTCAGAATTTTATAAGTTTCAATGAGATCCCCTCTCATTCTTCTAAACTCCGAGTACAAGCCCAATCGACCCAATCTCTCCTCACACGTCATTCCTGCCATCCCAGGTATCAGCCTGGTGAATCTTCGCTGAACTCCCTCCATGGCAAGTACATCCTTCCTCAGATAATGCAACCAAAACGGCACACAATACTCAAGATGTGGTCTCACCAAGGCCCTGCACAACTGCAGCAAGACATCCTTGTTCCTGTACTCAAACCCTCTCGCAACGAAGGCCAACATACCATTTGCCTTCTTAACCGTCTGCTGTACCTGCATGCTTACCTTCAGCGACTGGTGCACAAGGACACCCAGGTCTCGTTGCACTTCCCCTTCTCCCAATCTATTGCCATTCAGATAATAATCTGCCTTCCTGTTTTTGACATCAAAGTGGATAATCTCGCATTTATCCACGTTATATTGCATCTGCCATGCATCTGCCCAATCACCCAACCTGTCCAAATCATACTGGACTTTCTTGGCATCCTCCTCACAGCACACACACCCACCCAGCTTTGTGTCGTCTGCAAACTTGGAGATATTACATCTAGTTCCCTCGTCTAGATCATTAATATATATTGTGAATAGCTGGGGTCCAAGGACCGATCCCTGCGGTACCTCACTAGTCACTGCCTGCCACTCGGAAAAAGACCCGTTTATTCCAACTCTTTGCTTTCTGTCTGCCAACCAGTTCTCTATCCAAGTCAATACCTTGCCCCCAATCCCATGTGCCTTAACTTTACACGTTAATCTCTTATGTGGGACCTTATCGAAAGCCTTTTGAAAGTCCAAATACACCACATCCACTGGTTCTCCCTTATCTGTTTTACCAGTTACATCCTCAAAAAATTCCAGTAGATTAGTCAAGCATGATTTACCTTTTGTAAATCCATGTTGACTTTGTCCGATCCTGTCACTGTTTTCCAAGTGCTCTGCTATTACATCTTTTATAATGGACTCTAGCATTTTCCTCACTACCGATGTCAGGCTTACCGGTCTGTAATTCCCCATTTTCTCTCTACCACCTTTTTTGAATAGTGGGGTAACATTAGCTACCCTCCAATCCATGGGTACTGTTCCAGATTCCATCGAATGTTGGAAGATGATCAGCAATGCATCTACTATTTCTCGGGCCACTTCCTTAAGTACCCTAGGATGTAGATTAACAGGCCCTGGGGATGTATCGGCCTTCAATCCCATCAATTTCCCTAACACCATTTCCCTACAAATACTGATTTCTTTCAGTTCCTCCCTTTCATCAGACCCTATGTTCCCCGACATCTCTGGGAGGTTATTTGTGTCCTCCTTTGTGAAGACAGAACCAAAATATGTATTTAATTGGTCCGCCATTTCTTTGTTCCCCATTATAAATTCCCCTGATTCTGACTGCAAGGGACCTACGCTTGACTTCACCAATCTTTTTCTCTTCACATATCTATAAAAGCTATACAGTCAGTTTTTATGTTCCCTGCAAGCTTACTCTCATACTCTATTTTCCCCTTCTTAATTAATCTCTTTGTCCTCCTCTGTTGAATCCTAAACTGCTCCCAATCCTCAGGTTTACTGCTTTTTCTGGCCAATTTATTTGGCCTCTCCTTGGATCTTATGCTATCCCTAATTTCCCTTGTTAGCCACGGTTGAGTCACCTTTTTTGTTTTATTTTTATGCCAAACTGGGATGAACAAATTCTGTAGTTCATCCATGCGGTCTTTGTATGTTTGCCATTGCCTATCCACCATCAACCCTTTGAGTGACATTCCCCAATCAATCCTACCCAACTCGTGCCTCATACCATCGTAGTTTCCTTTATTTAAATTCAGGACCCTAGTCTCTGAGTCAACTACTCAATACCTCTATTTATGAATCCCAAGATCCCATATGCTTTGCTAACCACTCTCTCAATATGTCCTGCCACCTTCAGGGACCTATGCACAATAACTCCCAGGCCCCTCTGTCCCTGCACACTCTTTAAAACTGTGCCATTAAATGTATATTGCCTCTCCCTGTTCCTTCTGCCTAAATGCATCACCTCACACTTCTCTGTATTAAATTCCACCTGCCACTTGGCTGCCCATTCTGCTAGCCTTTCTATGTCCTGTTGCAGTCGATTGGTATCATCCTCACTGTTTGCCACACCAAGTTTGGTGTCATTGGCAAATTTAGAAATTCTACTCTGCTTTTCTTGTGATATATATATAAATGACCTGGATATTGGAATACAGTGGCCCCAGCACTGACCTTTGGGGAACACCACTGTCTACCATCCTCCAGTCTGAAAAACAGCCATTTACCACAACTCGCTGTTTTCTGTCCTTAAGACAATTCCTTATCCAAGCTGCCACTGACCCACCTATTCTATGAGCCTCAATTTTGTTAACCAGCCTTCTATGTGGTACTTTATCAAATGCCTTCCGAAAATCCATGTAGACAACATCCACTGCATTCCCTTCATCAATCCTCTCTGTTACTTCATCAAAAAATTCCATTAGATTAGTCAAACATGATCTGCCTTTTACAAATCCATGTTGGCTCTCCTTAATTAGCTTAAACCTCTCCAAGTGTCTGTTAATTTTTTCCTTGATTATTGTTTCTAAAACTTTACCCACCACTGATGTTAAACTGACCGGCCTGTAGTTACTAGGATTGTCCTTGCACCCTTTCTTGAACAATGGTGTCACATTTGCCACTTTCCAATCCTCAGGCACCTCCCCCGCATCTAGGGAAGATTGGAAAATTATGGCAAGCCCTTCCGCTATCTCCTCCCCCAATTCCCGTAGCAAATTGGGATACAAGCCATCTGGACCAAGTGACTTAGAAACGCTGCACTGTCGGAGGGACAGTACTGAGGGAATGCTGCACTGTCGGAGGGGCAGTACTGAGGGAGCGTTGCACTCTCCGAGGGGCAGTACTGAGGAGGCGCTGCACTGTGGGAGGGGCAGTACTGAGGGAGTGCTGCACTGTCGGAGGCGCAGTACTGAGGGAGTGCTGCACTGTCGGATGAGAATTGGGGGCCCAGCAACATCCTGATCTCTGGGAACCAGGAGACTTCCAGTAAAGCCACCTGCCCCGGTGCCCAGCTACACACCATCCCCACCATTGTCCCTGGGGCCGGGGGTTTCCCCCGGGGTGGGCCTCCCAGCTCCCAACCCAAGGGCACTCTGGACCTTCCCCAGGACACTTCAAAATACAGAGTGTGGCAGAGGGCACCAGTCGGGGTCAGACTGTGCAGGATGTGTACCCGAGTCTGCAGTTTACAGTTAGGAGAGTGAGGGGGCACCAGTCGGGGTCAGACTGTGCAGGGTGTGTACCCGAGTCTGCAGTTTACAGTTAGGGGAGTGAGGGGGCACCAGTCGGGGTCAGACTGTGCAGGGTGTGTACCCGAGTCTGCAGTTTACAGTTAGGGGAGTGAGGGGGCACCAGTCGGGGTCAGACTGTGCAGGGTGTGTACCTGAGTCTGCAGTTTACAGTTAGGGGAGTGAGGGGGCACCAGTCGGGGTCAGACTGTGCAGGGTGTGTACCCGAGTCTGCAGTTTACAGTTAGGGGAGTGAGGGGGCACCAGTCGGGGTCAGACTGTGCAGGGTGTGTACCCGAGTCTGCAGTTTACAGTTAGGGGAGTGAGGGGGCACCAGTCGGGATCAGACTGTGCAGGGTGTGTACCCGAGTCTGCAGTTTACAGTTAGGGGAGTGAGGGGGCACCAGTCGGGGTCAGACTGTGCAGGGTGTGTACCCGAGTCTGCAGTTTACAGTTAGGAGAGTGAGGGGGCACCAGTCGGGGTCAGACTGTGCAGGGTGTGTACCCGAGTCTGCAGTTTACAGTTAGGGGAGTGAGGGGGCACCAGTCGGGGTCAGACTGTGCAGGGTGTGTACCCGAGTCTGCAGTTTACAGTTAGGAGAGTGAGGGGGCACCAGTGGGGGTCAGACTGTGCAGGGTGTGTACCCGAGTCTGCAGTTTACAGTTAGGGGAGTGAGGGGGCACCAGTCGGGGTCAGACTGTGCAGGGTGTGTACCCGAGTCTGCAGTTTACAGTTAGGGGAGTGAGGGGGCACCAGTCGGGGTCAGACTGTGCAGGGTGTGTACCCGAGTCTGCAGTTTACAGTTAGGAGAGTGAGGGGGCACCAGTCGGGGTAAGACTGTGCAGGGTGTGTACCTGAGTCTGCAGTTTACAGTTAGGGGAGTGAGGGGGCACCAGTCGGGGTCAGACTGTGCAGGGTGTGTACCTGAGTCTGCAGTTTACAGTTAGGGGAGTGAGGGGGCACCAGTCGGGGTCAGACTGTGCAGGGTGTGTACCTGAGTCTGCAGTTTACAGTTAGGGGAGTGAGGGGGCACCAGTCGGGGTCAGACTGTGCAGGGTGTGTACCTGAGTCTGCAGTTTACAGTTAGGGGAGTGAGGGGGCACCAGTCGGGGTCAGACTGTGCAGGGTGTGTACCTGAGTCTGCAGTTTACAGTTAGGGGAGTGAGGGGGCACCAGTCGGGGTCAGACTGTGCAGGGTGTGTACCCGAGTCTGCAGTTTACAGTTAGGAGAGTGAGGGGGCACCAGTCGGGGTCAGACTGTGCAGGGTGTGTACCCGAGTCTGCAGTTTACAGTTAGGGGAGTGAAGGGGCACCAGTCGGGGTCAGACTGTGCAGGGTGTGTACCCGAGTCTGCAGTTTACAGTTAGGGGAGTGAGGGGGCACCAGTCGGGGTCAGACTGTGCAGGGTGTGTACCTGAGTCTGCAGTTTACAGTTAGGGGAGTGAGGGGGCACCAGTCGGGGTCAGACTGTGCAGGGTGTGTACCCGAGTCTGCAGTTTACAGTTAGGGGAGTGAGGGGGCACCAGTCGGGGTCAGACTGTGCAGGGTGTGTACCCGAGTCTGCAGTTTACAGTTAGGAGAGTGAGGGGGCACCAGTCGGGGTCAGACTGTGCAGGGTGTGTACCCGAGTCTGCAGTTTACAGTTAGGAGAGTGAGGGGGCACCAGTCGGGGTCAGACTGTGCAGGGTGTGTACCCGAGTCTGCAGTTTACAGTTAGGGGAGTGAGGGGGCACCAGTCGGGGTCAGACTGTGCAGGGTGTGTACCCGAGTCTGCAGTTTACAGTTAGGGGAGTGAGGGGGCACCAGTCGGGGTCAGACTGTGCAGGGTGTGTACCCGAGTCTGCAGTTTACAGTTAGGGGAGTGAGGGGGCACCAGTCGGGGTCAGACTGTGCAGGGTGTGTACCCGAGTCTGCAGTTTACAGTTAGGGGAGTGAGGGGGCACCAGTCGGGGTCAGACTGTGCAGGGTGTGTACCCGAGTCTGCAGTTTACAGTTAGGGGAGTGAGGGGCACCAGTCGGGGTCAGACTGTGCAGGGTGTGTACCCGAGTCTGCAGTTTACAGTTAGGGGAGTGAGGGGGCACCAGTCGGGGTCAGACTGTGCAGGGTGTGTACCCGAGTCTGCAGTTTACAGTTAGGGGAGTGAGGGGGCACCAGTCGGGGTCAGACTGTGCAGGGTGTGTACCCGAGTCTGCAGTTTACAGTTAGGGGAGTGAGGGGGCACCAGTCGGGGTCAGACTGTGCAGGGTGTGTACCTGAGTCTGCAGTTTACAGTTAGGGGAGTGAGGGGGCACCAGTCGGGGTCAGACTGTGCAGGGTGTGTACCCGAGTCTGCAGTTTACAGTTAGGGGAGTGAGGGGGCACCAGTCGGGGTCAGACTGTGCAGGGTGTGTACCCTGAGTCTGCAGTTTACAGTTAGGGGAGTGAGGGGCACCAGTCGGGGTCAGACTGTGCAGGGTGTGTACCCGAGTCTGCAGTTTACAGTTAGGGGAGTGAGGGGGCACCAGTCGGGGTCAGACTGTGCAGGGTGTGTACCTGAGTCTGCAGTTTACAGTTAGGGGAGTGAGGGGGCACCAGTCGGGGTCAGACTGTGCAGGGTGTGTACCCGAGTCTGCAGTTTACAGTTAGGAGAGTGAGGGGGCACCAGTCGGGGTCAGACTGTGCAGGGTGTGTACCTGAGTCTGCAGTTTACAGTTAGGGGAGTGAGGGGGCACCAGTCGGGGTCAGACTGTGCAGGGTGTGTACCTGAGTCTGCAGTTTACAGTTAGGAGAGTGAGGGGGCACCAGTCGGGGTCAGACTGTGCAGGGTGTGTACCCGAGTCTGCAGTTTACAGTTAGGAGAGTGAGGGGGCACCAGTCGGGGTCAGACTGTGCAGGGTGTGTACCTGAGTCTGCAGTTTACAGTTAGGAGAGTGAGGGGGCACCAGTCGGGGTCAGACTGTGCAGGGTGTGTACCTGAGTCTGCAGTTTACAGTTAGGAGAGTGAGGGGGCACCAGTCGGGGTCAGACTGTGCAGGGTGTGTACCTGAGTCTGCAGTTTACAGTTAGGAGAGTGAGGGGGCACCAGTCGGGGTCAGACTGTGCAGGGTGTGTACCCGAGTCTGCAGTTTACAGTTAGGAGAGTGAGGGGGCACCAGTCGGGGTCAGACTGTGCAGGGTGTGTACCTGAGTCTGCAGTTTACAGTTAGGGAGTGAGGGGGCACCAGTCGGGGTCAGACTGTGCAGGGTGTGTACCCGAGTCTGCAGTTTACAGTTAGGAGAGTGAGGGGGCACCAGTCGGGGTCAGACTGTGCAGGGTGTGTACCTGAGTCTGCAGTTTACAGTTAGGGAGTGAGGGGGCACCAGTCGGGGTCAGACTGTGCAGGGTGTGTACCGAGTCTGCAGTTTACAGTTAGGAGAGTGAGGGGGCACCAGTCGGGGTCAGACTGTGCAGGGTGTGTACCCGAGTCTGCAGTTTACAGTTAGGGAGTGAGGGGGCACCAGTCGGGGTCAGACTGTGCAGGGTGTGTACCTGAGTCTGCAGTTTACAGTTAGGGGAGTGAGGGGGCACCAGTCGGGGTCAGACTGTGCAGGGTGTGTACCCGAGTCTGCAGTTTACAGTTAGGGGAGTGAGGGGGCACCAGTCGGGGTCAGACTGTGCAGGGTGTGTACCTGAGTCTGCAGTTTACAGTTAGGGGAGTGAGGGGGCACCAGTCGGGGTCAGACTGTGCAGGGTGTGTACCCGAGTCTGCAGTTTACAGTTAGGGAGTGAGGGGGCACCAGTCGGGGTCAGACTGTGCAGGGTGTGTACCCGAGTCTGCAGTTTACAGTTAGGGGAGTGAGGGGGCACCAGTCGGGGTCAGACTGTGCAGGGTGTGTACCCGAGTCTGCAGTTTACAGTTAGGGGAGTGAGGGGGCACCAGTCGGGGTCAGACTGTGCAGGGTGTGTACCTGAGTCTGCAGTTTACAGTTAGGGGAGTGAGGGGGCACCAGTCGGGGTCAGACTGTGCAGGGTGTGTACCCGAGTCTGCAGTTTACAGTTAGGGAGTGAGGGGGCACCAGTCGGGGTCAGACTGTGCAGGGTGTGTACCCGAGTCTGCAGTTTACAGTTAGGGGAGTGAGGGGGCACCAGTCGGGGTCAGACTGTGCAGGGTGTGTACCCGAGTCTGCAGTTTACAGTTAGGAGAGTGAGGGGGCACCAGTCGGGGTCAGACTGTGCAGGGTGTGTACCCGAGTCTGCAGTTTACAGTTAGGGAGTGAGGGGGCACCAGTCGGGGTCAGACTGTGCAGGGTGTGTACCCTGAGTCTGCAGTTTACAGTTAGGGGAGTGAGGGGGCACCAGTCGGGGTCAGACTGTGCAGGGTGTGTACCTGAGTCTGCAGTTTACAGTTAGGGGAGTGAGGGGGCACCAGTCGGGGTCAGACTGTGCAGGGTGTGTACCCTGAGTCTGCAGTTTACAGTTAGGAGAGTGAGGGGGCACCAGTCGGGGTCAGACTGTGCAGGGTGTGTACCCGAGTCTGCAGTTTACAGTTAGGAGAGTGAGGGGGCACCAGTCGGGGTCAGACTGTGCAGGGTGTGTACCCGAGTCTGCAGTTTACAGTTAGGAGAGTGAGGGGGCACCAGTCGGGGTCAGACTGTGCAGGGTGTGTACCTGAGTCTGCAGTTTACAGTTAGGGGAGTGAGGGGGCACCAGTCGGGGTCAGACTGTGCAGGGTGTGTACCTGAGTCTGCAGTTTACAGTTAGGGGAGTGAGGGGGCACCAGTCGGGGTCAGACTGTGCAGGGTGTGTACCCGAGTCTGCAGTTTACAGTTAGGAGAGTGAGGGGGCACCAGTCGGGGTCAGACTGTGCAGGGTGTGTACCCGAGTCTGCAGTTTACAGTTAGGAGAGTGAGGGGGCACCAGTCGGGGTCAGACTGTGCAGGATGTGTACCCTGAGTCTGCAGTTTACAGTTAGGAGAGTGCGGGGGCACCAGTCGGGGTCAGACTGTGCAGGGTGTGTACCTGAGTCTGCAGTTTACAGTTAGGAGAGTGAGGGGGCACCAGTCGGGGTCAGACTGTGCAGGGTGTGTACCCGAGTCTGCAGTTTACAGTTAGGGGAGTGAGGGGGCACCAGTCGGGGTCAGACTGTGCAGGGTGTGTACCCGAGTCTGCAGTTTACAGTTAGGGGAGTGAGGGGGCACCAGTCGGGGTCAGACTGTGCAGGGTGTGTACCCGAGTCTGCAGTTTACAGTTAGGAGAGTGAGGGGGCACCAGTCGGGGTCAGACTGTGCAGGGTGTGTACCCGAGTCTGCAGTTTACAGTTAGGAGAGTGAGGGGGCACCAGTCGGGGTCAGACTGTGCAGGGTGTGTACCTGAGTCTGCAGTTTACAGTTAGGGGAGTGAGGGGGCACCAGTCGTGGTCAGACTGTGCAGGGTGTGTACCCGAGTCTGCAGTTTACAGTTAGGGGAGTGAGGGGGCACCAGTCGTGGTCAGACTGTGCAGGGTGTGTACCCGAGTCTGCAGTTTACAGTTAGGAGTGAAGGGGCACCAGTCGGGGTCAGACTGTGCAGGGTGTGTACCCGAGTCTGCAGTTTACAGTTAGGAGTGAAGGGGCACCAGTCGGGGTCAGACTGTGCAGGGTGTGTACCTGAGTCTGCAGTTTACAGTTAGGAGAGTGAGGGGGCACCAGTCGGGGTCAGACTGTGCAGGGTGTGTACCCGAGTCTGCAGTTTACAGTTAGGAGAGTGCGGGGGGCACCAGTCGGGGTCAGACTGTGCAGGGTGTGTACCTGAGTCTGCAGTTTACAGTTAGGAGAGTGAGGGGGCACCAGTCGGGGTCAGACTGTGCAGGGTGTGTACCCGAGTCTGCAGTTTACAGTTAGGAGAGTGAGGGGGCACCAGTCGGGGTCAGACTGTGCAGGGTGTGTACCCGAGTCTGCAGTTTACAGTTAGGAGAGTGAGGGGGCACCAGTCGGGGTCAGACTGTGCAGGGTGTGTACCTGAGTCTGCAGTTTACAGTTAGGGGAGTGAGGGGGCACCAGTCGTGGTCAGACTGTGCAGGGTGTGTACCCGAGTCTGCAGTTTACAGTTAGGGAGTGAGGGGGCACCAGTCGTGGTCAGACTGTGCAGGGTGTGTACCCGAGTCTGCAGTTTACAGTTAGGAGTGAAGGGGCACCAGTCGGGGTCAGACTGTGCAGGGTGTGTACCCGAGTCTGCAGTTTACAGTTAGGGGAGTGAGGGGGCACCAGTCGGGGTCAGACTGTGCAGGGTGTGTACCCGAGTCTGCAGTTTACAGTTAGGGGAGTGAGGGGGCACCAGTCGGGGTCAGACTGTGCAGGGTGTGTACCCGAGTCTGCAGTTTACAGTTAGGGGAGTGAGGGGGCACCAGTCGGGGTCAGACTGTGCAGGGTGTGTACCCGAGTCTGCAGTTTACAGTTAGGGGAGTGAGGGGGCACCAGTCGGGGTCAGACTGTGCAGGGTGTGTACCCGAGTCTGCAGTTTACAGTTAGGAGTGAGGGGGCACCAGTCGGGGTCAGACTGTGCAGGGTGTGTACCCGAGTCTGCAGTTTACAGTTAGGAGAGTGAGGGGGCACCAGTCGGGGTCAGACTGTGCAGGGTGTGTACCCGAGTCTGCAGTTTACAGTTAGGGGAGTGAGGGGGCACCAGTCGGGGTCAGACTGTGCAGGGTGTGTACCCGAGTCTGCAGTTTACAGTTAGGAGAGTGAGGGGGCACCAGTCGGGGTCAGACTGTGCAGGGTGTGTACCTGAGTCTGCAGTTTACAGTTAGGAGAGTGAGGGGGCACCAGTCGGGGTCAGACTGTGCAGGGTGTGTACCTGAGTCTGCAGTTTACAGTTAGGAGTGAAGGGGCACCAGTCGGGGTCAGACTGTGCAGGGTGTGTACCCGAGTCTGCAGTTTACAGTTAGGAGAGTGAGGGGGCACCAGTCGGGGTCAGACTGTGCAGGGTGTGTACCCGAGTCTGCAGTTTACAGTTAGGGGAGTGAGGGGGCACCAGTCGGGGTCAGACTGTGCAGGGTGTGTACCTGAGTCTGCAGTTTACAGTTAGGAGAGTGAGGGGGCACCAGTCGGGGTCAGACTGTGCAGGGTGTGTACCTGAGTCTGCAGTTTACAGTTAGGAGTGAGGGGGCACCAGTCGGGGTCAGACTGTGCAGGGTGTGTACCTGAGTCTGCAGTTTACAGTTAGGAGAGTGAGGGGGCACCAGTCGGGGTCAGACTGTGCAGGGTGTGTACCCGAGTCTGCAGTTTACAGTTAGGAGAGTGAGGGGGCACCAGTCGGGGTCAGACTGTGCAGGGTGTGTACCCGAGTCTGCAGTTTACAGTTAGGGGAGTGAGGGGGCACCAGTCGGGGTCAGACTGTGCAGGGTGTGTACCTGAGTCTGCAGTTTACAGTTAGGAGTGAGGGGGCACCAGTCGGGGTCAGACTGTGCAGGGTGTGTACCCGAGTCTGCAGTTTACAGTTAGGAGAGTGAGGGGGCACCAGTCGGGGTCAGACTGTGCAGGGTGTGTACCCGAGTCTGCAGTTTACAGTTAGGGGAGTGAGGGGGCACCAGTCGGGGTCAGACTGTGCAGGGTGTGTACCCGAGTCTGCAGTTTACAGTTAGGAGAGTGAGGGGGCACCAGTCGGGGTCAGACTGTGCAGGGTGTGTACCTGAGTCTGCAGTTTACAGTTAGGAGTGAGGGGGCACCAGTCGGGGTCAGACTGTGCAGGGTGTGTACCCGAGTCTGCAGTTTACAGTTAGGGGAGTGAGGGGGCACCAGTCGGGGTCAGACTGTGCAGGGTGTGTACCCGAGTCTGCAGTTTACAGTTAGGAGAGTGAGGGGGCACCAGTCGGGGTCAGACTGTGCAGGATGTGTATCATTTGGAGAAAATTAACAGTCTCTCTGCAGAGCTGATTGCATAGAATTAATAATTCATATTAAAAAATAATTTTTCACATCAGATACCAATATACAAAGCACTTTCCCAAGTGTCACAGATCAAACTGTGCAGCCACAGAGAAGAGTGGATGGTGTTCGATAGAAGTCCCGTGTTCGCCTGGCGCTGTCCCGTGCGCTTTGCCTACTTATGGCTTGTTTTGTATGTGGAGGTTGCGCAGGTTTTCTAGCCCGGTTTGACTGATGACCCCATAGGTCTGGGAGTAGCTCCCCCAGGCAGCTTTCGGGTTCCCTGCTGCTTCCACGTTTGACATTGTCTGGAACATCTTCTTGAAGGGACGGCTCTCTCGCGTTTGTGACTGTGGCCTTGGGTTCTGCAAAATAGGAAAACAAGTAAAAGCTTCCGAGGATGAGCCTGCTCCCAGAGAATTCCATAACAATACAGCACAGACCCAGGCCTTTCAGCCTCACCAGTTAGTGGGAATGGTTTGGATTACTAGTCCAGTAACATGAGGCCTGGACCAATCCGTGAGACGCAAGTTGAAATCCCACCACAGCAGCTGGGGAATTTAAATTCAGTTGAATGAAGAGCTGGTGCCAGTAATGGTGACGCTACTGGATTGTCACAAAAACCCATCTGGTTCACGGATGTCCTTCGAAGGAAATCTGCCGTCCTTACCCGGTCTGGCCTGTGTGATTCCACACCCACAGCAATGTGGTTGACTCTTAACTGCCCTCTGTGGCTCACCACCACCTTCTCGAAAGGCAATTAGGGTTGGGCAATAAATGCTGACCTTGCCAGCGACGCCCACATCCCATGAATAAATTAAAACACAGTCTGTGGTGTTCCTGCCCCACGCCAGCAGTATGCTAATCCCATGTACCGATCCTGTCACCCCGAGGTGCTCCATCGGGCCTGTCACCCCGAGGTGCTCCATCGGGCCTGTCACCCCGAGGTGCTCCATCGGTGCTGTCACCCCCGAGGTGCTCCATCGGTTCCTGTCACCCCGAGGTGCTCCATCGGTTCCTGTCACCCCGAGGTGCTCCATCGGGCCTGTCACCCCCGAGGTGCTCCATCGGTGCTGTCACCCCGAGGTGCTCCATCGGGCCTGTCACCCCGAGGTGCTCCATCGGTGCTGTCACCCCGAGGTGCTCCATCCAGCCTGTCACCCCGAGGTGCTGCCATCGGTGCTGTCTCCCCGAGGTGCTCCATCGGTTCCTGTCACCCCGAGGTGCTCCATCGGTGCTGTCACCCCGAGGTGCTCCATCGGGCCTGTCACCCCGAGGTGCTGCCATCGGTGCTGTCTCCCCGAGGTGCTCCATCGGTTCCTGTCACCCCGAGGTGCTGCCATCGGTGCTGTCACCCCGAGGTGCTCCATCGGTGCTGTCACCCCGAGGTGCTGCCATCGGTGCTGTCACCCCGAGGTGCTCCATCCAGCCTGTCACCCCGAGGTGCTGCCATCGGTGCTGTCACCCCGAGGTGCTCCATCCAGCCTGTCACCCCGAGGTGCTGCCATCGGTGCTGTCTCCCCGAGGTGCTCCATCGGTGCTGTCACCCCGAGGTGCTGCCATCGGTGCTGTCACCCCGAGGTGCTCCATCGGTGCTGTCTCCCCGAGGTGCTCCATCGGTGCTGTCACCCCGAGGTGCTGCCATCGGTGCTGTCTCCCCGAGGTGCTCCATCCAGCCTGTCACCCCGAGGTGCTGCCATCGGTGCTGTCTCCCCGAGGTGCTCCATCCAGCCTGTCACCCCGAGGTGCTGCCATCGGTGCTGTCACCCCGAGGTGCTCCATCGGTGCTGTCTCCCCGAGGTGCTCCATCCAGCCTGTCACCCCGAGGTGCTGCCATCGGTGCTGTCTCCCCGAGGTGCTCCATCGGTGCGGTCACCCCGAGGTGCTCCATCGGTGCTGTCACCCCGAGGTGCTCCATCGGTTCTGTCTCCCCGAGGTGCTCCATCGGTTCCTGTCACCCCGAGGTGCTCCACCGGTGCTGTCACCCCGAGGTGCTCCATCGGTGCTGTCTCCCCGAGGTGCTCCATCCAGCCTGTCACCCCGAGGTGCTGCCATCGGTGCTGTCTCCCCCAGGTGCTCCATCGGTTCTGTCACCCCCAGGTGCTCCATCGGTGCTGTCACCCCGAGGTGCTCCACCGGTGCTGTCACCCCGAGGTGCTCCACCGGTGCGGTCACCCCGAGGTGCTCCATCCAGCCTGTCACCCCGAGGTGCTGCCATCGGTGCTGTCTCCCCGAGGTGCTCCATCGGTTCCTGTCACCCTGAGGTGCTCCATCGGTTCCTGTCACCCCGAGGTGCTTCATCGGTTCTGTCACCCCGAGGTGCTCCATCGGTTCTGTCACCCCGAGGTGCTCCATCGGTTCTGTCACCCCGAGGTGCTCCATCGGTGCTGTCTCCCCGAGGTGCTCCATCGGTTCTGTCACCCCGAGGTGCTTCATCGGTTCTGTCACCCCAAGGTGCTCCATCGGTTCTGTCACCCCGAGGTGCTCCATCGGTTCTGTCACCCCGAGGTGCTCCATCAGTTCTGTCACCCCGAGGTGCTCCATCGGTTCCTGTCACCCCGAGGTGCTCCATTGGTTGTGTCACCCCGAGGTGCTGCCTTTAATGTGCTGTGATCTTGTGCTCTCAAATCCCTCTGCTCTTCCACAGCACCGAGCCAACTCCCATTCACAGTATCATTACTGCCTCACCTCATACTTACTGACACTGAATTCCATCAGAGACTTTTAGCCCATTCCCCATCTTATCAACATCCCAGGAACAACTTCCTTTGGTCTTCTAAAGAATCCACGATCCCTCCTATCCTGGCATCATCTGCAAACTTCCTCTTGGCCTAAATCCAAACCATTGCAGTCCACAGTGAACAGGAGTGGCCCCAAAACACAACCCTGGGGGACACCGCTACCTACAGAGAATCTGCCCTAAACCCCTCCTCTCCGGTTTCGCCCGTCTAACCAGTTAGCAGTGAGAGTGAATTACACACTTGATGGGAAAAGGCAGGCACTTCTGGAACAGCAACCGAGTCCCCAGAGTGCTCCCGCCCAGGAGCGAGGGTAAGGATCGCGGGGAAAGATCGTGGAGAAGGGGAACAGCCAGAAGTCATGGTTCATGTTGTAACAAATTACTAGATTGATTCCTGGGATGAGAGGGTTGTCCTATGAGGAGAGATTGTGTAGAATGGGCCGATACTCTCTGGAGTTTAGAAGAATGAGAGGTGATCTCATTGAAACATACAAGATTCTGAGGGGGATTGACAGGGTAGATGCTGAGAGGCTGGTTCCCCTGGCTGGAGTGTCCAGAACTAGGGGGCATAGTCTCCGGATAAGGGGTCGGCCATTTAAGACCGAGATGAGAAGGAATTTCTTCACTCTGCGGGTTGTGAATATTTGTAATTCTCTATCTCAGAGTGCTGTGGATGCTGAGTCGTTGAGTATATTCAAGGCTGAGATCGATAGATTTTTGGACTCACGGGGAATCGAGGGATATGGGGATCGGGCGGGAAAGTGAAGTTGAGGTCGAAGATCAGCAGGCTCGAGGGGCCGTATGGCCGACTCCTGCTCCTAATTCTGATGTGGATGTGAACACATGAAACGAGAGTTGGAAGCGTTACTAATGATGGAACGATAGGATGTAGCAGCCAAGGAAAAGGCACCAATGATGGAGGTTTAAACCATCTAACTGAATTCGGCAAAAGCTCAGACAGCACTTTCAGAAGTGAGGACTCACTCACATCTGGAAGCCGTGAGCACGCAACAGCTGCAGTTAGAGATCCAGACTCGTCAAGATCACAGGCCAATTGAGAATGGGCAAGTTACACTGTCTGGGTAAAATAAAGAATAGCTGGAATGATCTATATACTGATATATATTAATGACCTGGACTTGGGTAGACAGGGCATCATTTCAAAGTTTGCAGATTACTACATTTCTGAGTTTCGTGTCAACAGTGAGGAGGATAGTAACAGACTTCAGGAGGACACAGACAGACTGCTGAAGTGATGCATTTTTACACAGGATTATATAGGATCTACAGCACAGAAACAGGCCATTCGGCCCAAACAGCCCATGCCGGCGTTTATGCTCCACTCGAGCCTCCTCCCATCTTTCCGCATCTAAACCCATCAGCGTAACCCTCTATTCCCTTCTCCCTCATATGCTTGTCCAGCTGCCCCTTTAAATGCATCGATACTATTCACTTCAACCACTCCCTGTGGTAGCGAGTTCCACATTCTCACCACTCTCTGGGTAAAGAAGTTTCTCCTGAATTCCCGATTGGATTTATTAGTGACTATCTTATATTGACAGCCTCTAGTTCTGCTCTTCCCCACAAGTGGAAACATTCTCTCTGTATCCACTCTATCAAAACCTTTAAAATGATGAAAGACCTCTATTAGGTCACCCCGCAGCCTTATCTTTTCAAGAGAAAAGAGACCCAGCCTGTTCATTCTTTCCTTATATGTATACCCTCGCATGTCTGGTATCATCCTTGTAAATCTTCTCTGCACCCTCTCCAGTGCCTCTATATCCTTTCTTTAATACGGCGACCGGAACTGCACGCAGTACTCCAAGTGTGGTCTAACCAAGGTTCGATACAGGTTTAGCATAACTTCACTACTTTTCAATTCTATCTCCCTAGAAATAAACCCGAGTGTTTGGTTTGCTTTATTTATGGCCTTGTTAACCTGTGGCGCAACTTTCAGTGCTTTGTGTATTTGTACTCCGAGATCCCTTTGCTCCTCGACCCCATTTAGATTCTGATTTTCCAGGTTATAAGTGACCTCCCTATTTTTCTTACCAAATTGTAAATACCTCACATTTATCTGTGTGGAATTTCATTTGCCAATTATAGGCCCATTCTGCAAGTTTATTAATGTCCTCCTGTAATTTGTTGCAGTCCTCCTCAGTATTGACTATCCCCACAATTTGGTGTCATCCGCAAATTTAGAAATTGTGTTTTTGATTCCAAAGTCTAAATCGTTAATATAAATTGTGAACAGCAGTGGTCCCAGCACTGATCCTTGTGGAACACCACTCTGCCATTCTGAATAGCTACCCTTTACTCCCACTCTCTGCTTTCTGTCTTGAAGCCAGCCAGCAATCCATTCTGCGACTTGTCCTCTGACTCCGCTTTCTCGGACCTTGCTCATTAGTCTATTATGGGATTATCTTATCAAAGGCCTTTTGAAAATCTAGATAAATTACATCTACTGCAAGGTAGGAAGAATGAGGAGAGGCAATATAAACTAAAGGGTACAATTCTAAAGTGGGTGCAGTGACAGGGAGACCTGGGGGTGTTTGTACACAAATCTTTGAAGGTGACAGGACAAGTTGAGAAGGCTGTTAAAGCCCAGGACCCCGTATGCTTTTTTATCAATAGAGGCACAGAGGACAAAAGCAAGGGAGTTATGCTAAACCTTTATCAAACACTGGTTCGGCCCCAGCTGGAGTATTGTCCAATTCTGGGCACCGCACTTTAGGAAGGATGACAAGGCCTTGGAGAGGGTGCAGAAGAGATTTAAACTACATTTGAGCCTGCAACCATTCAAAGAGTTAATATCTACCCAAGTAAATACGTGCTGGCATTAATCATGCTATCAGAGGTGTGCTAATAAAGTGAAGTTAGCTCATGTATGTCTGAATTCATCCTCGAGGACTCCAGCAACACATTCGTTCATTCATTCGCTGACCTACAGCCTGACTGCTCTCATTTCTTTTTCACTCTCGGGATGTGGGCGTCACTGGCATGGCCAGCATTTATTGTCCATCCCTAATTGCCCTTAAAAAGGTGGTAGTCAGCCGCCTTCTTAACGTATTTAATATAAGTCGAGAAAAAGTACTAGAGAAACTAATGCCTCTAAAAGCCGACAAATCCCATGAACCTGACAGCCGACATCCTCGGGTTCTAAAAGAGGTGGCTGCAGAGGTTTTGATCTTCCAAAATTCCCTAGATTCTGGAATGGTCCCAGCGGATTGGAATGTAGCAAATGTAACACCGCTATTCAAGAAAGGAGGGAGAGAAAAAAAACAGGAACTACAGGCCAGATAGTAGTCAGGAAATGCTGGAATCCATTGTTAAGGAAGTGGTAACAGGGCACTGAGAAACTCAGAACATGATTAGGCTGAGTCAACATGGTTTTATGAAAGGGAAATCGTGTTTGAGAAATTTATTAGAGTTTTTTTGAGGGTGTAACTAGCAGGGTAGATAAAGGGGAACCAGTGGATGTAGTATATTTGGATTTCCAAAAGGCATTCGATAAGGTGCCACATAAAAGGTTATTACACAAGATTAGGGCTCATGGGGTTGGGGGTAATTTAGTAGCATGGATAGAGGATTGGTTAACGGACAGAAAACAGAGAGTCGGGATAAACGGGTCTTTTTCAGGTTGGCAGGCTGTAACTAGTGGGGTGCCGCAAGGATCAGTGTTGGGGCCTCAGCTATTTACAATCTATATTAATGACCTAGATGAAGGGACCGAGTGTAATATATCCAAGTTTGCTGAGATACAAAGCTAGGTGGGACAGTAAGCTGTGAGGAGAACACAGAGTCTGCAAAGGGCTATAGGTAGACTGAGTGAGTGGGCAGTAAGGTGGCAGATGGAGTATAATGTAGGGAAATGTGAGGTTATTCACTTTGGTAGGAAGAATAGAGAAACTGAATATTTTTCAAATGGTGAGAAACTTTCAAATGTTGGTGTTGAGAGAGATTTGGGTGTCCTCGTGCAAGAAACACAGAAAGCTAGCATGCAGGCAAGCAATAAGGAAGGCAAATGGCAGCGGCGGAGGTGGCCCTGGGTGGAGCCTGAGCGAGGACACTGAGGATTTAAGCAGCGGGAGAACGAGCGAGGCCCAGACTCACCGGCAGCAGCAGCGGCCCTGGGTGGAGCCCTGAGTGCGGTTTAAACAGATGCTGCGAGTTGGGAATTGGTTTTTACTTTACACCAAGGAAAGAGTCCGAGAGCGGGAGCAGTCAAACAACAACAACTGCGAAACCGCTAAAGTGACGTCACAACTAGGGAAGGAGCTGATTGGTAAGTAGGACCTGGTGAGTATTTCTACAGTCCAGTCGTTGAAGTAAAAGTAAGGTCTCTAGTTTAGAGTAAGTAGTGTTTAAAGGGAAGTAAGGTCCCTAGTGTATTTAATATTCTTTAATTTAAAGGAAGTAAAGGGAGTAAATTAACGGTAGGACATGGCAGGGCAGCGTGGAGTGCTCCTCCTGTGCTATGTGGGAAGTCAGGGACACTTTCGGTGTCCGGGGCGAACACATGTGCAGGAAGTGTCTCCAGCTGCAGCTACTCGAAATCCGCGTTTCGGAGCTGCGGCTAGAGTCACTGTGGAGCATCCGCGAAGCTGAGATCTTCGTGGATAGCACGTTTAACGAGGTGGTCACGCCGCAGGTAAAGAGTGCACAGGCAGACAGGGAATAGGTGACCGCCAGACAGAGTAAAAGAACTAGGAAGGTAGTGCAGGAGTCCCCTGGGTCCATCGCCCTCTCCAACAGATTTTCCGTTTTGGATACTGATGGGGGAGATGGTTTCTCCGGGGAATGCAGCAAGAGCCAAGTCCGTAGCACTAAGAGTAGCTCAGCTGCAAAGGAGGGTCGGAAAAAGAGTGGGAGAGCAATAATGATAGGGGATTCTATCGTAAGGGGAACAGATAGACGTTTCTGTGGCCGTAGACGTGACTCCAGGATGGTATGTTGCCTCCCTGGTGCCAGGGTCAAGGATGTCACTGAACGGCTGCAGGGCATTCTGAAGGGGGAGGGTGAACAGTCAGAGGTCGCGGTTCACATTGGGACCAACGACATGGGTAGGAAGAGGAACGAGGTCCTGCAACAAGAATTTAGGGAGCTAGGTAGCAGATTAAAAAGGACCTCAAAGGTTGTAATCTCTGGATTACTCCCGGTGCCACGTGCTAGTGAGTATAGGAATAGGAGGATAGAGCAGATGAATGCGTGGCTAAAGAGTTGGTGCAGGAGGGAGGGCTTTAGCTTCAGTTTCCTGGATCACTGGGGCTGCTTCCGGGGAAGGTGGGACCTGTACAAGTCGGACGGGTTGCACCTGAACCGGAACGGGACCAACATCCTTGCGGGGAGGTTTGCTAGTACTGTTGGGGGGGTTTAAACTAACTTGGCAGGGGGATGGGATACGGAGTGGAGCTATAGTAGGGGGTGATGTACAGCCAAATATAGAGGAAAAAACAAGTCAGCCTGGAAGGCAGAGCAAATATGTAACGGCACAAGGGAGTATGGCAAGGCTGGATGGCATTTATTTTAATGCAAGGAGTCTTTCGAGTAAGGCAGATGAATTGAAGGTGTTGATGAACACATGGGAGTATGATATTGTTGCTATCACAGAGACATGGTTGAGGGAGGGGCAGGACTGGCAGCTCAATATTCCGGGGTATAGAATCTTCAGGCAAGACAGAGGGGGGTGTAAAAGAGGAGGGGGTGTCGCAATATTAATCAAAGAGTCAATTACTGCTGTAAGGAGGGATGATATCTTAGCAGGTTCCTCTAATGAGGCCATATGGGTAGAACTTAAAAACAAAAAGGGGGCAAGCACTTTGCTGGGAGTGTACTATAGGCCCCCAAACAGTCAGGGGGAGATAGAGGAACAGATATGTAGGCTAATCTCAGAAGTGTAGAAATAATAGGGTAATAATAGTAGGGGATTTCAACTTCCCCAATATTAACTGGGATAGTCAGAGTGTGAAAGGCTTAGAGGGTGCGGAATTCTTAAAGTGCATCCAGGAGAGCTTTTTTCCTTGCCTTGTTAGACCTCCCAAAATGCATCACCTCACACTTTGTAGAAAGTCCTACAAGAGAGGGGGTGGTACTGGACCTAATTCTAGGGAATGTGGCCGGGCAAGTGGTAGAAGTGTCAGCAGGAGAGCATTTTGGTGACAGTGACCATAATTTGGTGAGATTTAAGGTAGTCATGGAAAAGGACAAAGATGGACCAGAAATAAAGGTTCTAAATTGGGGGAAGGCCGATTTTAATATGATAAGGCAGGATCTGGCCAAAGTGGACTGGGATCAGCTACTTGTAGGAAAATCCACATCAGAGCAGTGGGAGTCTTTCAGAAAGGACAAATGTAAGAAGTCACACAACACCAGGTTATAGTCCAACAGCTTTATTTGAAATCACAAGCTTTCGGAGCGCTGCTCCTTCTTCAGGTGAAGAAGGAGCAGCGCTCCGAAAGCTTGTGATTTCAAATAAAGCTGTTGGACTATAACCTGGTGTTGTGTGACTTCTTACATTTGTCCACCCCAGTCCAACTCCGGCATCTCCACACCATGGCTACTTTCAGAAAGGAAATCGAGAGAGTACAGCGCCAACATGTTCCCGTAAAGGTCAAGGGTGGGACCAACAAGCCCAGGGAACCCTGGATGTCATAGAGTCATAGAGTTTTACAGCACAGAAAGAGGCCCTTCGGCCCATCGTGTCTGCGCCGCCCATCCATCCCTGTCCAGTCTAATCCCATTTTCCAGCATTTGGTCCATAGCCTTGTATGCAATGGCATTTCAAGTGCTCATCCAAATGCTTCTTGAATGTTGTGAGGGTTCCTGCCTCCACCACCCTTTCAGGCATTGAGTTCCACATTCCAACCACCCTCTGGGTGAAAAAGTTCCTCCTCAAATCCCCTCCAAATCTCCTGCCCCTTACCCTGAATCTATGCCCCCTTGTTATTGACCCCCCCACTAAGGGGAAAAGTTCCTCTTTGTCTACCCTATCTATGCCCCTCATCATTTTGTACACCTCAATCAGGTCCCCCCTCAGCCTTCTTTGCTCCAAGGAAAACAACCCCAGCCTGTTTAGTCTTTCTTCATAGCTGAGGCGCTCCATCCCAGGTAACATCCTGGTGAATCTTCTCTGCACCCTCTCCAAAGCAATCACATCCTTCCTATAGTGAGGCGACCAGAACTGCACACAGTACTCCAGCTGTGGCCTCACCAGCGTTTTGTACAGCTCCATCATAACCTCCCTGCTCTTATATTCTATGCCTCGGCTAATGAAGGCAAGTATCCCATATGCCTTTTTAACCACCTTAGATCCCTGAAGGCAGCGGAACAGGTAGATATGTACATGTACACCAAGGTCCCTCTGACCCTCTGTACTTCCTAGGGTCCTACCACTCACTGTGTATTCCCTTGCCTTATTTGTCCATCCAAAATGCATCACCTCGCACTTTTCAGGGTTAAATTCCATTTGCCACTTTTCCGCCCAACTGACCAACCCGTCTATATCGTCCTGTAGCCTGAGGCTTTCCTCCTTGCAATTTACCACCCCACCAATTTTCGTGTCATCTGCAAACTTACTGATCATCCCTTTTACATTCTCATCCAAATCATTTACGTAGATCACAAACAACAAGGGACCCAGCACCGATCCCTGAGGTACCCCACTGGACACAGGCTTCCAGTCACAAAAGCAACCTTCGACCATCACCCTCTGCCTCCTGCCACTCAGCCAGTTTAGGATCCAACGCGCCAAGGCACCCTGGATCCCATGGGCTCTTACCTTCTTGACCAGTCTCCTATGCGGGACTTTGTCAAAAGCTTTACTGAAGTCCATGTAAACCACATCCACAGCATTTCCCTCATCCACCTCCCTCGTCACCCCCTCGAAAAATTCAATCAGATTTGTCAGACATGATTTACCCTTGACAAAGCCATGCTGACTATCCCCGATTAATCCTTGCCTCTCCAAGTGGAGACTAATTTTGTCCCTCAGAATTTTTTCCAATAATTTCCCTACCACAGATGTTAGGCTCACTGGCCTGTAATTCCCTGGTTTATCCCTGCTACCCTTCTTGTATAATGGTACTACATTAGCTGTTCTCCAGTCCTCTGGTACATCCCCTGTGGCCAGAGAGGTTCTGAAAATTTGTGTCAGAGCCCCTGCAATCTCCTCCTTTGCCTCCCACAGCAGCCTGGGATACATCTCGTCCGGGCCTGGGGATTTATCCACTTTTTGGCCTGCTAAAACCGCTAGCACCTCCTCCCTCTCGATGCTAATATGTTCAAGTATGTCACAGTCCCCTTGCCCGATTTCTATGTCTGCATCGTCTTTCTCCATAGTGAACACAGATGCAAAAAATTCATTTAAAACCCCGCCTACATCATCTGGCTCTACACACAGATTGCCACTTTGGTCCCTAATGGGCCCTACCCTTTCCCTGGTTATCCTCTTGCCCTTAATATACTTATAAAACATCTTAGGATTTTCCTTTATTTTGCTCGCCAGTGTTATTTCATGGCCCCTCCTCGCCCTCCTAATTTCTTTTTTAAGTATGCCCCTGCACTTTTTATACTCCTCTAGGGCTTCTTCCGTCTTTAGTCTTTTGTAACTGCCAAAAGCCCCCCTTTTATTTCTAATGCATTTTTGTATATCCCTTGTCATCCAAGGTTCCCTTTGCTTGTTGGTCCCACCCTTGACCTTTACAGGAACATGTTGGCGTTGTACTCTCTCTATTTCCCTTCTGAAAGTCTCCCACTGTTTTGATGTGGATTTTCCTATAAGCAGCTGCTCCCAGTCCACTTTGGCCAGATCCTGCCTTATCATATTAAAATCGGCCTTCCCCCAATTTAGAACTCTTATTTCCGGGCCGTCTTTGTCTTTTTCCATGACCACCTTAAATCTCACCGAATTATGGTCACTGTCGCCAAAATGCTCTCCTACTGATACTTCCACCACTTGCCCGGCTACATTCCCCAGAATTAGGTCCAGTACCATCCCCTCTCTTGTAGGACTTTCTACATGTTGGCTCAAAAAGCTCTCCTGGATGCACTTCAAGAATTCTGCACCCTCTAAGCCTTTCACACTCTGACTATCCCAATTTATATTGGGGAAGTTGAAATCCCCCACTATTATGACCCTATTATTTTCGCACTTTTCTGAGATTTGCCTACATATCTGTTCCTCTATCTCCCCCTGACTGTTTGGGGGCCTATAGTACACTCCCAGCAAAGTGCTTGCCCCCTTTTTGTTTTTAAGTTCTACCCATATGGCCTCATTAGAGGAACCCGCTAATATATCATCCCTCCTTACAGCAGTAATTGACTCCTTAATTAATATTGCAACACCCCCTCCCCTTTTACACCCCCCTCTGTCTCGCCTGAAGATTCTATACCCCGGAATATTGAGCTGCCAGTCCTGACCCTCCCTCAACCATGTCTCCGTGATAGCAACAATATCGTACTCCCATGTGTTCAACAACAACTTCAGTTCATCCACCTTATTTGCAAGACTCCTTGCATTAAAATATATGCCTTCCAGCCCTGCCATATTCCCTTTTGCCTTCACATATTTGCTCTGCCTTCCCAGCTGACTTGTTTTTTCCTCTGTATTTGGCTGTAAATCACCCCCTACTACAGCTCCACTCTGTACCCCATCCCCCTGCCAAGTTAGTTTAAAGGGATATAAACGAATGGATTAGGAAAAAAAGGGAGGCTTTTGGCAGATAGAAAGGACTAAACAGTGGAAGCCCTACAGGAGTATAGAAAGTGCAGGGAGGTACTTAAAAAAGAAATTAGGAGAGCGATAAGGAGGCATGAAAAAACACTGGCGGGCAAAATAAAATAAAACACCTTGGGATTTTCCAAGTATACTAGCAGAAGTGCCCGGCGGTGCCGAGGGTCTTTTGAGGGCATGTTGTTGCTGGAAGAGAGAGCGAGCGACTGGGGGAAAGAGAGAGAGCGAGAGACTGGGGGGAAGAGAGAGTGCGACTGGGGGGAAGGGGGAGAGGGAGGAGGAGGGGAGGGGGGGGGAGGAGGAGGGGAGGGGAGGGGGGGGGGAGAGAAGGAGGGAGGGCCGCAGTCCAGCACCCGAGCGACGGCCGCAGTCCAGCACCCGAGCGACGGCCGCAGTCCAGCACCCGAGCGACGGCCGCAGTCCAGCACCCGAGCGACGGCCGCAGTCCAGCACCCGAGCGACGGCCGCAGTCCAGCACCCGAGCGACGGCCGCAGTCCAGCACCCGAGCGACGGCCGCAGTCCAGCACCCGAGCGACGGCCGCAGTCCAGCACCCGAGCGACGGCCGCAGTCCAGCACCCGAGCGACGGCCGCAGTCCAGCACCCGAGCGACGGCCGCAGTCCAGCACCCGAGCGACGGCCGCAGTCCAGCACCCGAGCGACGGCCGCAGTCCAGCACCCGAGCGACGGCCGCAGTCCAGCACCCGAGCGACGGCCGCAGTCCAGCACCCGAGCGACGGCCGCAGTCCAGCACCCGAGCGACGGCCGCAGTCCAGCACCCGAGCGACGGCCGCAGTCCAGCACCCGAGCGACGGCCGCAGTCCAGCACCCGAGCGACGGCCGCAGTCCAGCACCCGAGCGACGGCCGCAGTCCAGCACCCGAGCGACGGCCGCAGTCCAGCACCCGAGCGACGGCCGCAGTCCAGCACCCGAACGGCGAACGAGGCACAGCCCGAGCGGCGGCTGGGATCGAAAGCCCGGGAAAGGCCCGAGGAGCCAGGCCCAGAGACCTCGGAGGAGAAGGGGAGCAACCAGAAGGCTCCCAGAAGCAATCCAAGACTGTGAGTACAGGGCCCAGGGAGGGAGACTGAAGCCAGGGAAAGGCCCGAGGAGCCAGGCCGAGACAGAGGCCCAGAGACCTCTGAGGGGGAGGGGAACAGCCCGAAGGCACCGGGAAACAGCGGCTCACAGACTCAGACCTGAGAAGGGTGAACTCAGGAGCCGAGGCTCAGGGACCACGGGGTCGGAGAGGGGGACCGGGAAAGTTCGCGAACTAGGAGAGGGAAACACCAAACCCGGGGCCCCAGAAAAGCTTATTCTAAGATCAACAATACTTTACCAAAAATGAGCGAATCAGAAGATCCACAACAGCCCCGCTTCCAGATTCCCCCCAACACCGCAAAAAAAGCTATAAAAGCGATCAAGCATGATCAGATGAGAGAAAAACCAGAAACTCTTTTTGCTGACTGTTACAACAATGGGACAAAAAGTAACCTCATTTTCTACTCACATCAGCCAGCGGCTTGGATCACAGCAATAAAATCACACTATACCAATGTTAAACTAGAAAATACCGCAAATGGGTCCATAATGAAAATTAACACACCAGGAGACAGTTCAACCACGACGGTCAACGCGTACAATACCGGAACAATATTAGTGCAAGGCAACCTCGACAGATTTGCAACAACCTTCAGGACACTGAAAAGATTAACTAAGGGGGGAAGGAACAGCCCCAGAGTGGCCCGCACTCCCCCCAACATTGACAACTTACCAGGAGAAAATCTGCCTGATCAGGAGGTGAACGAGCCACACAGTTCAAACCAGACACTAACCCCGGGGAACCACAGCCACACGCTACAACTGACAAACCCCAGCATAACTACCAGGGAGGAAGCCACACATAGTCCCCCTACCAATTCCAGCTCACCAAGAGAAGAGCAGCATAGCCAGGAAGTGAGTGAGCCTTCCAGGGCCGACCAGCCTAGCCAGGAAGTGAGTGAGCCTTCCAGGGCCGACCAGACACATACCCCGGGATCACACAGACAGATACAACCAAAAGATAAATTTAATCAATTAGAGATAGAGATGGTTAAACTTAGAGAGGAGTTCCTCAAAATGAATGACGAACAAAAGCAGGAGAGGGAGAGACACAAGAGAGAGCTGAATCTACTTGAGAACCAGGTGAATCTACTTAGGAATCAGGTGAAAGAGCTGCAGGAAAAAGAAGAGAGCCATAGAGGAGAGATAACACCATTAGACCAGCAACCAGAGGCTAGAGATAAGACAAGACAGAGCCGGACGGAACGGCTGCACTCCCACACGGAACAAAAGCAACAGACACACAATACAAGGGGTGCCACACAGACCGACCAGCATACTGATTCGCAATCTTCCCCCACCACCGTGGAACCACAAGCGAGCCGCTCACAAGAGGTACGCACACACCAGACACCCCAGCCCAGCACACACACTATGAGTCCAAGCGAAAGCCACCAGACAGTAAACACAAACAAGGCTGACGTCGTAATACTCATAGACTCAAATGGGAAATTTCTATGGGAGAAAAAGCTATTCCCTAGAAGTAAAGTAGAAAAGATCTGGTGCCCAACAACAAACAGAGCCATGGGATGGCTGACCAAAGCCAGATTAGGCTCCCCCCAACACATAATAATACACACGGGCACAAATGACCTAAAGGCCAAACAGAAAGAAGTAGCAACATCGCTCAGAGCAATGATTAGGAAGGCAAGCAGTACATTTCCAAACACTAGAATCACTGTTTCCACAATATTGCCGAGAACAGACTTCAACAACAACAACACAATTCATGAGATAAATGCCAGCATAGCAAGAGACTGCGAAGATAGAATGGAAGAATTCCAGAACATGTTTATACCGGTTTGGCATAAAAATAAACCTAAAAAGGTGGCTCAACCGTGGATAACGAGGGAAATTAGGGACAGCATAAAATCAAAAAAAGGGGCATATCAACTGGCAAAAAAAAGCAGCAGACCGGAAGATTGGGGGCAGTACAGGATACAGCAAAAGAGGACAAAGGGATTAATCAGGAAGGGGAAAATAGAATACGAAAGTAAACTTGCAGCAAACATAAAGACAGACTGCAAAAGCTTTTATCGGTATATCAGGAGGAAAAGACTGGTAAAATCCCAAGTCGGTCCCTTGCAGTCCGATTCGGGAGAATATATAATGGAGAATAAGGAAATGGCAGACCAATTAAACTCATACTTTGGTTCTGTATTCACAAAGGAGGACACAAATAACCTCCCAGGAATATCGGCAAACATAGGGACTAATGAGAGGGAGGAGCTGACAGAAATTAGTATCTCTAGGGATATGGTGTTGGGTAAGTTGAGGGGACTGAAGGCCGACAAATCCCCGGGGCCTGATAAACTACATCCTAGGGTACTTAAGGAGGTGGCCCTGGAGATAGCAGATGCTCTAAGGATCATCTTCCGGAACTCCATTGACTCGGGAACAGTACCCGTGGATTGGAGGGTAGCTAATGTTACCCCAATATTTAAAAAGGGGGGTAGAGAGAAAGCAGGGAATTATAGACCAGTAAGCCTTACATCGGTTGTGGGCAAAATGCTAGAGTCCATTATTAAGGATAAAATAGCGGAGCACTTGACAAATGGGGAAAGGATCGGACAGAGTCAACATGGATTTACAAAGGGTAAATCGTGTTTGACTAATCTGCTGGAATTTTTTGAGGAAGTAACTGGTAAAATAGATGGGGGAGAGCCAGTGGATGTGGTGTACCTTGACTTCCAGAAAGCCTTCGATAAGGTTCCACACAAAAGATTATCATGCAAAATTAAGGCTCATGGGATTGGGGGCAAAGTATTAACGTGGATAGAGAACTGGCTGGCGGATAGAAAACAGAGAGTTGGAATAAACGGCTCGTTTTCGGAGTGGCAGGCAGTGACCAGCGGGGTGCCGCAAGGATCTGTCCTGGGACCCCAGCTGTTCACAATATATATAAATGATCTGGATCAGGGAATTGGATGCAATATTTCCAAATTCGCTGACGACACTAAACTAGGAGGAGGGGTGGGCTCTGATGAGGATGTCAGGAGGCTACAGTGCGATTTGGACAGGTTGGGGGAATGGGCGGATACGTGGCAGATGCACTATAATGTGGATAAATGCGAGGTTATCCACTTTGGGGGTAAAAACAGGAGGGTAGATTATTATCTAAATGGCAATAGATTGGGAGATGGGGAAGTGCAGAGGGACCTGGGTGTTCTTGTGCACCAGTCACTGAAGGAGAGCATGCAGGTGCAACAGGCGATTAAGAAGGCAAATGGTATGTTGGCCTTCATATCAAGGGGGTTCGAGTATAGGAATAGGGATACCTTACTACAGCTGTACAAGGTGCTGGTGAGACCGCATCTGGAGTATTGTGTACAGTTTTGGTCGCCCCATCTGCGGAAGGATGTTCTTGCCATGGAAAGAGTGCAGCGGCGATTCACCAGGCTGATACCTGGAATGGCGGGAATGACCTACGAGGAGAGATTGAATAGTTTGGGCTTGTACTCACTGGAGTTTAGAAGATTGAGAGGGGATCTCATCGAAACATATAAAATTATGGCAGGCCTGGACAGGCTGAATTCAGAGAGAATGTTTCCAATGGCAGGGGAGCACAGAACCAGGGGCCACAGTCTAAAAATAGCAGGCAAATCATTTAAAACAGAGATGAGGAAGAATTTCTTCACTCAAAGAGTGGTGAGCCTGTGGAATTCCCTGCCACAGAGGGCTGTGAAGGCTAATTCAATAAATATTTTCAAGAGAGAATTGGATATATTTCTGAAGGCTAAGGGGATTAAGGGTTACGGAGAAAAGGCGGGGACGGGGTACTGAACTGGTAAGATCAGCTAAGATCTCAGACGAAGATCAGCCATGATCTCATTGAATGGCGGAGCAGGCTCGAAGGGCCGAATGGCCTACTCCTGTTCCTATCTCTATGTTTCTATGTTTCTAAACCACAACGTACACGTGGCCCAACACCCCACCCTCGATGAGGAATGTCTTTACGACCACGTCCACATCCAAAGGCAAAGAATATCGATCTTTGCTAAAGCCCTGAAGGACGTCGCTTTTAACCGGGTCCATACCCAGACTCCAAGAGGACCCCCCCCCCCGGCCACCAGAGATCAGCGGGGTACATATCAGGAACACTACAAGGACCACCAACACACCAACCGAGACCAGAGAGGATCCCCATGCAAAACAACAAATACAGACTTAGACCCATCCTCTTTCAGAGCATTCACAGTCAAACCACAAACAACACTGTCAGATCACAGTCAAATTACTATGTTCCTCAAAAAGACAGAAACAAACAACATAGAAACACAACCCAGTAAACTGTACAACACCAAAAAATCGTACAGATGGGCCAAAAACGACACGGAAAAATACCAGAAAACAATTAGCAATGCATCAACTCAAGCTCTCTTAGACACCTTTCTGGATAACATATACACTCACAATAAAGAAGGCGTAAACCGGGCAGTTAGTAAACTAAACAATATTTTTGATAATTTGGCAACAAATGCAAACTTGAAAGCTCGCAAGAACAAACCCAAAACAAAAAACTATGAAAAATGGTTTGACCATGATTGCCATAACATGAGGAAAAAACTTAGAAAAATATCAAACCAAAAACACAGACATCCAGAAAACGAGGAATTACGCCTTACTTATTGTCAGACACTAACACAATACAGAAACACACTCAGAACCAAAAAAGAGCAATTTATTAAGAATACACTCAGCTCCATGGAGGAATCCATTGATTCCAATTGTTTCTGGGACAACTTGAAAACACTACACAAAAAACAACACGACGATTTGTCCATTCAAAATGGGGACACATGGGTAAACCACTTTGAAAAATTATACCAGAAAAACACACTAAGACCAGAGCAACACCAAATACGCAAAAAACTGGAAAAGCTAGAAATGGCCATAAAAGATAACCAAAACCCGCTAGACGCCATAATAACAGAAAAAGAACTTCTTGAAAAACTCAAGGACCTGCGACCAGGAAAAGCCTGCGGGACAGACGGCATACTAAACGAGATGATTAGACACACAGACGACAAAATGAAACTGGCTATCCTAAAACTCTTCAACTTGGTTCTGAGTGTCGGTTATTTCCCTGATATCTGGAACAAAGGACTCATAACGCCCATATACAAAAGTGGGGACAAAATCGACCCAAACAACTATCGAGGCATCTGTGTAAACAGTAACCTGGGGAAGGTATTCTGTAGCATCATAAACAAAAGACTTATAAACTTCCTTGAGGAGCACAATGTCTTGAGTAAAAGCCAAATTGGATTCTTGCCAAACTATAGAACATCCGATCATATCTTCACCCTACAGACCCGAATTGACAAACACGTTCACCATAACAAAAGCAAAATCTACGCATGCTTCGTAGATTTCCAGAAGGCTTTCGACTCCATCTGGCATGACGGTTTATTCCTGAAACTTATCGAAAGCGGGGTAGGAGGGAAAACATATGATGTAATTAAATCAATGTATACAAACAATAAATGTGCAGTTAAAATTGGAGACAAACAAACAAAATACTTCCCACAGGGGCGGGGGGTGACGCAGGGCTCGCCAATCTCACCGACACTCTTTAATATTTACATAAATGGATTGGCAAAACTACTTGAACAATCTACAGCACCCGGCCTCACCCAAATGAATCCAAGGTTAAATTCCTCCTCTATGCAGACGACCTGGTTCTGCTGTCACCAACTAAGGAGGGTCTACAGCAGAACCTGGACCTGCTGGAGTCGTACTGCCAGACTTGGGCCCTGACAATAAATCCCCAAAAATCCAAAGTCCTTGTGTTCCAGCAAAGATCCAAACACCAGGGACCCAAAATAAATTTCACAGTAGGAACAACCAAAATTGAACAAACCACTAACTACACATACTTGGGCTTAAAAATCAGTTCTACGGGAAACTTCAAACTGGCTGTGAATGAACTGAAAGAGAAAGCAAGAAGGGCTTTCTATGCCATCAAAAAATCAATCCAAATAGAAATCCCAATTAGCATTTGGCTCAAAATTTTCAAATCAGTAATTGAACCAATTGCACTCTATGGCAGTGAGGTATGGGGACCGCTAACTCAACAAGAATTTGCAAAATGGGACAAACACCCAATTGAGATCCTACATGCAGAATTCTGTAAAAGTATCCTCCGGACTCAAAGGAAAACAGTAAACAATGCATGCAGGGCGGAACTAGGCCAATATCCATTAATAATCACTATCCAAGAAAGAGCCACCAAATTTTGGAATCACCTACAAATGAGCAACCCCCAATGCTATCACTACGACGCCCTGAAATGCCAAGAGCTGACCATAAAGAAGAATACCCTCAGTCAACTAGTCCTGGGACTCAGTGAAGTAACTACCAACAATACTAACAATAACCAGTCCCAGGACAGTGACAGGGTAACACAAAGAATTCGACCCAACACAATCGTCGCTAAGCAAAAGGAAAAATATCTGACATATTGGGCAGAAACAACAAAAACCCAAAGCAAACTCAATTGCTACTTGGCCCTAAGCAGACAATACAACATAGCTGATTACCTGACCATGGTAAAGGATAACAAACTGAGAAGAACCTTGACAAGGTACAGACTTAGCGAACATAGCCTAGCGATCGAAAAAGGCAGACACAGGCAGACCAGGCTGCCAAGAGAAGACAGGATATGCTCTCACTGCAGTCAGGGAGTAGTGGAGACAGAGATGCACTTCCTCACAGCCTGTGGAAAATATCAGGACATCAGGGAGAATTTCTACCAAAAATTCTCACAAATATGCCCTGAATTCAGAAATCTGAATGACAACCAAAAACTCCCATTCCTACTGGGAGAGGAGAGAAGCTGTGTAACACTGGCGGCACACTATGTTACAGCTTGCCATGAACAGAGGGACAACCAGTAAACTAAGAAAAGAATATATATAAACAATGCGAATGTATATTTATACACTCAGGGATGTACCTGTTTATACTCTGTATGAATAGAACTGCGTTTATGTGCTCAACCATAAATGTATTTTGATGCTTTGGCAACATAAGATGTAACTTATCATGCCAATAAAGCGATTTGAATTGAATTGAATTGAATTGAAGGGGGGGGGGTAGGGGGAGGAGGGAGAGGGGGAGGAGGGAGAGGGGGAGGAGGGGGAGGGGGGAGGGAGGGGGAGGGAGGGGGGGGAGGGAGGGGGAGGGGGGGGGAGGAGGGGGGGAGGGGGGGTGGAGGAGGGGGGAGGGGGGGTGGAGGGAGGGGGGGAATCCCCGAGCCCCGCCCCCCGATGTCCCGACCCCCGCCCTCCCGAGGCCCGATCTCCCGAGCCCCGCCCCCCGATCTCCCGAGGCCCAATCTCTGATCTCCCGAGCCCCGCCCCCACCCCCGATCTCCCAAGGCTCGCCCCCCCCACCCGATCTCCTGAGGCCCGATCTCCCGAGCCCCGCCCCCCCCGAGCCCCGATCTGCCGAACCCCAATCTCCCGAGCCCTGCCCCCCCGCGCCGGCTTCTAGAGCAGAGAGAGAAACGCCGCCGCGCAACCTACCGCGTGAGGCCCGGCCGGACTCAAGTCACGCGCGCTGACTCCTGCCCCACCCGCCTTTACTAAGATGGCGGCGGTGGCGACGCTCGGCTCAGGCCCGCCCCCTCCAGCCTTCACAAAGATGGCGGCGATCGCGAGCCGCTTGTTGAGCGCGACGGGAGGTGCCTAGCTTAGGCGTGGCTGGGCAACAGAGGCCCAGGCTTACAGGCCTGGAAAAACGGGGAAAGGTAGGAAAATTCTACATGTTAGAGAAAAGATTTACAAATTAATTAACTTTTTTAAGAAACAATTTGTGCTTTAAAAGCAACTTTTTTTTTGCTGGAAATGTAGATTTGAAAAGAAACACGCAGAAAGTGGGAAAAGGAAAAGAACAGTTTGGAATCAAGATGGCGGCCACTCATCATTCTGAACCGAGGTAAGGCCCGCCCACAAACGCACCGATTGGTCAACCGTCAAGTCATTGAACTGTAGGATTGGTCAATCATCACGTCACTCAACTGTAGGATGGCCCGCCCCCACTCGATGCAAATGAGCGGATAATGAGCGGAATTTGGTACGTTTTTTGGATACCGTCGGCACAATTTTTGTCTGAGCAAAAAGTAAATACACCTACAAGAGTCCCCTAATGATGAGCTTTCTTTTGATATAACATATGTGTAGGTATGCTCTATAACTTTTGATTGTCTCTCTCTCTGTCCGGCTATACAGAGAGACATATCCTTTTATATCTATAGATTAAGGGCATGAGGATAACCAGGGAAAGAGTAGGGCCCATTAGGGACCAAAGTGGCAATCTGTGTGTAGAGCCGGAAGATGTACAGGGTGAGGTTTTAAATGAATATTTTGCATCTGTGTTCACTATGGAGAAGGACAACGTAGGCACAGAAATCAGGCAGGGGGATTGTGATATACTTGAACAAATTAGTATTGAGAGGGAGGATGGTACTAGCGGTTTTAGCGGGCTTAAAAGTAGATACATCCCCAGGCCCAGACGAGATGTATCCCAGGCTGCTGTGTGAGGCAAGGGAGGAGATTGCAGGGGCTCTGACACAAATTTTCAGATCCTCTCTGGCCACAGGGGAGGAGCCAGAGGACTGGAGGACAGCTAACGTAGTACCATTATTCAAGAAGGGTAGTAGGGATAAACCAGGGAATTACAGGCCAGTGAGCCTAACATCAGTGGTAGGGAAATTATTGGAAAAAATTCTGAGGGACAGAATTAGTCTCCACTTGGAGAGGGAAGGATTAATCAAGGATAGTCAGCATGGCTTTGTCAGGGGGAGATCATGTCTAACCAATTTGACTGAATTTTTCGAGGGGGTGACTAGATGTGTGGATGAGGGTAGTGCAGTTGATGTGGTCGACATGGACTTCAGTAAGGCTTTTGACAAAGTCCCGCATGGGAGACTGGTCAAGAAGGTAAGAGCCCATGGGATCCAGGGCAATTAGGCACATTGGATCCAAAATTGGCTTAGTGCCATGGAGGCAGAGGATGATGGTCGAAGGTTGTATTTGTGACTGGAAGCCTGTGTCCAGTGGTGTACCGCAGGGATCGCTGCTGGGTCCTTTGCTGTTTATAGTGTACATTAATGATTTAGATATGAATGTAGGAGGTATGATCAGTAAGTTCGCAGATGATACGAAAATTGGTGGAGTGGTAAATAGCGAGGAGGGAAGCCTCAGGCTACAGGACGATATAGATGGGTTGGTCAGATGGGCAGAACAGTGGCAAATATAATTTAATCCTGAAAAGTGTGAGGTGATGCATTTTGGGAGGACTAACAAGGCAAGGGAATACACAATGAATGGTAGGACCCTAGGAAGGACAGAGGATCAGAGGGACCTTGGTGTGCATGTACATAGATTCCTGAAGGCAGCAGGACAGGTAGATAAGGTGGTTAAAAAGGCATATGGGATACTTGCCTTCATTAGCCGAGGCATAGAATATAAGAGCAGGGAGGTTATGATGGAGCTGTACAAAACGCTGGTTAGGCCACAGCTGGAATAGTGTGTGCAGTTCTGGTCGCCACACTATAGGAAGGATGTGATTGCATTGGATGGGGTGCAGAGGAGATTCACTAGGATGTTACCTGGGCTGGAACACTTCAGCTATGAAGAGAGACTGGACAGGCTGGGGTTGTTTTGCTTAGAGCAGAGAAGGCTGAGGGGGGACCTGATTGAGGTGTACAAAATTATGAGGGGCATAGATAGGGTAGATAGAAAGGAACTTTTCCCCTTAGTAGAGGGGTCAATAACCAGGGGGCATAGTTTCAAGGTAAGGGGCAGGAGGTTTGGAGGGGATTTGAGGAAAAACTTTTTCACCCAGAGGGTGGTTGGAATCTGGAACTCACTGCCTGAAAGGGTGGTAGAGGCAGGAACCCTCAACATTCAAGAAGCATTTAGATGAGCACTTGAAACGCCATAGCATACAAGGCTACGGACCAAGTGCTGGAAAATGGGATTAAAATAGATAGGGCTTGATGGCCGGCGTGGACATGATGGGCCGAAGGGCCTCTTTCGTTGCTCTATAATTCTATGACTATGACTCTATGGCTCATGTTGGCCTTCATTGCAAGGGGGTTGGAGTATAAGAGTAAGGAAGTCTTGCTACAACTGTATAGGGCCTTGGTGAGACCACACCTGGAGTACTGGGCACAGTTTTGGTCTCCTTATCTAAGGAAGGATATACTTGCCTTAGAGGTGGTGCAACGAAGGTTCACTAGATTGATTCCTGGGATGAGCGGGCTGTCCTATGAGGAGAGATTGTGTAGAATGGGCCAATACTCTCTGGAGTTTAGAAGAATGAGGGGTGATCTCATCGAAACATACAAGATTCTGCAGGGGATGGACAGGGTAGATGCTGAGAGGTTGTTTCCCCGGCTGGAGTGTCTAGAACTAGGGGGCATAGTCTCAGGATAAGGGGTCGGCCATTTTAGACTGAGATGAGGAGGAATTTCTTCACTCAGAGGGTTGTGAATCTTTGGAATTCTCTGCCCCAGAGGGCTGTGGATGCTGAGTCTGAGTATATTCAAGACTGAGATCGATCGATTTTTGGACTCTAGGGGAATCAAGGGATATGGAGATCGGGTGGGAAAGTGGAGTTAAATAGAAACATAGAAGATAGGAGCAGGAGTAGGCCATTCGGCCCCTCGAGCCTGCTCCGCCATTTAATGAGATCATGGCTAATCATCCAAATTCAGTACCCGGTCCCTGCTTTCTCCTCATATCCCTTGATCCCTTTAGCCTTAAGAAATATATCCAACTCCTTCTTGAATATATTTAATGAATTGGGCTCAACTGCCTTCTGTGGTAGAGAATTCCACAGGTTCACCACTCTCTGGGTGAAGAAATTCCTCCTCATCTCTGTCCTAAGTGGTTTACTCCTTATCCTTAGACTGTGACCCCTGGTTCTGGGCTCCCCGCCATCGGGAACATCCTTCCCGCATCTAGTCTGTCTAGTCCTGTTGAATTTTATAAGTTGCAATGAGATCCCCTCTCATTCTTCTAAACTCCAGCGAATATAAGCCTAATCGACCCAATCTCTCTTCATACGTCATTCCTGCCATCCCAGGCATCAGTCTGGTGAATCTTCGCTGCACTCCCACCATGGCAAGAACATCCTTCCTCAGATAAGGCGACCAAAACTGCACACAATACTCAAGGTGTGGTCTCACAAAGGCCCTGTACAACTGCAGCAAGACATCCTTGTTCCTGTACTCAAATCCTCTCGCTATGAAGGCCAACATACCATTTGCCTTCTTAACCGCCTGCTGCACCTGCATGCTTACCTTCAGCGACTGGTGCACAAGGACACCCAGGTCTCGTTGCACTTCCCCTTTTCCCAATCTATTGCCGTTCAGATAATAATCTGCCTTCCTGTTTTTGCCACCAAAGTGGATAACCTCGCATTTATCCACATTATACTGCATCTGCCATGTTTCTGCCCAATCACCCAACCTGTCCAAATCATACTGGAGTTTCTCGGCATCCTCCTCACAGCACACACGCCCACCCAGCTTTGTGTCGTCTGCAAACTTGGAGATATTAGATCTAGTTCCCTCGTCCAGATCATTAGTATATATTGTGAATAGCTGGGGTCCTAGCACCGATCCCTGCGGTACCCCACTAGTCACTGCCTGCAACTCGGAAAAAGACCTGTTTATTCCAACTCTTTGTTTCCTGTCTGCCAACCAGTTCTCTATCCAAGTCAGTACCTTGCCCCCAATCCCATGTGCTTTAACCCTTAGGATGGAAAGTCTCCAAAGCTGTTCTCTGAATGCAGTTAAAAGACAGGGGTCAAAGATTGATCGATATCCTTTGGCCACAGTTAGAGTGTGTTGGGCCCTATTATAAAAAGGACATTAAATCCACGGAGAGCGGAGAGTGTAGATTCACCAGGAAGATGCCAGGGCAGGGCTATGGGGAGAGTGGGGCAGTGGGATTAGTTTGGGATTGATACAGGGCTATGGGGAGAGTGGGACAGTGGCATTAGTTTGGGATTGATACAGGGCTATGGGGAGAGTGGGACAGTGGGATTAGTTTGTGATTGATACAGGACCATGGGGAGAGAGCGGGGCAGTGGGATTAGTTTGGGGATTGATACAGGGCTTTGGGGAGAGAGCGGGGCAGTGGGATTAGTTTGGGATTGATGCAGGTCTGCTACGGCACTGCTGTCCTGTGATACTCACCATTGGCATGCAGGAGATGGCCATTCCCATTCCCATTCCTTGATGCCCAGTTTCTTTCCTGGTCAGGATGTTGTTGACGGATGCCCGGTGGTGGTGGGATGCGGGGCGGGCCCGGCCAACAGGAGCTGACTTGGTGCCGTGTGACTCTGGGTTTGGGAGGCCCTGTAGACCCTGGCATGGTGGAAAAAGAATACAGTGTAGGTGCCTGAACTCCAACTCTGCTAATTATACCAAAAAAAGAGTGCATTGTGGGCACAAGGGGAAGGGGAGCAGAGGCAGACGGGGGGGGGGGGGGGGAAGAGGGAGCAGAGGCGGGGGGGCCAGGGGAGCAGAGGCGGGGGGGCCGGGGGAGCAGAGGCGGGGGGGCCGGGGGAGCAGAGGCGGGGGGGCCGGGGGAGCAGAGGCGGGGGGGCCGGGGGAGCGGGGGGAGCAGAGGCGGGGGGCGCAGAGGCTGGGGGCGGGGGGCGGGGGGGCGAGGGGAGCAGAGGCGGGGGGCGGGGGGGAGCAGAGGCGGGGGGCGCAGAGGCTGGGGGCGGGGGGCCGGGGGAGCAGAGGCGGGGGGGCCGGGGGAGCAGATGCGGGGGGGCCGGGGGAGCAGAGGCGGGGGGGCCGGGGGAGCAGAGGCGGGGGGCGCAGAGGCTGGGGGCGGGGGGCGGGGGGAGCAGAGGCGGGGGGGCGAGGGGAGCAGAGGCGGGGGGGAGCAGAGGCAAGGGGGCGAGGGGAGCAGAGGCAGGGGGGGAACAGAGGCGGGGGGCGAGGGGGGCAGCGGCGGGGGGCGAGGGGGGAGCAGAGGCGGGGACTCACGGTTGTGGAGTGCTGGGCCTCAGCAGGCTGCTGCTGTGTACTGCAGTGATCCTGTGGTCCGTGAGCTTCAGCCGCTGGGTTTGCTGGGAATACCCGGTAGTGATGGGACACAGCGGGAGTGAGGGTCTGTCTCCTCCCGACCACATCATCTGTAGAGAGAGCAAAATAGTGAGAGGGGGAGAGACACAGACCAAGAGAGAGGGGGAGACGGGGAGAGAGCGAGACGGGGAGAGCGCGAGACGGGGAGAGAGCGAGACGGGCAGAGAGCGAGACGGGGAGAGGGAAACAGACAGTTTGCCCCTTTCAATTTATCATAATTTTTCAGTTCTCCCCTGTACTTTCTATATTCAGCTTGGTTCTCAACTGTATTATGAACCTGACATTTATCATAAGCCTCCTTTTTGTCTCATATTAATCTCTATATTTTTAGTCAACCAGGGAGCTCTAGCTTTGGATGCCCTTCCTTTCCCCCTCATAAGAACATAAGAAATAAGGGCAGGAGTCGGCCCTTCGGCCCCTCGAGCCTGCTCCGCCATTCAATAAGATCCTGGCTGATCATCGACCTCAACTCCACTTTCCCGCCCGATCCCCATATCCCTGGATTCCCCATGAGTCCAAAAATCTATCAATCTCAGCCTTGAATATACTCAGCGACTCAGCATCCACAGCCGTCTGGGGCAGAGAATTCCAAAGATTCACCACCCTCCGAGTGAAGAAACATAGAAAAATAGGAGCAGGAGTCGGCCATTCGGTCCTTTGAGCCTGCTCCGCCATTCAATATGATCATGGCTGATCCTCTATCTCAATACCATATTCCCGCTCTCTCCCCATACCCCTCAATGTCCCTTGTGTCTAGAAATCTATCTATCTCCTTCTTAAATATATTCAGTGACTTGGCCTCCACAGCCTTCTGTGGTAGAGAATTCCACAGGTTCACCACCCTCTGAGTGACGATATTTCTCCTCATCTCAGTCCTAAATGTCCTACCCCATATCCTGAGACTGTGACCCCTCGTTCTAGATCCCCCAGCCAGGGGAAACATCCTCCCTGCATCCAGTCTGTCTAGCCCTGTCAGAATTTTATATGTTTCAATGAGATCCTCTCATTTTTCTAAACTCTAGTGAATATAGGCCTAGTCGACCCAATCTCTCCTCATACGACAGCCCTGCCATCCCAGGAATCAGTCTGGTGAACCTTCGCTGCACTCCCTCTATGGCAAGTATATCCTTTCTTAGGTAAGGAGGCCAAAGCTGTACACAGTACTCCAGGTATGGTCTCACCAAGGCCCTGTATAACTGTAGTTAGACATCCTTGCTCCTGTACTCAAATCTTTTTACAATGAAGGCCAACATACCATTTGCCTTCCTAACTGCTTGCTGCACCTGCATGTTTGCTTTCAGTGACTGGTGTACAAGGACACCCAGGTCCCTTTGTACATCAACATTTCCCAATCTATCACCATTTAAATAACTTGGAAATATTACATTTGGTTCCCTCATCCAAATCATTGATATATATTGTGAATAGCTGGGGCCCAAGCACTGATCCCTGCGGTACCCCACTAGTCACCATCTGCCACCCCTAAAAAGACCCATTTATTCCTACACTCTGTTTCCTGTCTGTTAACCAATTTTCAATCCAAGTCAGTATATTACCCCAGTCCCGTGTGCTTTAATTTTGCACACTAACCTCTTATGTGGGACTTTATCAAAGGCCTTCTGAAAATCCAAATACACCACATCCACTGGTTCTCCCTTATCTATTTGACCAGTTACATCCTCAAAAAACTCCAGTAGGTTTGTCAAACATGATTTCCCTTTCATAAATCCATGCTGACTTTGTCTAATCCCGTTAATATTTTCTAAGTGTCCTGTTATCACATCCTTTATAATAGACTCTAGCATTTTCCCTACTACTGATGTTAGGCTAACCGGTCTGTAGTTCCCTGTTTTCTCTCTCCCTCCTTTTTTAAATAGTGGGGTTACATTTGCCACCCTCCAATCTGCAGGAACTGTTCCATAATCTATAGAATTTTGGAAGATGACAACCAATGCATCCACTGTTTCCATGGCTACCTCTTTTAGTACTCTGGGATGCAGATTACCAGGCCCTGGGGATTTATCGGCTTTCAGTCCCATTAATTTCTCCAGCACTATTTTTTTACTACTGTAATACTAATTTCCTTTAATTCCTCCTTCTCACTAGACCCTTGGTTCCCTAGCATTTCTGGGAAGTTATTTGTGTCCTCTTCCGTGAAGACAGAACCAAAGTATTTGTTTAATTGCTCAGCCATTTCCTTGTTCCCCATTATAAATTCTCCTGTTTCTGACTGTAAGGGACCTACATTTGCTTCACTAATCTTTCTTTTTGCATACTAGTAGAAGCTTTTATAGTCTGCTTTTATGTTCCTTGCAAGTTTACTCTCATACTCTATTTTCGCCTCTTAATCAATCTCTTGGTCCTTTTTTGCTGAACTCTAAACTGTTCCCAATCCTCAGGCTTGCTACTTTTTCTGGCAACTTTATATGACGCCTCTTTGGATCTAATACTATCCTTAATTTCTTTTGTTAGCCATGGTTGGGCTGCTTTTTCTTTTGTGTTTTTACGCCAGAAAGGAATGTACAGGAAACTTTGTGCTATCCGGCACCCACGGGACCGAGCTGCTGCCGTTGCCTCAAAACTGCCGTACTCTCCAGAGTTAATGTTGAGAGATACGGAGATTCTTATCTCCGTATTTGACAACAAACACTGTTGCTTAGCAACAGCTTCTAAACACTCGGGTGTGGCCCTAAAGCTCTGTAGCTGAAGCTGTTGCTATAGCTACAGACCTTGCACAGCTTGACTGTTCAAACAAAGCAAAAAAAACAAACAAAAAGAATAAAAAACGGCTGCTGATTTTTGCTGGTGGCTCCAGATTGCCGGATAGCTCACCTCCGGATAGCACAAAGTTTCCTGTATAACTGTTGCAATTCATGCATTCGTTCCTTAAATGTTAGCCATTGCCTATCCACCGTCGTGCCTTTTAATGAAGCTCCCCAATCTATCACAGCCAATTCACTGCTAATATCATCGTAGTTTCCTTTGTTTAGATTTAGGACCCTAGTTTCGGAGTGGACTTCTTCACTTTCCATCTTAATGAAGAATTCTATCACGTTATGGTCCCATTTCTGACTGTAAGGGACCTACATTTGTCTTCACTAATCTAAGAAATTCCTCCGCATCTCAGTCTTAAATGGCCTACCCCTTATCCTTCCACTTGTAAGGCTGGCTGTTGTTCAGCAGGATGTATTCATCACCTTTGTTCACTGTGATCTGAGGGATTTCAAACAATGAACATAGAGGTTCACCTTGTGGTGGTGGGATTGGTGCTCATTGACATTCAGTCTCATAAGAACATTAGAATTAGGAGCAGGAGTCGGCCATACGGCCCCTCGAGCCTGCTCCACCATTCAATAAGATCACGGCTGATCATCGACCTCAACTCCACTTTCCCGCCCGATCCCCATATCGCTCGATTCCCCCAGAGTCCAAAAATCTATCGATCTCAGCCTTGAATATACTCAACGACTGAGCCTCCACAGCCCTCTGGGGCAGAGAATTCCAAAGATTCACAGCCCTCTGAGTGAAGAAATTCCTCATCTCGATCTGAAATGGCCCGACCCCTTATCCTGAGACTATGCCCCCTAGTTCTAGACACTCCAGCCAGGGGAAACAGCCTCTCAGCATTTACCCTGTCAATCCCCCTCAGAATCTTGTATGTTTCAATGAGATCACCTCTCATTCTTCTAAACTCCAGAGAGTATCGGCCCATTCTACACAATCTCTCCTCATAGGACAGCCCTCTCATCCCAGGAACCAATCTAGTGAACCTTTGTTGCATCGCCTCCAAGGCAAGTATATCCTTCCTTAGATAAGGAGACCAAAACTGTGCCCAGTACTCCAGGTGTGGCCTCACCAAGGCCCTGTACAATTGTAGCAAGACTTCCTCACTCTTATACTCCAACCCCCTTGCAATAAAGGCCAACATGCCATTTGCCTTCCTTATTGCTTGCTGTACCTGCACGCTAGCTTTCTGTGTTTCTTGCACAAGGACACCCAAATCTCTCTGAACACCAACATTTGAAAGTTTCTCACCATTTAAAAAATATTCAGTTTCTCTATTCTTCCTACCAAAGTGAATAACCTCACATTTCCCTACATTATACTCCATCTGCCACCTTACTGCCCACTCACTCAGTCTACCTATAGCCCTTTGCAGACTGTGTGTGTTCTCCTCACAGCTTACTGTCCCACCTAGCTTTGTATCATCAGCAAACTTGGATATATTACACTCGGTCCCTTCATCTAGGTCATTAATATAGATTGTAAATAGATGAGGCCACAACACTGATCCTTGCGGCACCCCACTAGTTACAGCCTGCCAACCTGAAAAAGACCCGTTTATCCCGACTCTCTGTTTTCTGTCTGTTAACCAATCCTCTATCCATGCTACTATATTACCTCTAACCCTGTGAGCCCTAATCTTGTGTAATAACCTGTTATGTGGCACCTTATCAAATGCCTTTTGGAAATCCAAATATACTATATCCACTGGTTCCCCTTTATCTACCCTGCTAGTTACATCCTCAAAAGACTAATAAATTTGTCAAACACGATTTCCCTTTCCTAAGTGCTCTGATACCACTTCCTTAACAATGGATTCCCGACGACTGATGTCAGGCTAACTGGCCTGTAGTTCCCTGTTTTTTTCTCTCCCTCCTTTCTTGAATAGCGGGGTTACATTTGCAACTTTCTAATCCAGTGGGACCATTCTAGAATCTAGGGAATTTTGGAAGATCAAAACCAATGCATCCACTATCTCTTCAGCCACCTCTTTTAGAACCCTAGGATGTAGGCCATCAGGTCCGAGGGATTTGTCAGCTTTTAGTCCCATTAGTTTCTCTAGTACTTTTTCTCTACTTATATTCACAGAAACCCCACAGTGCAGATAGAGGCCATTTCAGCCCATCGAGCCTGCACCGACACATATCCCACCCGATCCCCGTAACCCCTACACCAACACATATCCCACCCTATCCCCGTAACCCCACGTATTTAATCCCCCTAACACTAAGGGTCAATTTGACATAGCCAATTAACCTAACTCGCACATATTAATTACATTAAGTTCCTCACTCTAATTAGACCCTTGGTTCACCATCATTTTTGGTATTTTTTTGTGTCTTCTACTGTGAAGACAGATACAAAATATTTGTTTAACGTTTCAGCCATTTCCTTATTCCCCATAATAATTTCTCCTGTCTCAGCCTCTAAGGGACCAACGTTTGCTTTTGCTACTCTTTTCCTTTTTACATACTTGTAGAAGCTCTTACAATCTGCTTTTATATTTCTTGCTAATTTTCTCTTCTATTTTTTTCCCCTTTTTATCAATTTTTTGGTCAACCTTTGCTGGTTTCTGAAACTCTCCCAATCCTCAGGCTTATAATTATTCTTTGCAACATTATAAGTTTCTTCTTTCAATCTAATGCTATCCTTAACTTCTTTAGTTAGCCACGGTTGGATCACTTTTCCCGTGTAGTTTTTGTTTCTCGATGGAATGTATTTTTGTTGAGAATTAGGAAATATTTCTTTAAATGCTAGCCACTGCTTATCTACCACCATACCTTTTAATCTATTTTTCCAATCTACCTTAACCAACTCGCCCCTCATACCCCTGTAATTGCCTTTATTTAAGTTTAAGACTATAGTTTTGGACTTGGGCAAGTCACTCTCAAAATTAACATGAAATTCTATCATATTATGATCACTCTGCCCCATTGGATCCTTTACTAGGAGATTGCTAATTAACCCTGTTTCATCACACAGTACAAGGTCTAAAATAGCCTGTTCCCTGGTTGGTTCCATATCCTAATCCAAATTGTACACTCTCGGGAGCCGCAAGCCTACATTTCGTTGTACTGCACTTGTGCACTAACAATGACAATAAAAGTTGATTTGATTTGATTTGATTTGATTGATTTGATTTGATATTGTTCTAGGAAGCTGTCTCGAATATATTCCATGAACTTGTCCTCCAGACTACCTTTGCCAATTTGATTTGTCCAGTCTATATGAAGATTAAAGTCACCCAAGATTATTGCATTACCTTTGTTGCATGCTCCTACTATTTCTTGATTAATATTCTGTCCAATGGTACAGCTACTGTTAGGGGGCCTTTATACTGTTCCTACCAGTGTTTTCTGCCCTTTGTTATTCCTTATCTCCACCCATACTGATTCTACTTCCTGATCTTCCGAGCCGAGATCCTTTCTTCCTACTGTCCTTATGTCATCCTTTATTATCAGGGCTACTCCCCCTCCTTTTCCATTCTGCCTGTGTTTTCGAAACGTCAAGTACCCTGGAACATTTAGTTCCCAACCTTGGCCACCTTGCAACCATGTCTCTATAATGGCTATTAGATCAAACCCATCTATCTCTATCTGAATGCATGAAGCATTTGTAACAAGATAGACAAATAAAGTGCCTTTAATTTAAATGTTTTACCATGATTCCCTGCTTTGACCTTATTCTCTGCTGCACTGTTACCGTTAAACTCTCTGTCCCTTCCTGTCACACTCTGCTTATTTTTACCCAAATCGCTACACTGCTCTATTGCCCTGACCTTTCTCTTTAGATTTCTGAATTTCCCCTCACCTGACCCCTCCCCCCTTTTTTTTAATTTTTTTTTTTTAAGTTTAAAGCCCTATCTATAGCCCTAGTTATTCGATTTCGCCAGGACATTGGTCCCAGCCCGGTTTAAGTGTAGCCCGTCCCGACGGAACAGCTCCCTCTTTCCCCAGTACTGGTGCCAGTGCCCCATGAATTGAAACCCCTTTTTCCCACACCACTCTTTGAGCCACGCATTTAACTCTCTGATCTGCTTGACTCTCTGCCAATTTGCGCATGCCCCACTTCATTCCCCAGAACTACATCCAACACTGCTTTCTTCCTCGTTGGGATGGAAACATACTGATTAAGAATGCTCTCTTGCACACATTTCAGGAATTCCTCTCGCTCTTTGCGCTGTCCCTCTCCCAGTTACTATCCCAGTCTATATTAGAATAATTGAAGTGTAAGTGAACAGGAGAAGGTCACGGCAGGTTTTAAACTGAGGCCGTTAAGAGTAAGAGCTGAGGCCTGGAGCAAGCCTTGGCAGCTGGTACTCACTCTGGGAGGCTCCGTATGTTAACATGCTGTGAGTTATTGGGTTGTACGAGGTGAGATTAGCAGTGGGAGGGCTGAGCACCCTCTCCCTGTGTGCAACAGGCTGAATGGCTCCCTCTGTGGAGAGTGCAGTCGGGGTCTTGGGACTGGCTGCTGTCGGATCTTTCAGCTCAGGGTCTGACGACTGTTTCACCGGGTCTGGTCCCTTCAGCAAACGCCTCTGGTGACGAACATTCATCTTCCTCTCCAGAATCATCTGAATGAGAGCGCAAAAAAAAATCATTATCATCCATACAACGCCCCCCGCCCAACACCCACCGCCCAACCCCCCCCCCGCCCCCACCGCCCAACACCCACCTCCCCACTGGCCCCACCGTGCAGCGCCCCCACTGGTCCCACCGTGCAGCGCCCCCACTGGCCCCACCGTGCAGCCCCCACTGGCCCCACAGTGCAGCGCCCCCACTGGCCCCACTGTGCAGCACCCCCACTGCCAAGAAGGAGTTATTCCTGTGGAGGCAGAGGGCATGGCTGAGGCACTACATTAATAATTTGCATCTGTTTTCACTACAGAAGAGGATGCTGCCAATGTAGCAGTAAAGAGAGAGGAAGTAACGATATTGGATAGGATAAAAATAAATAATGAGGAGGTACTTAAAAGGTTGGCAGCGCTCAAAGTAGGAAAGTCACCTGGTCCGAATGGGATGCATCCATGGTTGCTGAGGGAAGGGTGGAAATTGCGGAGGCTCTGGCCACAAAGTACCACCTACAGTAATATACTGTTAGCAAAATTAAAGCCCATGGGATCAAAGGGACAGTGGCAGCATGGATACAAAATTGGCTAAGGGACAGAAAGCTGAGAGTAGTGGTGAACGGTTGTTTGTCAGACCGGGGGGAAGTGTACAGTGGTGTTCCCCAGGGGTCGGTGTTGGGACCACTGCTCTTTTTGAGAAATATTAATGACCTGGACTTGGGTATACAGGGCATCATTTCAAAGTTTGCAGGTGACAAGAAACTCAGAAATGTAGTAACAGTGAGGAGGATAGTGACAGACTTCAGGAGGACACCGGCAGGCTGGTGAAATGGACAGCTACATGACAGATGACATTTAACAGAGAAATGTGAAGTGAAAGGTTTTGGTAGAACGAGAGGCAATGAGGCAGAAACTCCGTTCCCTACGGGTGGGTTTGCTCTGTGTACTCACCCGTAGGGCCAACGGAAATGCCGCTTTTAGCTATGCACAGCGCATGCGCTGGAAACCGACATTTCCGATCTGTCAAGAAAGCTCTTGACAGATCCTCTGGCTGCCCTAGAGGAGAGCCTCTGTGGGCAGAGAGTTCCACTTTTTGGAGACCCTCCGCCCGCAGAAAACACTTACGCTTTTACCAGGCGCAAGAATTGTAAGGCCTGCTTTTACCAGGAAAAGAGCTGAAAAAGTTTTAAAAAGTTTCCACTGATTTATCATTTAAAAATACTTTAAAGAAAGGTACGTTTATTTTTAGCCCCATTAAACTTTAATTATTTTTTTCAAAAAATAAAATTTTTATTTAAAATACTTAATTTATGTAATTTAAAGTCATTTTAAAAATGTGTTTTTTTTAAATTTAAAGTTTTACTATGTTTTGGGGGTGATTTCCATTGATATATTTGACAGGTCTTCCTGTCAAATGTATGAAGGCAGATTCCTTTCTCTGATTGGCTCCCGATGGCCCACGTGATCCCAGGGACGCTGCGAACTACCTGCGCCTCTGGGATGCGTGGGCCCTGCGCACCGACACTTGAGAGGCCCAGCACTGGAACTCTGCACCACCCGGGATACCTTCGGTAAGGGCGCAGATTTTTCCAGATCGCAGCCCTCCGCCCGCGGGAGGCCTGCAAACGGAATTTCTGGGCCAATATAAACTAAATGGTACAATTTTACAGGGAGTGCAGTAACAGAGAGTCCTGGGGTGTATGTACACAAATCTTTGAAGGTGGCAGGACAAGTTGAGAAGGCTGCTAATACATACGGGATCCTTGGCTTTAAAAACACAGAGACATAGAGGACAAAAGCAAAGAAGCCATGGTGTGGAGATGCCGGTGTTGGACTGGGGTGGACAAATGTAAAAAGTCACACAACACCAGGTTATAGTCCAACAGCTTTATTTGAAGTCACAAGCTTTCGGCGCGCTGCTCCTTCGTCAGGTGAAGTGGAGAGATGCATAAAGACACAGCTTATATAGTCAGAGAATAATGACAGTTAGAAAGATTACCTGTAATTATCTGCCATTTATCACACCCCGGCAGAGAGATAATCACAGCAATCAAAGGTGTGAATGGTGTCCAAACAGGTCAGTCAGGAAAACATCACATCAAAGAACAATGAGGTGGGGTCACAAGGGGTTAAATATTGCAGATGCTGGGGTCTGTATGAAAAACAAAAAAGACAAAAAACACTTTTTTTTGCTGGAAATCACTGCAGGTCCAGCCGCACCTGTGCAGAGAGAACCAGCCAACGACGACTCGAGTCTGGATGACCCTATGTCAGGTGGGGTTACATGTAACGTGACACGAACCCAAGATCCCGGTTGAGGCCGTCCTCATGAGTGCGGAACTTGGCTATCAGTTTCTGCTCTACGATTTTGCGTTGTCGTTTGTCTTGAAGGCCGCCTTGGAGAATGCTTATCCAAAGATCGGAGGCTGAATGTCCTTGACTGCTGAAGTGTCCCCCGACTGGGAGGGAACACTCCTGCCTGGCGATTGTTGCGCGGTGTCCGTTCATCCGTTGTCGCAGTGTCTGCATGGTCTCGCCGATGTACCATGCTCCGGGGCATCCTTTCCTGCAACGTATGAGGTAGACAACGTTGGCCGAGTCACGAGTATGTACCATGTACCTGGTGGGTGGTGTCCTCACGTGTGATGATGGTATCTGTGTTGATGATCTGGCATGTCTTGCAGAGGTTGCCGTGGCAGGGTTCTGTGGTGTCGTGGTCGCTGTTCTCCTGAAAGCTGGGTAATTTGCTGCGAACGATAGTCTGTTTGAGGTTAGGCGGCTGTTTGAAGGCGAGTAGTGGAGGCGTGGGGATGGCCTTAGCGGGGTGTTCGTCGTCATCGATGACATGTTGAAGGCTGCGAAGAACATGGCGTAGTTTCTCCGCTGCAGACTTCTTACAGAAACTCAGCACCCACGGACCAGTTGAACCAGGAACACTCCTCACCACGATGGACGTCTCGGCACTCTACACCAGTATCCCCCACGATGACGGCATCGCTGCGACAGCCTCAGTACTCAACAGCAACAACAGCCAATCTCCAGACGCCATCCTACAACTCATCCGCTTCATCCTTGACCACAATGTCTTCACCTTCGACAACCAGTTCTTTACCCAAACACACAGAACAGCCATGGGGACCAAATTCGCACCCCAATACGCCAACATCTTCATGCACAAGTTCGAGCAAGACTTCTTCGCTGCACAGGACCTCCAACCAACGCTATACACCAGATACATCGACGACATTTTCTTCCTATGGACCCACGACGAAGAATCACTGAAAAGACTAAACGATAACATCAACAAGTTCCATCCCACCATCAAACTCGCCATGGACTACTCCTCAGAATCGGTTTCATTCTTGGACACACGAATCTCCATCAAAGACGGACACCTCAGCACTTCACTCTACCGCAAGCCCACGGACAACCTCACGATGCTTCACTTCTCCAGCTTCCACCCTAACCAAGTTAAAGAAGCCATCCCCTATGGACAAGCCCTGCGAATACACAGGATCTGCTCAGACGAGGAGGAACGCGATGGACACCTACAGACACTGAAAGACGCCCTTGTAAGAACGGGATATGATGCTCGACTCGTCGATCGACAGTTCCGACGGGCCACAGCGAAAAATCGCATCGACCTCCTCAGAAGACAAACACGGGACACAACCAACAGAGTACCCTTTGTCGTCCAGTACTTCCCCGGAGCGGAGAAACTACGCCATGTTCTTCGCAGCCTTCAACATGTCATCGATGACGACGAACACCTCACTAAGGCCATTCCCCATGCCTCCACTACTCGCTTTCAAACAGCCGCCTAACCTCAAACAGACCATCGTTCGCAGCAAATTACCCAGCTTTCAGGAGAACAGCGACCACGACACCACACAACCCTGCCACAGCAACCTCTGCAAGACATGCCAGATCATCAACACAGATACCATCATCACATGTGAGGACACCACCCACCAGGCACATGGTACATACTCATGTGACTCGGCCAACGTTGTCTACCTCATACGTTGCAGGAAAGGATGCCCCGGAGCATGGTACATCGGCGAGACCATGCAGACACTGCGACAACGGATGAACGGACACCGCGCAATAATCACCAGGCAGGAGTGTTCCCTCCCAGCCGGGGAACACTTCAGCAGTCAAGGACATTCAGCCTCCGATCTTCGGGTAAGCATTCTCCAAGGCGGCCTTCGAGACACACGACAACGCAAAATCGTCGAGCAGAAACTGATAGCCAAGTTCCGCACCCATGAGGACGGCCTCAACCGAGATCTTGGGTTCATGTCACGCTACATGTAACCCCACCTGACGTAGGGTCATCCAGACTCGAGTCGACGTTGGCTTGTTCTCTCTACACAGATGCGGCCGGACCTGCTGTGATTTCCAGCAAAAAAAATGATTTTTGTCTGTTTTTTTGTTTTTCATACAGACCCCAGCATCTGCAATATTTAACCCCTTGTGACCCCACCTCATTGTTCTTTGATGTAATGTTTTCCTGACTGACCTGTTTGGACACCATTCACACCTTTGATTGCTGTGATTATCTCTCTTCCGAGGTGTGATAAATGGCAGTTAGAAAGATTACCTGCAATCATCTGACATTCGCTGACTATATAAGCTGTGTCTTTATGCATCTCTCCACTTCACCTGACGAAGGAGCAGCGCTCCGAAAGCTTGTGATTTCAAATAAAACTGTTGGACTATAACCTGGTGTTGTGTGACTTCTTACAAAAGCAAAGAAGTCATGCTAAACCTTTATATTCACCGTTTAGGCCCCAGCTGGAGTACTGTGTCCAATTCTGGGCACCGCACTTTAGGAAGGATGTCAAGGCCTTGGAGAGGGTGCAGAGGAGATTTACCAGAATGGTTCCAGGGATGAGGGGCTTCAGTTATGTGGAGAGACTGGAGAAGCTGGGGTTGTTCCCCTTACAGCAGAGAAGGTTAAGAGGAGATTTGTTACAGGTGTTCAAAATCATGAATAGTTTTGACAGAGTAAATAAGGAAAAACTGTTGCCAGTGGCAGAAGGGTCGGTAACCAGAGGACACAGGTTTAAGGTGATTGGCAAAAAAGTTAGCAGTGAGATCAGGGACCAGTGCTGATTTATACAGAGGACAGACCGGGAATCCAGGGACCAGTGCTGATTTATACAGAGGACAGACCGGGAATCCAGGGACCAGTGCTGATTTATACAGAGGACAGACCGGGAATCCAGGGACCAGTGCTGATTTATACAGAGGACAGACCGGGAATCCAGGGATCAATGCTGATTTATACAGAGGACAGACCGGGAATCCAGGGACCAGTGCTGATTTATACAGAGGACAGACCGGGAATCCTGTGATACATCACCTCGTACAGTTTGTTGCGATACTCGGCCACAGAGAGCTGTGTGTCGTCATCCACAGGAAGTATGATGTCATAATCCAGCCCTGGCTCCTTCGACGGGTTGTGGAACCTGCATTAAAGCAACACACACACTGAGCTCTCCCGGTGATTAAAGACACTGAGCTCCCGGTGATTAAAGATAAATGTAAGAAGTCACACAACACCAGGTTATAGTCCAACAGCTTTATTTGAAATCACAAGCTTTCGGAGCGCTGCTCCTTCGTCAGGTGAAGTGGAGAGATGCATAAAAACACAGCTTATATAGTCAGAGAATAATGTCAGATGTTTACAGGTAATCTTTCTAACTGCCATTTATCACACCTCGGCAGAGAGATAATCACAGCAATCAAAGGTGTAAATGATGTCCAAACAGGTCAGTCAGGAAAACATTACATCAAAGAACAATGAGGTGGGGTCACAAGGGGTCAAATGTTGCAAATGCTGGGGTCTGCATGAAAAACAAAAAAAGACAAAAAACATTTTTTTTGCTGGAAATCACAGCAGGTCCGGCCGCATCTGTGTGGAGAGAACAAGCCAACGACGACTCGAGTCTGGATGACCCTACGTCAGGTGGGGTTACATGTAGCGTGACATGAATCCAAGATCCCGGTTCAGGCCGTCTTCATGGGTGCGGAACTTGGCTATCAGTTTCTGCTCGATAATTTTGCGTTGTCGTGTGCCTCGAAGGCCACCTTGGAGAATGCTTACCCGAAGATCGGAGGCTGAATGTCCTTGACTGCTGAAGTGTTCCCCGACTGGGAGGGAACACGCCTGCCTGGCGATTGTGGCGCGGTGTCCGTTCATCCGTTGTCGCAGTGTCTGCATGGTCTCGCCGATGTACCATGCTCCGGGGCATCCTTTCCTGCAACGTATGAGGTAGGAAACGTTGGCCGAGTCACATGAGTATGTTCCATGTACCTGGTGGGTGGTGTCCTCACGTGTGATGATGGTATCTGTGTTGATGATCTGGCATGTCTTGCAGAGGTTGCTGTGGCAGGGTTGTGTGGTGTCGTGGTCGCTGTTCTCCTGAAAGCTGGGTAATTTGCTGCGAACAATGGTCTGTTTGAGGTTAGGCGGCTGTTTGAAGGCGAGTAGTGGAGGCATGGGGATGGCCTTAGCGAGGTGTTCGTCATCATCGATGACATGTTGAAGGCTGCGAAGAACATGGCGTAGTTTCTCCGCTCCGGGGAAGTACTGGATGACGAAGGGTACTCTGTTGGTTGTGTCCCGTGTTTGTCTTCTGAGGCGGTCTATGCGATTTTTCGCTGTGGCCCGTCGGAACTGTCGATAGACGAGTCGAGCGTCATATCCCGCTCTTACGAGGGCGTCTTTCAGCGTCTGTAGGTGTCCATCGCGTTCCTCCTCGTCTGAGCAGATCCTGTGTATTCGCAGGGCTTGTCCATAGGGGATGGCTTCTTTAACGTGATCATTGTTCTTTGATGTCATGTTTTCCTGACTGACCTGTTTGGACACCATTTACACCTTTGATTGCTGTGATTATCTCTCTGCCGAGGTGTGATAAATGGCAGTTAGAAAGATTACCTGTAAACATCTGACATTATTCTCTGACTATATAAGCTGTGTTTTAATGCATCTCTCCACTTCACCTGACGAAGGAGCAGCGCTCCAAAAAGCTTGTGATTTCAAATAAAGCTGTTATGTTCTTATAGTCTAAGAAATAGGAGCAGGAGTAGGCCAGTCGGCCCCTCGAGCCTGCTCCGCCATTCAATAAGATCATGGCTGATCTGATCCTAACCGCCAATCTACTATCACAGGACCATCTCCTCAATCTAACAGAATTAGACACACGAAATAGGAGCAGGATCAGGCTACACGGCCCCTGGACCCGCTCCGCTACCCACAGGGCCATGTCCGATCAGAACCTAGACTCATGTCCAAATTCCTGCCCACTCCCCGTAACCCTTAATTCCCTTTACTTCTAGGAAACTGTCTATTTCTGTTTTGAATTTATGTAATGATGTAGCTTCTACAGCTTTTTGGGGCAGCATATTCCATGGATCTACCACCCTCTGAGTGAAGTAGTTCCTCCTCATCTCAGTTTTGAAAGAGCAGCCCCTTATTCTAAGACTATGCCCCCTAGTTCTAGTTTCACCCATCATCGGGAACATCCTCCCCGCATCCACCCGATCCAACCCCTTCACAATCTTATATGTTTCAATAAGATCGCCTCTCATTCTTCTGAACTCCAATGAGTAGAGTCCCAATCTACTCAACCTCTCCTCATATGACCACCCCCTCATCCCCGGGATTAACCGAGTGAACCTTCTTTGTACTGACTCGAGAGCAAGTATGTCCTTTCTTAAGTATGGACACCAAAACTGTACGCAGTATTCCAGGTGCGGCCTCACCAATACCTTGTACAACTGAAGCAATACCTCCCTATTTTTATATTCTATCCCCCTAGCAATGAAAGCCAACATTCCATTGGCCTTCTTAATCCCTTGCTGCACCTGCATACTAACCTTTTGAGTTTCGTGCACCAGGACCCCCAGATCCCTTTGTACTTCAGTACTTTCCAGTTTCTTGCCATTAAGATAATAACTTGCTCTACGATTTTTCCTGCCAAAGTGCATAACCTCACACTTTCCAGTATTGTATTCCATCTGCCAAATCTCTGCCCACTTACTTAGCCTGTCTATGTCCCCTTGCAGGTTTTTTATGTCCTCCTCACTCACTACTTTCCCTCCCATCTTAGTATCATCTGCAAACTTTGATATGTTACACTCGGTCCCCTCCTCCAAATCGTTAATATAGATTGTAAAGAGTTGGGGACCCAGCACTGACCCCTGCGGAACACCACTAGTTACTGATTGCCAGTCTGAGAATGAACCATTTATCCCAACTCTCTGCCTTCTGTTAGATAGCCAATCCTCTATCCATGCCAGAATATTACCCCCAATCCCGTGATTTTTTATCTTAAGCAATAATCTTTTGTGTGGCACCTTGTCAAATGCCTTTTGGAAGTCTAAATACACTACGTCCACTGGTTCCCCTTTATCCACCCTATATGTTACTTCCTCAAAAGAACTCCAGCAAATTTGTCAAACATGACTTCCCCTTCATAAAACCATGCTGACTTTGTCCTATTAAATTATGATTATCCAAATGTCCTGTTACTGTCTCCTTAATAATGGACTCCAAAATTTTACCTACCACAGATGTTAGGCTAACCGGTCTATAGTTTCCAGCCTTCTGTCTACTGCCCTTTTTAAATAAGGGTGTTACATTCGCAGTTTTCCAGTCTGCCGGGACCTTTGCCGAGTCCAGGGAGTTTTGGAAAATTATTACAAATGCATCCACAATCCCTACCGCCACTTCCCTCAAGACCCTAGGATGTAAGCCATCAGGTCCAGGTGATTTATCCGCCTCGAGTCCCATTATTTTACCGAGTACCACTTCCTTAGTGATTTTGATCGTGTTTAGCTCCTCCCCCCCTATAGCCCCCTGTTTGTCCAGTGTTGGGATATTCTTGGTGTCCTCTACTGTAAAGACTGATACAAAATATTCATTCAGTGTTTTTGCCATCTCCATATTTCCCACCATTAATTTCCCGGTCTCATCCTCTAAGGGACCAACATTTACTTTAGCCACCCTTTTTCTTTTTATATAACTGTAAAAACTCTTACTATCTGTTTTTATATTTTTGCTAATTTACTTTCATAATCTATCTTTTTGTTATTTTTTGCTGTCTTTTAAAGTTTTCCCAATCCTCTATCCTCCCACTAGATTTGGCTACCTTATATGCCCTTGTTTTTAGTCAAATACTATCCTTAATTTCTTTACTTAGCCACGGATGGCTGTCTTTTCTTTTACACCCTTTTCTTCTCAGTGGAATATATATTTTTTGGAAGTTGTAAAATAACTCCTTAAATGTACACCACTGATCATGTATCGTCTTACCCTTTAATCTATTTTCCCAATCCACTCTACTCAATTCCGCTCTCATACCTTCATAGTCTCCTTTATTCAAGCTTAGCACGCTTGTTTGAGATCCAACCTTCTCACCCTCTAATTGAATATGGAATTCAACCATGTTATGGTCACTCATTCCAAGGGGATCCTTTACTAGGACATTTTTAATTAATCCTGTCTCGTTACACAGGACCAGATCTAAGGTTGCTTGCCCCCTGGTCGGTTCAGTTACATACTGCTCAAGAAACCCATCCCTAATACACTCAATGAACTCATCCTCAAGGCAGCCCTGCCCAATTTGATTTGTCCAATTAATATGATAGTTAAAATCCCCCATAATTATAGATGTTCCCTTATTACAAGCCTCAACTATTTCCTGATTGATGCTCCGTCCAACAGAGTTGCAACTGTTCGGAGGCCTATAGACTACGCCCACTAGTGTTTTTTTCCCCTTATTATTCCTTACCTCCACCCAAACTGTTTCATTATCCTGATCTTTTGACCCAATATCATTTCTCTGTATTACAGTGATTCCTTCCTTTATTAACATAGCCACCCCACCTCCCCTTCCTTCCTGCCTGTCCTTCCTGATCGTTAAATAACCTGGTATGTTTAATTCCCAGGCATTGTCACCCTGCAGCCATGTTTCTGTAATAGCCACAAGATCATACCCATATGTAGTTATTTGTGCCATTAACTCGTCTATTTTGTTACGAATGCTACGTGCATTCAGATAGAGAACTTACAAAACATATTTGAAACACTTAGCTCCTGCTTTTGCCCTTTTTATTACTTTACCTTTTACTCCATACCTTCTGCCCCTTCCTGACACGCTCTGGTTTTTAATTTCCCCACTGCTACCTAAGTCTATGACCTTCTCTGTTGTCATTTTTATTATTTGCTCTCTAGGAACCTCCCCCCCACTAGTTAGTTTAAAGCCCTCTCTACAGCCCTAGTTATATGATCCACCAGGACTCTAGTCCCAGCACTGGCCAAGTGAAGCCCGTCCCAACGGAACAGCTCCCTCCTGCCCCAGTACTGGTGCCAGTGTCCCAGGAAGCAAAACCCATTTCTCCCACGCCAGTCTTTGAGCCACGCATTTAACTCTCTAATTTTATTTGTCCTAGCCAAATTCGCTCGTGGCTCAGGTAATAATCCAGAGATTATTACCCTTGAGGTTCTGTTTTTTAATTTGACCCCTAGCTGCTCATACTCCTTTAACAGAACCGGCTTCCTAGTCCTATCTACGTCGTTTGTACCAACATGGACCACGACAACTGGATCCACCCCCTCCCACTGCAAGTTTCTTTCCAGCCCAGAGGAGATGTCCTTAACCCTGGCACCGGGTAGGCAACACAGCCTTCGGGACTCTCGCTCTCGGCTGCAGAGAACTCTATCTATCCCCCTAATAATACTATCCCCTACCACTACAACATTTCTATTTATTCCCCCCTCTTGAATGGCCCCCCGTTCCACGGTGCTGTGGCCAGGTTGCTCATCCTCCCTGCAGTCCCTGCTCCTGTCCCCACAGGGAGTAAGAACCTCGAACCTGTTGGACAAGAGCAAGGGCTGCGGCTCCTCCAACACTACCTCCTGGATCCCCGTACCTGCCTCACTCGTAGTCACACTGTCCTGTCCCTGACCATGGGCTACATCTGAATTAATTAACTTCATAGATGTGACCACCTCCTGAAACAGAGTCCAGGTACTTCTCCCCCTCCCTGATGTGTCGCAGTGTCTGAAGCTCAGACTCCAGCTCATCAACACGGAGCTGGAGTTCCTGTAGCAGCAGACACTTGTCACAGACGTAATCACCGTGAGCCTCAATGGGGTCCACCGGCTCCCACATCTCGCAACAGTAACACATCACCTGCTCCATTCTATGTAATTAATTAAATTTTTTATTGTTAGTTATGGACACCCTCTGCCCGATTTTAGATGCTAGTATCCCCTTTAATTAATTGGATTTAAATTAAATCAATCCCTCTAATTACACCAGTTAAATGGTTTACCAACAGTCACTCTGCACCAGAAAGGCCTTATTAACTGCAGCCTACAGAGTTAAAGTTTGAAAAGAGCACCTAACACCCCACTTACCCTAACTCACACTTACCCAAACTCACAGCACTCTCTGCTGACTCGCACTCAGTGCTTGCTCACACTAGCACTGGTCTTTTTATACTGTTTGTTTGTTTCCAGCCAAATGAGTCACCCCTGCTGATTGGTTAGAAAACTGGTTTCCACTGCCTGCTGTGCCAATTTACTCCTACTGCAGTGTAACCTTGTTTTACTCTTCTTAAACCAACAGAATCCCAAATATTTAACTTTTCCCCTTTACTTAAACTGCTTAAGTAATCTTATCAAGAATGATTTAAAGAGAAATAACAATTTAAGAACTCTCACACTTACCCAAACTCACAGCACCCTCTGCTGACTCGCACTCTGGTGTTGTGTGATTTCATACATTTGTCCACCCCAGTCCAACACCGGCATCTCCACGCGGTGATTAAAGACACTGAGCTCTCCCGGTGATTAAAGACACTGAGCTCTCCCGGTGATTAAAGATACTGAGCTCTCCCGGTGATTAAAGACACTGAGCTCTCCCGGTGATTAAAGACACTGAGCTCTCCCGGTGATTAAAGACACTGAGCTCTCCCGGTGATTAAAGACACTGAGCTCTCCCGGTGATTAAAGACACTGAGCACCCCCGGTGTCCTTTATGGAATGTTGGCCTTTATTGCAATGGGAATGGAGTATAAAAGCAGGGAAGTCCTGCTACAACTGTACAGAGTATTGGTGAGACCACACCTGGAGTACTGCGTACAGTTTTGGTCTCCCTATTTAAGGAAGGATATACTTGCATTGGAGGCAGTTCAGAGAAGGTTCACTAGGTTGATTCCAGAGATGAAGGGGTTGATTGATGAAGAAAGGTTGAGCAGGTTGGGCCTATACTCATATGTTTCAATAAGATCCCCTCTGAATCTTCTAAATTACAATAAGATTCTGAAGGGGATGAACAGGGTAGATGCAGAAAGGATGTTTCCCCTCGTGGGGGAATCTAGAACTAGGGGGCATAGTTTCAGGATAAGGGGTCACCCATTTAAATGGGAAATGAGGAATTTCTTCTCTCAGAGGGTCGTGAATCTTTGGAATTCTCTGCCCCAGAGAGCTGTGGAGGCTGGGTCATTGAATATATTTAAGGTGGAGATAGACAGATTTTTGAATGATAAAGGAGTGAAGGGTTATGGGGAGCGGGCAGGGAAGTGGAGTTGAGGCCAAGATCAGATCAGCCATGATCTTATTGAATGGCAGAGCAGGCTCGAGGGGTCAAATGACCTACTCCTGCGTCTTATGTTCTTATTGATAGAGGTGTACAAGATTATGACGGGTTTGGATAGGCTGGACGGGGAAAGGCTGTTCCCACTAGTTGGTGGTACAAGGACTATGTGGTAAACCACTGTTTGTATTCCTGTTTGTCCTGTTTGTATTCCACTGTGTACATGCCTGGACATGCCTCGGCTGACTCCTCCCACAGGTCCTAGTATAAAGGTGACTGCTCCCCAGCCCTTAGTATCATGGACCGGTCGACCACGCGAGGCAGACCTCCATTCTGTTGTTAATAAAAGCCTTTAGTTACTCTTCTAACTCTCAGTCTTTTATGAGTAATTGATAGCGCATCAGACTAGAGGACACAGATTTAAGGTTTTGGGCAAGAGATACAGTGAGGACGTGAGGATAAACTTTTTTACACAGCGAGTGATGAGGACCTGGAACTCGCTGCCGACGGAACTGGTGGAAGCGGAGACACTCAGTGTTTTCAAGGGGAGACTGGATAGGCCTTGAGGGAAATAAACTTGCAGGGCTACGGGGATAGAGCGGGGGAATGGGACTGACTGGATTGCTCTACAGAGAGCCGGCACACACTCAATGGGCCGAATGGCCTCTTTTGTGCCGTATGACTCTATGACTACCACCGTGTAAAATGAATCCAAGCATATCTAGCAGTTCAAAACTGGGCATCCATCAGCAGCAGAATTGTATTCCACCACAATCTGTAACCTCATGGCCTGGCATATTCCTCACTCTACCATTACCATCAAGCTAGGGGACCAACCCTGGTTCAATGAGGAGTGTAGAAGAGCATGTCAGGAACAGCACCAGGCGTACCTAAAAATGAGGTGCCAACCTGGGGAAGCTGCAACACAGGACTACATGCATGCTAAACAGCAGAAGCAGCATGCTATAGACAGGGCTAAGCAATCCCACAATCAATGGATCAGATCAAAGCTCTGCAGTCCTGCCACATCCAGTCGTGTATGGCACTTCAGCACCTCCCAAACCCATGACCTTTTCCACCGAGAAAGACAAGGGCAGCAAGCACATGGGAACGCCATCACCTCCAAGTTACACACCACCCTGACTTGGAAGTATATTGGCCGTTCCTTCATCGTCACTGGGTCAAAATCCTGGAACTCCCTCCCTAACAGCACTGTGGGAGCACCTTCACCACACGGACTGCAGCGGTTCAAGAAGGCAGCTCACCACCACCTTCTCAAGGGCAATTAGGGATGGGCAATAAATGCTGGCCTTGCCAGCGACACCCGCATCCCAGGAACGAATAATAAAAACACACAGACAGACAGACACAGTTCCCCTGAATGACTGAAACCCTGTTTGTACCTGTTGATGTAGGTGTGTGTGTGTGTTTATTCCTGTTGCTGTAGGGGTGTGTGAGTGTGTTTATACCTGTTGATGTAGGGGTGTGTGAGTGTGTTTATACCTGTTGCTGTAGGGGTGTGTGTGTGTGTTTATTCCTGTTGCTGTACGGGTGTGTGAGTTTGTTTGTACCTGTTGCTGTAGGGGTGTGTGAGTGTGTTTATACCTGTTGCTGTACGGGTGTGTGAGTTTGTTTGTACCTGTTGCTGTAGGGGTGTGTGTGTGTGTTTATTCCTGTTGCTGTACGGGTGTGTGAGTTTGTTTGTACCTGTTGCTGTAGGGGTGTGTGAGTGTGTTTATACCTGTTGCTGTACGGGTGTGTGAGTTTGTTTGTACCTGTTGCTGTAGGGGTGTGTGAGTGTGTTTGTACCTGTTGCTGTAGGGGTGTGTGAGTGTGTTTGTACCTGTTGCTGTAGGGGTGTGTGAGTTTGTTTGTACCTGTTGCTGTAGGGGTGTGTGAGTTTGTTTGTACCTGTTGCTGTAGGGGTGTGTGAGTGTGTTTGTACCTGTTGCTGTAGGGGTGTGTGAGTTTGTTTGTACCTGTTGCTGTAGGGGTGTGTGTGTGTGTTTGTACCTGTTGCTGTAGGGGTGTGTGAGTGTGTTTGTACCTGTTGCTGTAGGGGTGTGTGTGTGTGTTTGTACCTGTTGCTGTAGGGGTGTGTGAGTGTGTTTGTACCTGTTGCTGTAGGGGTGTGTGAGTTTGTTTGTACCTGTTGCTGTAGGGGTGTGTGAGTGTGTTTGTACCTGTTGATGTAGGGGTGTGAGAGTGTGTTTGTACCTGTTGCTGTACGGGTGTGTGAGTGTGTTTGTACCTGTTGCTGTAGGGGTGTGTGAGTGTGTTTGTACCTGTTGCTGTAGGGGTGTGTGAGTGTGTTTATTCCTGTTGCTGTAGGGGTGTGTGAGTGTGTTTGTACCTGTTGCTGTAGGGGTGTGTGAGTGTGTTTATACCTGTTGCTGTAGGGGTGTGTGAGTTTGTTTGTACCTGTTGCTGTAGGGGTGTGTGAGTGTGTTTATACCTGTTGCTGTAGGGGTGTGTGAGTGTGTTTATACCTGTTGCTGTAGGGGTGTGTGAGTGTGTTTATTCCTGTTGCTGTAGGGGTGTGTGAGTGTGTTTGTACCTGTTGCTGTAGGGGTGTGTGAGTGTGTTTGTACCTGTTGCTGTAGGGGTGTGTGAGTGTGTTTGTACCTGTTGCTGTAGGGGTGTGTGAGTGTGTTTATTCCTGTTGCTGTAGGGGTGTGTGAGTTTGTTTGTACCTGTTGCTGTAGGGGTGTGTGAGTGTGTTTGTACCTGTTGCTGTAGGGGTGTGTGAGTGTGTTTGTACCTGTTGCTGTAGGGGTGTGTGAGTGTGTTTGTACCTGTTGCTGTAGGGGTGTGTGAGTGTGTTTGTACCTGTTGATGTAGGGGTGTGTGAGTGTGTTTATTCCTGTTGCTGTAGGGGTGTGTGAGTGTGTTTGTACCTGTTGCTGTAGGGGTGTGTGAGTGTGTTTGTACCTGTTGATGTAGGTGTGTGTGTGTGTGTTTATACCTGTTGCTGTAGGGGTGTGTGAGTGTGTTTGTACCTGTTGCTGTAGGGGTGTGTGAGTGTGTTTATTCCTGTTGCTGTAGGGGTGTGTGAGTGTGTTTGTACCTGTTGCTGTAGGGGTGTGTGAGTGTGTTTGTACCTGTTGCTGTAGGGGTGTGTGTGTGTGTTTATACCTGTTGCTGTAGGGGTGTGTGAGTGTGTTTGTACCTGTTGCTGTAGGGGTGTGTGAGTGTGTTTGTACCTGTTGCTGTAGGGGTGTGTGAGTGTGTTTGTACCTGTTGCTGTACGGGTGTGTGAGTGTGTTTATACCTGTTGCTGTACGGGTGTGTGAGTGTGTTTATACCTGTTGCTGTAGGGGTGTGTGAGTTTGTTTGTACCTGTTGCTGTAGGGGTGTGTGAGTGTGTTTGTACCTGTTGCTGTAGGGGTGTGTGAGTGTGTTTATACCTGTTGCTGTAGGGGTGTGAGAGTGTGTTTGTACCTGTTGCTGTAGGGGTGTGTGAGTGTGTTTGTACCTGTTGCTGTAGGGGTGTGTGAGTGTGTTTATTCCTGTTGCTGTAGGGGTGTGTGAGTGTGTTTGTACCTGTTGCTGTAGGGGTGTGTGAGTGTGTTTGTACCTGTTGCTGTAGGGGTGTGTGAGTGTGTTTATACCTGTTGCTGTAGGGGTGTGAGAGTGTGTTTGTACCTGTTGCTGTAGGGGTGTGTGAGTGTGTTTGTACCTGTTGCTGTAGGGGTGTGTGAGTGTGTTTATTCCTGTTGCTGTAGGGGTGTGTGAGTGTGTTTGTACCTGTTGCTGTAGGGGTGTGTGAGTTTGTTTGTACCTGTTGCTGTAGGGGTGTGTGTGTGTGTTTATACCTGTTGCTGTAGGGGTGTGTGAGTGTGTTTGTACCTGTTGCTGTAGGGGTGTGTGAGTGTGTTTGTACCTGTTGCTGTAGGGGTGTGTGAGTTTGTTTGTACCTGTTGCTGTAGGGGTGTGTGTGTGTGTTTATACCTGTTGCTGTAGGGGTGTGTGAGTGTGTTTATTCCTGTTGCTGTAGGGGTGTGTGAGTGTGTTTATACCTGTTGCTGTAGGGGTGTGTGAGTTTGTTTATACCTGTTGCTGTAGGGGTGTGTGAGTTTGTTTGTACCTGTTGCTGTAGGGGTGTGTGAGTGTGTTTATACCTGTTGCTGTAGGGGTGTGTGAGTTTGTTTGTACCTGTTGCTGTAGGGGTGTGTGAGTGTGTTTGTACCTGTTGCTGTAGGGGTGTGTGAGTGTGTTTGTACCTGTTGCTGTAGGGGTGTGTGAGTGTGTTTGTACCTGTTGCTGTAGGGGTGTGTGAGTGTGTTTGTACCTGTTGCTGTAGGGGTGTGTGTGTGTGTTTATACCTGTTGCTGTAGGGGTGTGTGAGTGTGTTTGTACCTGTTGCTGTAGGGGTGTGTGAGTGTGTTTATTCCTGTTGCTGTAGGGGTGTGTGAGTGTGTTTGTACCTGTTGCTGTAGGGGTGTGTGTGTGTGTTTGTACCTGTTGCTGTAGGGGTGTGTGAGTGTGTTTGTACCTGTTGCTGTAGGGGTGTGTGAGTTTGTTTGTACCTGTTGCTGTAGGGGTGTGTGAGTGTGTTTGTACCTGTTGCTGTAGGGGTGTGTGAGTGTGTTTGTACCTGTTGCTGTAGGGGTGTGAGAGTTTGTTTGTACCTGTTGCTGTAGGGGTGTGAGAGTTTGTTTGTACCTGTTGCTGTAGGGGTGTGAGAGTTTGTTTGTACCTGTTGCTGTAGGGGTGTGTGAGTGTGTTTGTACCTGTTGCTGTAGGGGTGTGTGAGTGTGTTTGTACCTGTTGCTGTAGGGGTGTGTGAGTGTGTTTGTACCTGTTGCTGTAGGGGTGTGAGAGTGTGTTTGTACCTGTTGCTGTAGGGGTGTGTGAGTGTGTTTATTCCTGTTGCTGTAGGGGTGTGTGAGTGTGTTTATTCCTGTTGCTGTAGGGGTGTGTGAGTGTGTTTGTACCTGTTGCTGTAGGGGTGTGTGAGTGTGTTTATTCCTGTTGCTGTAGGGGTGTGTGAGTGTGTTTATTCCTGTTGCTGTAGGGGTGTGTGAGTGTGTTTATTCCTGTTGCTGTAGGGGTGTGTGAGTGTGTTTGTACCTGTTGCTGTAGGGGTGTGTCAGTGTGTTTGTACCTGTTGCTGTAGGGGTGTGTGAGTGTGTTTGTACCTGTTGCTGTACGGGTGTGTGAGTGTGTTTATACCTGTTGCTGTACGGGTGTGTGTGTGTGTTTATACCTGTTGATGTAGGGGTGTGAGAGTGTGTTTATACCTGTTGCTGTAGGGGTGTGTGAGTGTGTTTATACCTGTTGCTGTAGGGGTGTGTGAGTGTGTTTATACCTGTTGCTGTAGGGGTGTGTGAGTGTGTTTGTACCTGTTGCTGTAGGGGTGTGAGAGTTTGTTTGTACCTGTTGCTGTAGGGGTGTGTGAGTGTGTTTATACCTGTTGCTGTAGGGGTGTGTGAGTGTGTTTGTACCTGTTGCTGTAGGGGTGTGAGAGTTTGTTTGTACCTGTTGCTGTAGGGGTGTGTGAGTGTGTTTATTCCTGTTGCTGTAGGGGTGTGTGTGTGTGTTTGTACCTGTTGCTGTAGGGGTGTGTGAGTGTGTTTATACCTGTTGCTGTAGGGGTGTGTGAGTGTGTTTGTACCTGTTGCTGTAGGGGTGTGAGAGTTTGTTTGTACCTGTTGCTGTAGGGGTGTGTGAGTGTGTTTGTACCTGTTGCTGTAGGGGTGTGTGAGTGTGTTTGTACCTGTTGCTGTAGGGGTGTGTGAGTGTGTTTGTACCTGTTGCTGTAGGGGTGTGTGAGTGTGTTTGTACCTGTTGCTGTAGGGGTGTGTGAGTGTGTTTATTCCTGTTGCTGTAGGGGTGTGAGTGTGTTTATTCCTGTTGCTGTAGGGGTGTGTGTGTGTGTTTGTACCTGTTGCTGTAGGGGTGTGAGAGTGTGTTTATTCCTGTTGCTGTAGGGGTGTGTGTGTGTGTTTGTACCTGTTGCTGTAGGGGTGTGTGAGTTTGTTTATACCTGTTGCTGTAGGGGTGTGTGAGTGTGTTTATTCCTGTTGCTGTAGGGGTGTGTGAGTTTGTTTGTACCTGTTGCTGTAGGGGTGTGTGAGTGTGTTTGTACCTGTTGCTGTAGGGGTGTGAGTGTGTTTGTACCTGTTGCTGTAGGGGTGTGTGAGTGTGTTTATACCTGTTGCTGTAGGGGTGTGTGAGTTTGTTTGTACCTGTTGCTGTAGGGGTGTGTGAGTTTGTTTGTACCTGTTGCTGTAGGGGTGTGAGTGTGTTTGTACCTGTTGCTGTAGGGGTGTGTGAGTGTGTTTATTCCTGTTGCTGTAGGGGTGTGTGAGTTTGTTTGTACCTGTTGCTGTAGGGGTGTGTGAGTTTGTTTGTACCTGTTGCTGTAGGGGTGTGTGAGTGTGTTTGTACCTGTTGCTGTAGGGGTGTGTGAGTTTGTTTGTACCTGTTGCTGTAGGGGTGTGTGAGTTTGTTTGTACCTGTTGCTGTAGGGGTGTGTGAGTGTGTTTGTACCTGTTGCTGTAGGGGTGTGTGAGTTTGTTTGTACCTGTTGCTGTAGGGGTGTGTGAGTGTGTTTATTCCTGTTGCTGTAGGGGTGTGTGAGTGTGTTTGTACCTGTTGCTGTAGGGGTGTGTGAGTTTGTTTATACCTGTTGCTGTAGGGGTGTGTGAGTGTGTTTATTCCTGTTGCTGTAGGGGTGTGTGAGTGTGTTTATACCTGTTGCTGTAGGGGTGTGTGAGTGTGTTTATTCCTGTTGCTGTAGGGGTGTGTGAGTGTGTTTGTACCTGTTGCTGTAGGGGTGTGTGAGTGTGTTTATACCTGTTGCTGTACGGGGTGTGTGAGTGTGTTTGTACCTGTTGCTGTAGGGGTGTGTGAGTGTGTTTGTACCTGTTGCTGTAGGGGTGTGTGAGTGTGTTTGTACCTGTTGCTGTAGGGGTGTGTGAGTTTGTTTATACCTGTTGCTGTAGGGGTGTGTGAGTGTGTTTATTCCTGTTGCTGTAGGGGTGTGTGAGTGTGTTTATTCCTGTTGCTGTAGGGGTGTGTGAGTGTGTTTGTACCTGTTGCTGTAGGGGTGTGTGAGTGTGTTTATACCTGTTGCTGTAGGGGTGTGTGAGTTTGTTTGTACCTGTTGCTGTAGGGGTGTGTGAGTGTGTTTATTCCTGTTGCTGTAGGGGTGTGTGAGTGTGTTTATTCCTGTTGCTGTAGGGGTGTGTGAGTGTGTTTATTCCTGTTGCTGTAGGGGTGTGTGAGTGTGTTTGTACCTGTTGCTGTAGGGGTGTGTGAGTGTGTTTATTCCTGTTGCTGTAGGGGTGTGAGAGTGTGTTTGTACCTGTTGCTGTAGGGGTGTGTGAGTGTGTTTATTCCTGTTGCTGTAGGGGTGTGTGAGTGTGTTTGTACCTGTTGATGTAGGTGTGTGTGTGTGTGTTTATACCTGTTGCTGTAGGGGTGTGAGTGTGTTTGTACCTGTTGCTGTAGGGGTGTGTGAGTGTGTTTATACCTGTTGCTGTAGGGGTGTGTGAGTGTGTTTATACCTGTTGCTGTAGGGGTGTGTGAGTGTGTTTGTACCTGTTGCTGTAGGGGTGTGTGAGTGTGTTTGTACCTGTTGCTGTAGGGGTGTGAGAGTTTGTTTGTACCTGTTGCTGTAGGGGTGTGTGAGTGTGTTTATTCCTGTTGCTGTAGGGGTGTGTGAGTGTGTTTATACCTGTTGCTGTAGGGGTGTGAGAGTTTGTTTATACCTGTTGCTGTAGGGGTGTGAGAGTGTGTTTGTACCTGTTGCTGTAGGGGTGTGTGAGTGTGTTTATTCCTGTTGCTGTAGGGGTGTGTGTGTGTGTTTGTACCTGTTGCTGTAGGGGTGTGTGAGTGTGTTTGTACCTGTTGCTGTAGGGGTGTGTGAGTGTGTTTATTCCTGTTGCTGTAGGGGTGTGTGAGTGTGTTTGTACCTGTTGCTGTAGGGGTGTGTGAGTGTGTTTGTACCTGTTGCTGTAGGGGTGTGTGAGTGTGTTTGTACCTGTTGCTGTAGGGGTGTGTGAGTTTGTTTGTACCTGTTGCTGTAGGGGTGTGTGAGTGTGTTTGTACCTGTTGCTGTAGGGGTGTGTGAGTGTGTTTGTACCTGTTGCTGTAGGGGTGTGTGAGTGTGTTTATACCTGTTGCTGTAGGGGTGTGAGAGTTTGTTTGTACCTGTTGCTGTAGGGGTGTGTGAGTGTGTTTATACCTGTTGCTGTAGGGGTGTGTGAGTGTGTTTGTACCTGTTGCTGTAGGGGTGTGTGAGTTTGTTTGTACCTGTTGCTGTAGGGGTGTGTGAGTGTGTTTGTACCTGTTGCTGTAGGGGTGTGTGAGTGTGTTTATACCTGTTGCTGTAGGGGTGTGTGAGTGTGTTTGTACCTGTTGCTGTAGGGGTGTGTGAGTGTGTTTGTACCTGTTGCTGTAGGGGTGTGTGAGTGTGTTTGTACCTGTTGCTGTAGGGGTGTGTGAGTGTGTTTGTACCTGTTGCTGTAGGGGTGTGTGAGTGTGTTTATACCTGTTGCTGTAGGGGTGTGTGAGTTTGTTTGTACCTGTTGCTGTAGGGGTGTGTGAGTGTGTTTGTACCTGTTGCTGTAGGGGTGTGTGAGTGTGTTTGTACCTGTTGCTGTAGGGGTGTGTGAGTGTGTTTGTACCTGTTGCTGTACGGGTGTGTGAGTGTGTTTGTACCTGTTGCTGTAGGGGTGTGTGTGTGTGTTTGTACCTGTTGCTGTAGGGGTGTGTGAGTGTGTTTATTCCTGTTGCTGTAGGGGTGTGTGAGTGTGTTTATTCCTGTTGCTGTAGGGGTGTGTGAGTGTGTTTGTACCTGTTGCTGTAGGGGTGTGTGAGTGTGTTTGTACCTGTTGCTGTAGGGGTGTGTGAGTTTGTTTGTACCTGTTGCTGTAGGGGTGTGTGAGTGTGTTTGTACCTGTTGCTGTAGGGGTGTGTGAGTGTGTTTGTACCTGTTGCTGTAGGGGTGTGTGAGTTTGTTTGTACCTGTTGCTGTAGGGGTGTGTGAGTGTGTTTATACCTGTTGCTGTAGGGGTGTGAGAGTTTGTTTGTACCTGTTGCTGTAGGGGTGTGTGAGTGTGTTTGTACCTGTTGCTGTAGGGGTGTGTGAGTGTGTTTATACCTGTTGCTGTAGGGGTGTGAGAGTTTGTTTGTACCTGTTGCTGTAGGGGTGTGTGAGTGTGTTTGTACCTGTTGCTGTAGGGGTGTGAGAGTTTGTTTGTACCTGTTGCTGTAGGGGTGTGTGAGTGTGTTTATTCCTGTTGCTGTAGGGGTGTGTGAGTGTGTTTATTCCTGTTGCTGTAGGGGTGTGTGAGTGTGTTTATTCCTGTTGCTGTAGGGGTGTGAGAGTTTGTTTGTACCTGTTGCTGTAGGGGTGTGTCAGTGTGTTTATTCCTGTTGCTGTAGGGGTGTGTGAGTGTGTTTGTACCTGTTGCTGTAGGGGTGTGTGAGTTTGTTTGTACCTGTTGCTGTAGGGGTGTGTGAGTTTGTTTGTACCTGTTGCTGTAGGGGTGTGTGAGTGTGTTTATTCCTGTTGCTGTAGGGGTGTGTGAGTGTGTTTATACCTGTTGCTGTAGGGGTGTGTGAGTTTGTTTGTACCTGTTGCTGTAGGGGTGTGTGAGTGTGTTTATTCCTGTTGCTGTAGGGGTGTGTGAGTGTGTTTATTCCTGTTGCTGTAGGGGTGTGTGAGTTTGTTTGTACCTGTTGCTGTAGGGGTGTGTGAGTGTGTTTGTACCTGTTGCTGTAGGGGTGTGAGAGTTTGTTTGTACCTGTTGCTGTAGGGGTGTGTGAGTGTGTTTGTACCTGTTGCTGTAGGGGTGTGTGAGTGTGTTTATTCCTGTTGCTGTAGGGGTGTGTGAGTGTGTTTGTACCTGTTGCTGTAGGGGTGTGTGAGTGTGTTTGTACCTGTTGCTGTAGGGGTGTGTGAGTGTGTTTATTCCTGTTGCTGTAGGGGTGTGTGAGTTTGTTTATTCCTGTTGCTGTAGGGGTGTGTGAGTGTGTTTGTACCTGTTGCTGTAGGGGTGTGTGAGTTTGTTTGTACCTGTTGCTGTAGGGGTGTGAGAGTGTGTTTATACCTGTTGCTGTAGGGGTGTGTGAGTGTGTTTGTACCTGTTGCTGTACGGGTGTGTGAGTGTGTTTGTACCTGTTGCTGTAGGGGTGTGTGAGTGTGTTTGTACCTGTTGCTGTAGGGGTGTGTGAGTTTGTTTGTACCTGTTGCTGTAGGGGTGTGTGAGTGTGTTTGTACCTGTTGCTGTAGGGGTGTGTGAGTGTGTTTGTACCTGTTGCTGTAGGGGTGTGTGAGTGTGTTTATACCTGTTGCTGTAGGGGTGTGTGAGTGTGTTTGTACCTGTTGCTGTAGGGGTGTGTGAGTGTGTTTATTCCTGTTGCTGTACGGGTGTGTGAGTGTGTTTGTACCTGTTGCTGTAGGGGTGTGTGAGTGTGTTTGTACCTGTTGCTGTAGGGGTGTGTGAGTTTGTTTATTCCTGTTGCTGTAGGGGTGTGTGAGTGTGTTTGTACCTGTTGCTGTAGGGGTGTGTGAGTGTGTTTGTACCTGTTGCTGTAGGGGTGTGTGAGTGTGTTTATTCCTGTTGCTGTAGGGGTGTGTGAGTGTGTTTGTACCTGTTGCTGTAGGGGTGTGTGAGTTTGTTTATTCCTGTTGCTGTAGGGGTGTGTGAGTGTGTTTGTACCTGTTGCTGTAGGGGTGTGTGAGTTTGTTTGTACCTGTTGCTGTAGGGGTGTGTGAGTGTGTTTATACCTGTTGCTGTAGGGGTGTGTGAGTTTGTTTGTACCTGTTGCTGTAGGGGTGTGTGAGTGTGTTTATACCTGTTGCTGTAGGGGTGTGAGAGTTTGTTTGTACCTGTTGCTGTAGGGGTGTGTGAGTGTGTTTATTCCTGTTGCTGTAGGGGTGTGTGAGTGTGTTTGTACCTGTTGCTGTAGGGGTGTGTGAGTGTGTTTGTACCTGTTGCTGTAGGGGTGTGTGAGTTTGTTTGTACCTGTTGCTGTACGGGTGTGTGAGTGTGTTTATTCCTGTTGCTGTAGGGGTGTGTGAGTGTGTTTATTCCTGTTGCTGTAGGGGTGTGTGAGTGTGTTTATACCTGTTGCTGTAGGGGTGTGTGAGTGTGTTTATTCCTGTTGCTGTAGGGGTGTGTGAGTTTGTTTGTACCTGTTGCTGTACGGGTGTGTGAGTGTGTTTATTCCTGTTGCTGTAGGGGTGTGTGAGTGTGTTTATACCTGTTGCTGTAGGGGTGTGTGAGTGTGTTTGTACCTGTTGCTGTAGGGGTGTGTGAGTTTGTTTGTACCTGTTGCTGTAGGGGTGTGTGAGTGTGTTTGTACCTGTTGCTGTAGGGGTGTGAGAGTTTGTTTGTACCTGTTGCTGTAGGGGTGTGTGAGTGTGTTTGTACCTGTTGCTGTAGGGGTGTGTGAGTTTGTTTGTACCTGTTGCTGTAGGGGTGTGTGAGTGTGTTTGTACCTGTTGCTGTAGGGGTGTGTGAGTGTGTTTATACCTGTTGCTGTAGGGGTGTGTGAGTGTGTTTGTACCTGTTGCTGTAGGGGTGTGTGAGTGTGTTTATACCTGTTGCTGTAGGGGTGTGTGAGTGTGTTTGTACCTGTTGCTGTAGGGGTGTGTGAGTGTGTTTGTACCTGTTGCTGTAGGGGTGTGTGACTGTGTTTATACCTGTTGCTGTACGGGTGTGTGAGTGTGTTTGTACCTGTTGCTGTAGGGGTGTGTGAGTGTGTTTGTACCTGTTGCTGTACGGGTGTGTGAGTGTGTTTATACCTGTTGCTGTACGGGTGTGTGAGTGTGTTTGTACCTGTTGCTGTAGGGGTGTGTGAGTGTGTTTATACCTGTTGCTGTACGGGTGTGTGAGTGTGTTTGTACCTGTTGCTGTAGGGGTGTGTGAGTGTGTTTGTACCTGTTCCTGTAGGGGTGTGTGAGTGTGTTTATTCCTGTTGCTGTAGGGGTGTGTGAGTTTGTTTGTACCTGTTGCTGTAGGGGTGTGTCAGTGTGTTTGTACCTGTTGCTGTAGGGGTGTGAGAGTTTGTTTGTACCTGTTGCTGTAGGGGTGTGTGAGTGTGTTTGTACCTGTTGCTGTAGGGGTGTGAGAGTTTGTTTGTACCTGTTGCTGTAGGGGTGTGTCAGTGTGTTTGTACCTGTTGCTGTAGGGGTGTGAGAGTTTGTTTGTACCTGTTGCTGTAGGGGTGTGTGAGTGTGTTTGTACCTGTTGCTGTAGGGGTGTGAGAGTTTGTTTGTACCTGTTGCTGTAGGGGTGTGAGAGTTTGTTTGTACCTGTTGCTGTAGGGGTGTGTGAGTGTGTTTGTACCTGTTGCTGTAGGGGTGTGTGAGTGTGTTTGTACCTGTTGCTGTAGGGGTGTGAGAGTTTGTTTGTACCTGTTGCTGTAGGGGTGTGCGAGTTTGTTTGTAACTGTTGCTGTAGGGGTGTGAGAGTTTGTTTGTACCTGTTGCTGTAGGGGTGTGTGAGTGTGTTTGTACCTGTTGCTGTAGGGGTGTGTGAGTGTGTTTGTACCTGTTGCTGTAGGGGTGTGTGAGTGTGTTTGTACCTGTTGCTGTAGGGGTGTGTGAGTGTGTTTATACCTGTTGCTGTACGGGTGTGAGAGTGTGTTTGTACCTGTTGCTGTAGGGGTGTGTGAGTGTGTTTGTACCTGTTGCTGTAGGGGTGTGTGAGTGTGTTTATACCTGTTGCTGTACGGGTGTGAGAGTTTGTTTGTACCTGTTGCTGTACGGGTGTGTGAGTGTGTTTGTACCTGTTGCTGTAGGGGTGTGTGAGTGTGTTTGTACCTGTTGCTGTAGGGGTGTGTGAGTGTGTTTGTACCTGTTGCTGTAGGGGTGTGTGAGTGTGTTTGTACCTGTTGCTGTAGGGGTGTGTGAGTGTGTTTGTACCTGTTGCTGTAGGGGTGTGTGAGTTTGTTTGTACCTGTTGCTGTAGGGGTGTGAGAGTTTGTTTGTACCTGTTGCTGTAGGGGTGTGAGAGTTTGTTTGTACCTGTTGCTGTAGGGGTGTGTGAGTTTGTTTGTACCTGTTGCTGTAGGGGTGTGAGAGTTTGTTTGTACCTGTTGCTGTAGGGGTGTGTCAGTGTGTTTGTACCTGTTGCTGTAGGGGTGTGAGAGTTTGTTTGTACCTGTTGCTGTAGGGGTGTGTGAGTGTGTTTGTACCTGTTGCTGTAGGGGTGTGAGAGTTTGTTTGTACCTGTTGCTGTAGGGGTGTGAGAGTTTGTTTGTACCTGTTGCTGTAGGGGTGTGAGAGTTTGTTTGTACCTGTTGCTGTAGGGGTGTGAGAGTTTGTTTGTACCTGTTGCTGTAGGGGTGTGTGAGTGTGTTTGTACCTGTTGCTGTAGGGGTGTGTGAGTGTGTTTATTCCTGTTGCTGTACGGGTGTGTGAGTGTGTTTGTACCTGTTGCTGTAGGGGTGTGTGAGTTTGTTTGTACCTGTTGCTGTAGGGGTGTGTGAGTGTGTTTGTACCTGTTGCTGTAGGGGTGTGTGAGTGTGTTTGTACCTGTTGCTGTAGGGGTGTGTGAGTGTGTTTGTACCTGTTGCTGTAGGGGTGTGTGAGTGTGTTTGTACCTGTTGCTGTAGGGGTGTGTGAGTGTGTTTGTACCTGTTGCTGTAGGGGTGTGTGAGTGTGTTTGTACCTGTTGCTGTAGGGGTGTGTGAGTGTGTTTGTACCTGTTGCTGTAGGGGTGTGTGAGTTTGTTTGTACCTGTTGCTGTAGGGGTGTGTGAGTTTGTTTGTACCTGTTGCTGTAGGGGTGTGTGAGTGTGTTTGTACCTGTTGCTGTAGGGGTGTGTGAGTTTGTTTGTACCTGTTGCTGTAGGGGTGTGTGAGTGTGTTTATACCTGTTGATGTAGGGGTGTGTGAGTTTGTTTGTACCTGTTGCTGTAGGGGTGTGTGAGTTTGTTTGTACCTGTTGCTGTAGGGGTGTGTGAGTGTGTTTATACCTGTTGATGTAGGGGTGTGTGAGTTTGTTTGTACCTGTTGCTGTAGGGGTGTGTGAGTGTGTTTATACCTGTTGATGTAGGGGTGTGTGAGTTTGTTTGTACCTGTTGCTGTAGGGGTGTGTGAGTTTGTTTGTACCTGTTGCTGTAGGGGTGTGTGAGTGTGTTTATACCTGTTGATGTAGGGGTGTGTGAGTTTGTTTGTACCTGTTGCTGTAGGGGTGTGTGAGTTTGTTTGTACCTGTTGATGTAGGGGTGTCTGAGCCCCTCCTCAGCAGTCAGCCGATGGTCTGGGTTGAAGACGAGCAGTTTGTTCAGGAAGTCCAGGGCATCTGGTGGTGTGCTGCTGGGCATGAGCTGATCGATCGAGGATCTAGGCCTGGGAGCGAGAGACCTATGCACATTAACTCACAGGCCCCTCTGTCCCTGCACACTCTTTAAAACCGTGCCATTAAGTGTATATTGCCTCTCCCTGTTCCTTCTGCCTAAATGCATCACCTCACACTTCTCTGTATTAAATTCCACCTACCACTTGTCTGCCCATTCTGCTAGCCTTTCTATGTCCTGTTCCAGTCAATTGGTATCATCCACACTGTTTGCCACACCCCCAAGTTTTGTGTCATCGGCAAATTTAGAAATTCTACTCTGTATTCCAGGTCATTTATATATATCAAGAAAAGCAGCGGTCCCAGCACTGACCCTTGGGGAACACCACTGTCTACCATCCTCCAGTCTGAAAAACAGCCATTTACCACAACTCACTGTTTTCTGTCCTTAAGCCAATTCCTTATCCAAGCAGCCACTGACCCACCTATTCCATGAGGCTCAATTTTGTTAACCAGCCTTCTATGTGGTACTTTGTCAAACGCCTTCCTAAAATCCATGTAGACAACATCCATTGTATTCCCTTCATCAATCCGCCCTGTTACTTCATCAAAAATTTCAATTAGATTAGTCAAACACGATCTGCCTTTTGCAAACCCGTGTTGGCTCTCCTTAATTAGCTTAAGCCTCTCCAAGTGCCCATTAGTTTTTTCCTTGATTATTGTTTCTAAAATTTTACCCAGCACTGATGTTAAACTGACCAGCCTGTAGTTACTAGGATTGTCCTTGCACCCTTTCTTGAACAATGGTGTCACATTTGCCACTTTCCAATCCTCAGGCACCTCCCCCACATCTAGGGGACATTGGAAAATTATGGCAAGCCCTTCCACTATCTCCTCCCCCAATTCCCTTCGCAACCTGGGATGCAAGCCATCTGGACCAGGCGACTTGTCCACTCTAAGCATACCCAGCCTTTCTAGTACATCCTGCCCATCAATTTTTGTGTCTGGTGTCTTGGGTGCGTGTGAACAGCTTACTCACCTGGTCAGCATCTTCTGAACAACAGAGGCCCCATAATCGGAGTTAATGGACAGGACGTCTGTGGCGAAAGACAAGGAGCAGAGTTACCCACTGAGCACCCATCTCTACCTGTGACATTTCATAACTGGGCAGAGTGTGGCAAAGACACACCGACACACTAAACGATTACTTCACCCACACACCAAAATAAAAACTTCAACACACCAACACGACACTTCACCCCCACACACCACACTTCCCCCACACACCACACTTCCCCCACACACCACACTTCCCCCACACACCACACTTCCCCCACACACCACACTTCCCCCACACACCACACTTCCCCCACACACCACGCTTCACCCCCACACACCACGCTTCACCCCCACACACCACACTTCCCCCACACACCACACTTCCCCCACACACCACACTTCCCCCACACACCACACTTCCCCCACACATCACACTTCCCCCACACACACTTCCCCCACACACAATTCCCCCCACACACCACGCTTCACCCCCCACACCACACTTCCCCCCCCCCACACCACACTTCCCCCCCCACACCACACTTCCCCCCCCACACCACACACCACACTTCACCCACACACCACCCACACACGTCCAATCTGATTAGGGACACACGGCCACAGTCTGGAGACCCACAAATCGATCATGTGTTACTGATTAACTCCCCCACCCCACTTACTGAGTCCACTCACAACCTCTTTCAGGTGGCAGTGGGGGATTTGGATATATATTCACACAATAGGGAGTGGGAGCCAAGAAATGATGGCTGGTTTCCCCTGGCCCGCTGACAGCCGGTTCCCCACAGGGAGGGATGGAATATTAACCTTTAGGGTCCTAATTTTAAATAAAGGAAACTACGGTGGTCTGAGGCGCGAGTTGGGTAGGATTGATTGGGGAATGTCACTCAAAGGGTTGACGGTGGCTAGGCAATGGCAAACATTCAAAGACCACATGGATGAACTACAGAATTTGTTCATCCCAGTTTGGCATAAAAACAAAACAAAAAAGGTGACTCAACCGTGGCTAACAAGGGAATTAGGGATAGCATAAGATCCAAGGAGAGGACATATAAATTGGCCAAAAAAAGCAATAATCCTGAGGATTGGGAGCAGTTTAGGATTCAACAAAGGAGGACAAAGGGATTAATTAAGGAGAAAATAGAGAATGAAAGTAAGCTTGCAGGGAACATAAAAACTGACTGTAAAAGCTTTTATAGATATGTGAAGCAAAAAAGATTGGTGAAGTCAAGCGTAGGTCCCTTGCAGTCAGAATCAGGGGAATTTATAATGGGGAACAAAGAAATGGCAGGCCAACTAAATACATATTTTGGTTCTGTCTTCACAAAGGAGGACACAAATAACTTCCCAGAGATGCCGGGGAACATAGGATCTGATGAAAGGGAGGAACTGAAAGAAATCAGTATTTGTAGGGAAATGGTGTTAGGAAAATTGATGGGATTGAAGGCCGATATATCCCCAGGGCCTGATAATCTACATCCTAGGGTACTTAAGGAAGTGGCCCTAGAAATAGTAGATGCATTGCTGATCATCTTCCAACATTTGATGGAATCTGGAACAGTACCCATGGATTGGAGTGTAGCTAATGTTACCCCACTATTCAAAAAAGGTGGTAGAGAGAAAATGGGGAATTACAGACCGGTAAGCCTGACATCGGTAGTGGGGAAAATGCTAGAGTCCATTATAAAAGATGTAATAGCAGAGCACTTGGAAAACAGTGACAGGATCGGACAAAGTCAACATGGATTCACAAAAGGTAAATTGTGCTTGACTAATCTACTGGAATTTTTTGAGGATGTAACTGGTAAAATAGATAAGGGAGAACCAGTGGATGTGGTGTATCTGGACTTTCAGAAGGCCTTCGATAAGGTCCCGCATAAGAGATTAGCGTGTAAAGTTAAGGCACATGGGATTGGGGGCAAGGTATTGACTTGGATAGAGAACTGGTTGACAGACAGAAAGCAAAGAGTTGGAATAAACGGGTCTTTTTCCGAGTGGCAGGCAGTGACTAGTGGGGTACCGCAAGGATCGGTCCTAGGACCCCAGCTATTCACAATATATATTAATGATCTAGACAAGGGAACTAGATGTAGTATCTCCAAATTTGCAGATGACACAAAGCTGGGTGGGCGTGTGTGCTGTGAGGAGGATGTCGAGAAACTCCAGGATGATTTGGACATGTTGGGTGATTGGGCAGAAACATGGCAGATGCAATATAACGTGGATAAATGTGAGGTTATCCACTTTGGTGGCAAAACAGGAAGGCAGATTATTATCTAAATGGCAATAGATTGGGAGAAGGGGAAGTGCAACAAGACCTGGGTGTCCTTGTGCACCAGTCGCTGAAGGTAAGCATGCAGGTGCAGCAGGCGGTTAAGAAGGCAAATGGTATGTTGGCCTTCGTAGCAAGAGGGTTCGAGTACAGGAACAAGGATGTCTTGCTGCAGTTGTACAGGGCCTTGGTGAGACCACATCTTGAGTATTGTGTGCAGTTTTGGTCGCCTTATCTGAGGAAGGATGTTCTTGCCATGGAAGGAGTGCAGCGAAGATTCACCAGACTGATACCTGGGATGGCAGGAATGACGTATGAGGAGAGATTGGGTCGATTGGGCTTATACTCGCTGGAGTTTAGAAGAATGAGAGGTGAGCTCATTGAAACTTATAAAATTCTAACAGGACTGGACAGACTAGATGCAGGAAGGATGTTCCCGATGGTCAGGGAGTCCAGAACCAGGGGTCTCAGTCTAAGGATAAAGGGTAGGCCATTTAGGACAGAAATTAGGAGGAATTTCTTCACCCAGAGAGTGGCGAACCTGTGGAACTCTACCACAGAAGGCGGTAGAGGCCAATTCATTAAATATATTCAAAAAGGAGTTGCATATATTTCTTAAGGCTAAAGGGATCAAGGGGTATGGGGAGAAGGCAGGGATAGGGTACTGAGTTTGGATGATCAGCCATGATCGCAGTGAATGGCGGAGCAGGCTCGAGGGGCCGAATGGCCTACTCCTGCTCCTAGCTTCTATGTTAACCCCTAAACCCCAGGGTGTTACAGTGCAACATGGCAGGGGTCAGTTGGAGGGTGAATGTACCTTTGTTGGAGGGAGCTGGAATTACACTCATGATTCTTTCAATTTGATTTATTGAGGAAGTTCCTGGGAAAAGAGGTTTCCCGAGCAGCATCTCTCCTAAAATACACCCAACACTCCACATGTCTACGCCCTTGGTGTACCTGTACAAAGAGACACATTTAACTTAGGTCAGGTTGCATAGAATGTTTGAATGTCTTTAATAAATGTAAACCAAAGCAACCAGCACTTAGCAGATAAACGTCCACACCACATGACCCTGCGCTGAGAATTCAACCATTCAAGAGTGTCCACATCACGTGCCTCTGCTCTCCAGTATCTAGCCATGTGGTCATTCAGCTGTGAATCTAGGAACATAGGAACAGGAGGAGGCCATTCAGCCCCTCGAGCCTGTTCTGCCATTCTATTAGATCATGGCTGATCTGTATCTTGACTCCATTTACCACTGCCGTTGCTCCGTAACCCTTAATACCCTTGCCTAACAAAAATTTATCAATCTCAGCTTTGAAATTTTCATTGACGCCCCAGCCTCAACAGCTTTTTGGGGGGGGGGGGGGGGGGGGGGGGGCGGTGGAGAGTTCCAGATTTCCACAACTCTGTGTGTGAAGAAGTGCTTCCTGACATCACCCCTGAACGGCCTGGCTCTCATTTTAAGGTTCCGCCCCCTTGTTCTGGACTCCCCCCACCAGAGGAAAGAGCTTCTATCCTTTCCATTCCTTTAATCATCTCAAACACCTCAATTTGATCACCTCTTCATCTTCTATACTTGAGGGAAAACAAGCCTCGTCTATGCAACCTGGCCTCACCCACCACCCACCCCCCACCCCCCAGATAGGGTCTAACCCGAGCTCTGTACAGCTGTAACATTATTTCCACCTCTTTGGATTCCAATCCTCTTGAGATGAAGATCAACATTCCATTAGCCTTTATTTTTTTGGTACCTGCCCACTAATAATGCTCCTTTACAACTTTCTGCTCCCATCTACACTCTTTACTGTGCCTAACTTAGTGTCGTCAGTAAACTTAGATACATGGCTCTCTATTCCTTCATCTAAGCCATTTATAAAAACAGTGAAAAGCTGAGGCCCCAGTACAGATCCCTGGGGGACACCACTAGTCACATCCTGACAATTTGAATACCTAATATCCTTACTCTCTGTATCCTACCTCCTACCCAAGCCAATAGGTTGCCTCCAATTCCATGCACTCTCATTTTTGTTAACTGTCTATTATGTGGAGTCCATATAAATAACATCTACAGACATTCCCTTATCTGGCCTGTTTCGTACATCCTCAAAAAACTCCCCTAGGTTTGTTAGAGATGACCTATCCTTTATAAATCCACGCTGGCTCTCTCTGATCAGCTCATACTTGTCCAAATGCTCAGTCACTCTGTCCCTAATAACACTCTCATAAATACTCCACAACAGACGTTAGACTAATAGGCCGAAAATTTCCAAGCTTATCCCTCCCGCCCTTCTTAAATGGTGGAGTGACATTAGCAGTTTTCCAATCCAAGGGGACAATTCCTGAATCGACAGACTTTTGGAAGATCATGACGAAAGCATTCCTCACCTACTTCTTGAATACCCTGGGGTGGAATCCATTGGGTCCTGGAGACTTGTCTATCTTTAATAGCATTCGTTTCTCCATCACCATTTTCTTTTACTTACATTGAATCTTGTTTGTTCCTCCCCTTAATTTACTTTTCATTTTCCTTGTATCTCTGGCACTTTATCCTCATCCTCTGTGAAGTAGCTATTTAGTAAGTCTGCCATTTCCTGATTTCCAATTACAATATCACCTGCATCTGTCATTAAGGGGCCCACATTATTCTTAGCCACCTTCTTTCTCTTAATATATTTGTAAAAAGCTTTAGTGTTGTGCTTAATATCCCTTGCAAGTTGTTTCTTGTATTCCCTTTCTGCAGCTCTGACCACTTTCTTTGTATCCTTTGCCGTTCTTTATATCTCTCCCAGTCCACGGAACCTCTATGGTTCTTTGTCTTCGTACAAGCCCTTTCTTTTAGTTTTATACTATCTCTGACTTCCCCTGTTGACCAAGGTTGTTTAATTACACAGGTAGAGCTCTTGCCGTTTAGGGATATGCAAAGTCTTGCACTGAACCAAATACTCTTTGAACACCTCCCACTGTTTGTCTGTAGTTTTATCCATTAACAGCTCTGCCCAGTCTATTGTGCTCAATTCCTGCCTCATCCCTCCAAAGTCAGCATTACCTAAATTTAAAACCTTGGTTCATGACTCACCCTTCTCCCTCTCAAACCGAACATCAAACTCTACCATATTATGGTCACTGTTAGCTCAGTGTTCCGTGACTGTTAGATTATTGACTAATTACAGGCTCATTACTCATCACTAAATCTAGTGTGGCCTGTTCTCTTGTTGGTTCAAAAACATATTGTTCCAGGAAATGGTCTTGAATACACAAGAAATTCGCTGTCTTTGGGACTCGAGCTGTTCTGCTTCTCCCAGTCTATGTGAAAATGAAAGTCTTCCATTATAACCGCGCTGTTTTTGCAACAAGCTTCTCTGAGCTCCGTGTTTATGTGTCCCGCTACTTTATCGTTGCTATCTGTAGACAATGCCACCAGAGTCTTGCACCCTTTTGATTCCTCCACTGCCTGCTCACCCTTCCCGATATCCCCTCTTTCTTCTTAGGCTGTCCCTCAGAACAGAGGGTGACTTGCTTCCACACTAAAAATGAGTTCTCAGGTGACTGATGAGTCCAATGCGGGACCTGCAGTCTCTGTCACAGGTGGGGCAGACGGTGGTTGAAGGGGCGGGTGGGTGGGGTGTTTGGGTTGACGTGCGCTCCTTCCGTTTAGCTTCCGCTTGCTCCCGGCAAAGAGACTCGAGGTGTTCGGCTCCTTCCCGGATGCTTCTCCTCCACTTTAAGCGGTCATAGTCATAGAGCTCCACAACACAGAAAGAGGCCCTTCGGCCCATCGTGTCCGCGCCGGCCATCAAGCCCTGTCTATTCTAATCCCATTTTCCAGCACTTGGTCCGTAGCCTTGTATGCTATGGCAGTTCAAGTGCTCATCTAAATGCTTCTTGAATGTTGTGAGGGTTCCTGCCTCTACCACCCTTTCAGGCAGTGAGTTCCAGATTCCAACCACCCTCTGGGTGAAAAAGTTTTTCCTCAAATACCCTCCAAACCTCCTGCCCCTTATCTTGAAACTATGCCCCCTGGTTATTGACCCCTCTACTAAAGGGAAAAGTTCCTTTCTATCTACCCTATCTATGCCCCTCATAATTTTGTACACCTCCATCAGGTCCCCCCTCAGCCTTCTCTGCTCTAAGGAAAACAACCCCAGCCTGTCCAGTCTCTCTTCATAGCTGAAGCGCTCCAGCCCAGGTAACATCCTAGTGAATCTCCTCTGCACCCTCTCCAATGCAATCACATCCTTCCTATAGTGTGGCGACCAGAACTGCACACAGTATTCCAGCTGTGGCCTAACTAGCGTTTTGTACAGCTCCATCATAACCTCCCTGCTTTTATATTCTATGCCTCGGCTAATGAAGGCAAGTATCCCATATGCCTTTTCAACCACCTTATCTACCTGTCCTGCTGCCTTCAGGAATCTATGTACATGCACACAAAGGTCCCTCTGATCCTCTGTCCTTCCTAGGGTCCTACCATTCATTGTGTATTCCCTTGCCTTGTTAGTCCTCCCAAAATGCATCACCTCACATTTTTCAGGGTTAAATTCCATTTGCCACTGTTCTGCCCATCTAACCAACCTGTCTATATATCGTCCTGTAGCCTGAGGCTTCCCTCCTCGCTATTTACCACTCCACCAATTTTCATGTCATCTGCGAACTAACTGATCATACCTCCTACATTCATATCTAAATCATTAATGTACACTACAAACAGCAAAGGACCCAGCACCGATCCCTGCGGTACACCACTGGACACAGGCTTCCAGTTACAAAAACAACCTTCGACCATCACCCTCTGCTTCCTGCCACTAAGCCAATTTTGGATCCAATGTGCCAAATTGCCCTGGATCCCATGGGCTCTTACCTTCTTGACCAGTCTCCCATGTGGGACTTTGTCAAAAGTCTTACTGAAGTCCATGTAGAATACATCAACTGCACTACCCTCATCCACACACCGAGTAACCCCCTCAAAAATTTCAATCAAATTGGTTAGACATGATTTCCCCCTGACAAGGCCATGCTGACGATCCTTGATTAATCCTTGCCCCTCCAAGTGGAGACTATTGGAAAAAATTCTGAGGGACAGAAATAATTTCCCTACTACTGATGTTAGACTTACTGGCCTGTAATTCCCTGGTTTATCCCTACTACCCTTCTTGAATAATGGTACTGTGGTAAACCACTGTTTGTATTCCACTGTGTACATGCCTGGACATGCCTCGGCTGACTCCTCCCACAAGTCCTAGTATAAAGGTGACTGCTCCCCAGCCCCTTTGTATTCTGGACCGGTCGACCACTCGAGGCAGACCTTCATTCTTTTGTTAATAAAAGCCTTTAGTTACTCTCTTAACTCTCAGTCTTTTATGAATAATTGATAGCGCATCAATTTTATCAACAAAATTTTTATAATGGAGAAGATCCTCACACCAGCATGCCTGGACTTAGATCATCGGGAGGCGGACTCATCCACCAAGTTTACTCACTGGCTTAAGTGTTTCGAAAAATTCCTGACCGCCTCCGCAGCAATCAAATCGGACGAGGACAAACTGGATGTCCTGACCTCCAAAGTGAACCACCGAGTGTACTCGGTCATCCAAGACGCGACCTCGTACGCGGACGCTATCAAGCTCCTCAAGGACCAGTACACGCGCCCAGTGAACGAAGTGTACGCCAGGCACCTTCTGGGGAGTCGTAAACAACAACCTGGGGAATCGACCGTGGAATACCTTCAGGCACTGTCTGTGCTTGGCCGGGCCTGTGGTTGAAAGGATGTGAAGGCCGCCGTGTACACAGAGGAACTTATCCGGGACGCTTTTGTAGCAGGCCACAGATCCAATTACACCCGACAGCGACTGTTGGAGCAGAGTGACCTCGACCTCAACAAGGCCTCTGAACTCGCACTATCATTGGATGCAGCCTACCGGGGCATGGATGCCTACTCCTCTGCACCGTGGACGCCGCGGGGAATGACAGCCTGGGACACGGTAGGACCGCCTCATAGCGCCGTGCCACCCCAGCCACACCCCAGCAACAGCCCAACTACCGCAGCAGTGTCCCAAGGCCAGACAGCAGTGCCCCAAGGCCAGAAATGCTACTTCTGTGGCCAGGCAAAACACCCCAGAGCGCGCTGCCCGGCGAAAAACGCGATCTGCTCGGGCTGCGGGAAGAAGGGACACTACGCTAACGTCTGCAGGGCCAAAGCCACCCCGAACCCCAGCAGCGCCGCGTGTGGGCCATGCGGGCCGCCATCTTGGGCCTCCCCGGCCATGTGCGAACCACCGGTACAGCAGCCATTTTGGACGCCTCCAGCCACATGGGGATCATGGACGCCGCCATCTTGGACGACAGCCGGAACGCAGCAGGCCCCCAACACCGCCTCATCTGATACCCGCAGCGACACACCGACCCCTACGCTGGCATCCGTTACACTGGACCAAGCGAGACCGCACCAGCTGGCCAGCTCCACAATGGACATTAAGGTAAATGGCCACGATACAATCTGCCTTTTTGACTCTGGGAGCATGGAGAGCTTCATCCACCCCGACACGGTGCGGCGTTGCTCTCTCCCAGTCCTGCCTGCGCACCAGCGGATTTCTATGGCCTCCGAGTCCCAGTCGGCGGACATCGGCGGCTACTGCGTAGTGACACTCGTAGTAGACGGGACTGTGTACAATCATTTTAAACTTCTGGTCCTGCCCGACCTCTGCGCTGCCGTCCTGCTGGGGTTAGATTTTCAGTGCCACCTTAAAAGTGTTACGATGGCGTACGGTGGACCCCTACCCCCACTCACAGTCCGCAGCCAGCAGCTCCCAAATTGCCCGCCGCGCACCAGGTGCAACCTCTCCACACTCAGAGTCACCCCCCCCCCCCACTGTTTGCTAACCTCACCCCCGACTGTAAGCCCATCGCCACAAAGAGCAGGCGATACAGTGCCGGGGACAGGGTTTTCATTAAAACCGAAGTGGAGTGGCTCCTGAAGGAAGGGATTATTGAGGGCAGCACCAGCCCCTGGCGAGCCCAGGTCGTGGTCGTTAAGACCGGCGAGAAGCAGCGCCTGGTCATCGACTACAGCCAGACAATAAATCGCTACACCCTGCTGGACGCCTACCTACTCCCCCGCATAGCTGATATGGTCAACCAGATTGCGCAGTACCGCGTCTTCTCGACCATTGACCTGAAATCAGCGTACCACCAGCTCCCTATCCGCCCTGAGGACCGCCAGTATACTGCCTTTGAGGCAAACGGCCGCCTCTATCACTTCCTTAGGGTTCCCTTTGGCGTCACCAACGGGGTCTCCGTCTTCCAAAGGGAGATGGACCGGATGGTAGATCAAAATGCGTTGCAGGCCACTTTCCCATATCTGGACAATGTGACCATCTGCGGCCGTGACTTGCAGGACCATGACGCAAACCTCGAAAAATTCCTCCGCACCGCCCAACTCCTGAACCTGACATATAACAAGGAGAAGTGCATATTCCGCACAAACCACCTCGCCATCCTTGGCTGTGTTGTGGAACACGGAGTCATCGGCCCCGAACCCGACCGGATGCGTCCCCTTATGGAACTCCCACTGCCCCACTGCCTCAAGGCCCTGAAGAGGTGCCTAGGGTTTTTCTCCTATTATGCCCAGTGGGTCCCCTACTATGCGGACAAGGCCCATCCGCTGATCAAGTCCACCTCTTTTCCCTTGACGGCAGAGGCCCGCTTAGCCTTCCACCGTATCAAGGAAGACATTGCCAAAGCCACCATGCACGCAGTGGACGAATCCATCCCCTTCCAGGTGGAAAGCGACGCGTCCGACTTTGCCCCGGCCGCTACCCTCAATCAGGCGGGGAGACCCGTGGCCTTCTTTTCACGAACCCTCCAAGGCCCGGAGACCAGACACTCCGCTGTTGAGAAGGAGGCCCAGGCGATTGTGGAGGCTGTGTGTCATTGGAGGCACTACCTGGCCGGAAAACGATTTACCCTGCTCACTGACCAACGTTCAGTTGCTTTCATGTTTAACAACAAGCAGAGGGGCAAAATCAAAAATGACAAGATCTTGAGGTGGAGAATCGAACTTTCCACCTACAATTACGAGATCTTGTACCGGCCCGGGAAGCTCAATGAACCCCCGGATGCGCTATCGCGTGGCACCTGCGCCAGCGCGCAGATCGATAGACTGCGGGCCCTCCACAATGACCTCTGCCACCCGGGGGTCACCAGGTTCTTCCACTTCATCAAGGCCCGCAACCTGCCTTACTCTATTGAGGAGGTCAGGACCATGACCAGGAACTGCCAAGTCTGCGCTGAGTGCAAACCGCACTTTTATAGACCAGACAGGGCCCACCTGATAAAAGCCACTCGCCCCTTCGAGCGCCTGAGCGTTGATTTTAAAGGGCCTCTCCCCTCCTCCGACCGCAATGTGTACTTCCTCAATATTATTGATGAGTACTCCCGTTTCCCGTTCGCCTTCCCCTGCCCGGACATGACCAGTGCCACGGTCATTAAATGTCTGAACGACCTCTTCACCCTGTTCGGCTTCCCCAGCTATATCCATAGCGACCGGGGCTCATCGTTTATGAGCGACGAACTCCGTCAGTACCTGCTAACTAGGGGTATTGCCACAAGCAGGACCACCAGTTACAACCCCCGGGGGAACGGACAGGTGGAAAGAGAAAATGCGACAGTGTGGAAGGCCGCCCTGCTAGCTTTAAAGTCTAGGGGCCTTCCAACCTCCCGCTGGCAGGATGTGCTCCCCGATGCGCTCCACTCTATTCGGTCACTGCTCTGCACTGCCACTAACGCCACCCCTCATGAGAAAATGTTTGTCTTCCCAAGGAAGTCCACATCGGGGACATCGCTACCGCCATGGCTGACGTCCCCAGGGCCGGTCCTACTGAGAAGGCACGTGAGGACCCATAAAACGGACCCCCTGGTCGAGAGGGTCGACCTCCTCCACGCCAACCCCCAGTATGCTTACATTGCATACCCGGACGGGCGAGAGGACACAGTCTCCATAAGAGACCTTGCACCCTCGGGGGCCGCAGTAACCCACTACTCACTACCACCCCCCCCCACGATCCGATATCCAGCCCCAGCAGACGGCAGGCCTGGGCCCAGCGACCCGCTCGACATCTACGAGGACGACACGCCTGTGCCACAGCCTACGCGGGACTCGACGCCGGAAGCTCCACTACCTCTGCCGTCGCCACGCCGATCACAGCGGCAGACAAGACCTCCGGAGAGACTCCAATACACTAACTTTTAATACACTTCACCCCGCCGGACTCAATTTTAAACAAGGGGTGAATGTGGTAAACCACTGTTTGTATTCCACTGTGTACATGCCTGGACATGCCTCGGCTGACTCCTCCCACAAGTCCTAGTATAAAGGTGACTGCTCCCCAGCCCCTTTGTATTCTGGACCGGTCGACCGCTCGAGGCAGACCTTCATTCTTTTGTTCATAAAAGCCTTTCGTTACTCTCTTAACTCTCAGTCTTTTATGAGTAATTAATAGCGCATCAGGTACTACGTTAGCTGTTCTCCAGTCCTTTGGCACCTCCCCTGTGGCCAGAGAGGTTCTGAAAATTTGTGTCCGAGTCCCTGCAATCTCCTCCCTTGCCTCACACAGCATCATATTAAAATCGTCCTTCCCCCAATTTAGAACCTTTATTTCCGGTCCATCTTTGTCCTTTTCCATGACTACCTTAAATCTCACCGAATTATGGTCACTGTCACCAAAATGCTCTCCTACTGACACTTCTACCACTTGCCCGGCTACATTCCCTAGAATTAGTTCCAGTACCACCCCCTCTCTTGTAGGACTTTCTACATGCTGGCTCAAAAAGCTCTCCTGGATGCACTTTAAGAATTCCACACCCTCTAAGCCTTTCACACTCTGACGATCCCAGTTAATATTGGGGAAGTTGAAATCCCCTATTATTACTACACTTCTTTGAGATTTGCCTACATATCTGTTCCTCTATGTACCCCTGACTGTTTGGGGGCCTATAGTACACGCCCCCTTTTAGTTTTTAAGTTCTACCCATATGGCCTCTTTAGAGGAACCTGCTAAGATATAGGCAATGGCAAACATTTAAAGATCGCATGGATGAACATGAGAAAGGATTAATTAGCAATCTTGTTGTGGGAGGCACCTTGGGGCGGAGCGATCATAATATGATCGAATTCTTTTTTTTAAGATGGAGAGCAAAGTATTTGACTCAGAGACTAGGGTCCTGAATTTAAATAAAGGAAACTACAATGGTATGAGGGGCGAGTTGGCTAGGATGGATTGGGGAACGTTACTTAAAGGGTTGATGGTGGATAGGCAATGGCAAACATTTAAAGATCGCATGGATGAACTACAGAATTTGTTCATCCCTGTTTGGCATAAAAATAAAACAAAAAAGGTGACTCAACCATGGCTAACAAGGGAATTAGGGATAGCATAAGATCCAAGGAGAGGACATATAAATTGCCCAGAAAAAGCAGCAAACCTGAGGATTGGGAGCAGTTTATGATTCAGCAAAGGAGGACAAAGGGATTAATTAAGAGGGGGAAAATAGAGTATGAGAGTAAGCTTGCAGGAAACATAAAAACTAACTGCAAAAGCTTCTATAGATGTGTGAAGAGAAAAAGATTGGTGAAGTCAAGCGTAGGTCCCTTGCAGTCAGAATCAGGGGAATTTATAATGGGGAACAAAGAAATGTCTGACCAATTAAATACATACTTTGGGAGGTTATTTGTGTCCTCCTTTGTGAACACAGAACCAGAGATGTCGGGGAACATAGGGTCTAATGAGAGGGAGGAACTGAATGAAATCAATATTTGTAGGGAAATGGTGTTAGGGAAATTGACGGAATTGAAGGCCGATAAATCCCCAGGGCCTTATAATCTACATCCTAGGGTACTTAAGGAAGTGGCCCTAGAAATAGTAGATGCATTGCTGGTCATCTTCCAAAATTCTATAGACTCTGGACCAGTTCCCATGGATTGGAGGGTAGCTAATGTAACCCCACTATTCAAAAAAGGTGGTAGAGGGAAAACAGGGAATTATAGACCGGTAAGCCTGACATTGGTCGTGGGGAAAATGGTAGAGTCCATTATAAAAGATGTAATAGCAGAGCACTTGGAAAACAGTGACAGGATCGGACAAAGTCAAGATGGATCTACAAAAGGTAAATCGTGCTTGACTAATCTACTGGAATTTTTTGAGGATGTAACTGGTAGAATAGATAAGGGAGAACCAGTGGATGTGATGTATTTAGACTTTCAGAAGGCTTTCGATAAGGTCCCACATAAGAGATTAGCGTACAAAATTAAGGCACATGGGATTGGGGGCAAGGTATTGACTTGGATAGAGAACTGGTTGGCGGACAGAAAGGAAAGAGTTGGAATAAACGGGTCGTTTTCCGAGTGGCAGGCAGTGACTAGTGGGGTACCGCAAGGATCGGTCCTAGGACCCCAGCTGTTCACAATTTATATTAAGGATCTGGACGAGGGAATTGGATGTAATATCTCCAAATTTGCAGATGACATGAAGCTGGGTGGGAGGGTATGCTGTGAGGAGGATGTCGTGAAACTCCAGTACGATTTGGACAGGTTGGGTGATTGGGCAGAAACATGGCAAATGCACTATAATGTGGATAAATGTGAGGTTATCCACTCTGGTGGCAAAAACGGGAAGGCAGATTATTATTTGAATGGCTATAGATTGGGAGAAGGGGAAGTGCAAAGAGACCTGGGTGTTCTTGTGCACCAGTCGCTGAAGGTAAGCATGCAGGTGCAGCAGGCGGTTAAGGCGACAAATGGTATGTTGGCCTTCGTAGCAAGAGGGTTCGAGTACAGGAACAAGGATGTCTTGCTACAGTTGTACAGGGCCTTGGTGAGACCGCACCTTGAGTATTGTGTGCACTTTTGGTCGCCTTATCTGAGGAAGGACGTTCTTGCCATGGAAGGAGTGCAGCGAAGATTCACCAGGCTGATACCTGGGATGGCAGGAATGACGTACGAGGAGAGATTGTGTGGATTGGGCTTATACTCACTGGAGTTTAGAAGACTGAGAGGGGATCTCATCGAAACCTATAAAATTCTGTCAGGCCTGGACAGACTAGATGCAGGAAGGATGTTTCTGATGGCCGGGGAGTCCAGAACCAGGGGTCATAGTCTAAGGATAAGGGGTAAGCCATTTAGGACTGACATGAGGAGGAATTTCTTCACCCAGAGAGTGGTGAACCTGTGGAATTCTCTGCCACAGAGGGCGGTGGAGGCCAGTTCATTAAATATATTCAAGAAAGAGTTGGATATATTTCTTGAGGCTAAAGGGATCAAGGGATATGGGGAGAAGGCAGGGACAGGGTACTGAATTTTGATGATCAGCCATGATCTCATTGAATGGCGGAGCAGGCTCGAAGGGCCTACTCCTGCTCCTATCTTTCTATGTTTCTTAGTGCCACAGACTTGGCTCTTGTTGCATTCCCCTGAGAAACCATCTCCCCCAGCAGTATCCAAAATGGAAAATCTGTCGGAGAGGGAGATGGACCCAGGGGACTCCTGCACTACCTTACTAGTTCTTTTACTCTGTCTGGCGGTCACCCAAGAGCGGTCTTGGGCGAGGGATTCCCAGGTGTCGGTGGGGATGTTGCACTTTTCCAAGGAGGCTTTGAGGGTGTCCTTTAAGAGTTTCCTCTGCCCACCTGGGGCTCTCGTGCTGTGTTGGAGCTCCGAGTAGAGCACTTGTTTTGGGTGTCTCGTATCGGGCATGCGGACGATGTGGCCCGTCCATCGGAGCTGATCGAGCGTGGTCAAAGCTTCGATGCTGGGGATGTTGGCCTGAGCGAGAACACTAACGTTGGTGCTCCTATCCTGCCAATGGATTTGCAGGATCTTGCGGAGGCAGCGTTGGTGGTACCTCTCCAGTGCTTGGAGGTGCCTGCTGTACATGGTCCACGTCTCTGAAGCGTACAGGAGGGCGGGAATCACTACTGCTCTGTAGACCATGAGCTTAGTGCCGGGTTTGAGGTCCCGGTCTTCAAACAATCTCTTCCTCAGGCGACCGAAGGCTACACTGGCACACTGAAGGCGGTGTTGGACTTCGTCATCGACGTCTGCCCTTGTTGACAGTAGGCTCCCGAGGTATGGAAAGTGGTCCACGTTGTCCAAGGCCTCGTCGTGGATTTTGATAATCGGGGGGCAGTACTGAGAGGCGGGGGCAGGTTGGTAGAGGACCTTTGTATTACGGATGTTTAGTGTAAGGCCCATGCTCTCGTACGCTTTGGTGAAGGTGTCAACGATGGTTTGGAGTTCGACCTCCGAGTGAGCGCAGACGCAACCATCATCTGCATACTGTAATTCGATGACAGAGGATGGGACGACCTTGGATCTGGACTGGAGGATTGAGAAGAGCGTTGGTGCGATGACACAGCCTTGTTTGACCCCGGTTCGTACGTGAATTGGGTCTGTGGTGGATCCGTTGGTCAGGATCACGACTTGCATGTCATCGTGAAGCAGGCGGAGGATGGTGACAAGCCTTTGAGGGCAGCCGAATGCCCGATATCCCCTTTCTGATGCTGTGATAGTGTCCCTTGTCAATACTGCTACTCCTCCACCGCCTTTTCCAATCTCCCTGTCCTTTCTCAAGACCTTATAACCTGGAAGGTTAAAGGGATCAAGGGATATGGGGAGAAGGCAGGGACAGGGTACTGAATTTGGATGATCAGCCATGATTGCATTGAATGGCGGAGCAGGCTCGAGGGGCCGAATGGCCTACTCCTGCTCCTATCTTCTATGTTTCTATGAAATATTTATCTCCCAGTCATGCCCAGCTTGTCGCCACCACATTATAACCTTCAATCTGAATTTTCACTTCTAATTAAGAAATCTGCTTTTATTTCTTATGCCAAGTGCCGTGTATAGAACCTTGAATTGGGCCATAGACCCTATCCTGCCTTTAGGCCCTAATGTTTTCAACACACGTTTTAAATGACCACAATCCTTGTTTTTTTATCACTTCCATTGTATTTTTAATCAGTTATTTTGTGATTATTTCCTATATTTGTTTCTGAACCTGAAGTAATTCTGTCATTGTTAACGCTATCTGTATTCTGCTCTCATCCCTTTCTTCAATCTTTAGGCTATTTTGATTTCTGCCTGAGCCCTACCCCCTCTATTGGTTTTAAAGTCTGTTCTAATCGAGAAAGCTAGTGTCTCGCATAGGGCAGGTCCAAGGTCAAATCCCATCCTTAAACCAATGTGCACTCACCACACAGAGTCACTGGTCTCCCCGGAGTGTTCCTACCACTGCTGGGGCTAACATCAGTTAACAGCACAGACTGCGATCGAATGGACCCGCCTGTGTGGCACTGTCGGAGGTGCCGTCTTTTGGATGAGACGTTAAACTGAGGCCCCGTCTGCTCTCTCAGATGGACGTAAAAGATCCCACGGAACTATTCCGAAGAAGAGTAGGTGAGTTCTCCCTGGTGTCCTGGGCCAAATTCTATCCCTCAACCAACATCACTGAAACAGATTATCTGGTCATTATCACATTGCTGTTTGTGGGATATTGCTGTGCACAAATTGGCTGCTGGATTTCCCACATTACAACAGTAACTACACTTCAAATGGCAGTAAAGCGATTTGGGACGTCCTGAGGATGTGAAAGGCGCTATATAAATGGGAGTCGGTCGGTCTTTTTAATCCTGTTCAAATGAAATGCTCCAACCTCAAACTTTCGTTACTGGGTGCCCCCCAGCCATCAAAAGCAGGATCTCAAAGGCAGTAATCTCCGGATTACTCCCGGTGTCACGTGCTAGTGAGTACAGAAACAGGAGGTTAGAGCAGATGATTGCGTGGCTGGAGAGATGGTGCAGGAAGGAGGGCTTTAGATTCCTGAGGCATTGGGACCGTTTCTGGGGGAGATGGGGCCTGTACAAGCCGGACGGGTTGCACCTCAGCAGAGCCGGGACCAATATCCTCGTTGGGGGGGGGGGGGGGGGGGGGTTTGCTAGTGCTGTTGGGGAGGGTTTAAACTAGCTTGGTGGGGGATGGGAACCTGAGAGTGGATTCAGAAGGGAGAGAAGCAAAGCTGGAAATGGAAGGCAGAAAATTAGTAAGCGAGTTTGGTAGGCAGAGGAAACAAGGCTAGGAAATAGACAGCAAGGGAGTTTCGCCGTGCTAAATACTCCAACACAAGGAGTACAAGGGATAAAGCAGGTGAGCTGAGGGCACAGATAGACACGTGGGAGTATGGCAGTGCTAAATACTTCAACACAAGGAGTACAAGGGATAAAGCAGATCAGCTGAGGGCACAGATAGACACGTGGGAGTATGGCAGTGCTAAATACTCCAACACAAGGAGTATAAGGGATAAAGCAGATCAGCTGAGGGCACAGATAGACACGTGGGAGTATGGCAGTGCTAAATACTCCAACACAAGGAGTACAAGGGATAAAGCAGATCAGCTGAGGGCACAGATAGACACGTGGGAGTATGGCAGTGCTAAATACTCCAACACAAGGAGTATAAGGGATAAAGCAGATCAGCTGAGGGCACAGATAGACACGTGGGAGTTTGGCAGTGCTAAATACTCCAACACAAGGAGTACAAGGGATAAAGCAGGTGAGCTGAGGGCACAGATAGACACGTGGGAGTATGGCAGTGCTAAATACTCCAACACAAGGAGTACAAGGGATAAAGCAGATCAGCTGAGGGCACAGATAGACACGTGGGAGTTTGGCAGTGCTAAATACTTCAACACAAGGAGTACAAGGGATAAAGCAGGTGAGCTGAGGGCACAGATAGACACGTGGGAGTATGGCAGTGCTAAATACTCCAACACAAGGAGTACAAGGGATAAAGCAGATCAGCTGAGGGCACAGATAGACACGTGGGAGTATGGCAGTGCTAAATACTCCAACACAAGGAGTACAAGGGATAAAGCAGGTGAGCTGAGGGCACAGATAGACACGTGGGAGTATGGCAGTGCTAAATACTCCAACACAAGGAGTACAAGGGATAAAGCAGATCAGCTGAGGGCACAGATAGACACGTGGGAGTATGGCAGTGCTAAATACTCCAACACAAGGAGTACAAGGGATAAAGCAGATCAGCTGAGGGCACAGATAGACACGTGGGAGTATGGCAGTGCTAAATACTCCAACACAAGGAGTATAAGGGATAAAGCAGATCAGCTGAGGGCACAGATAGACACGTGGGAGTATGGCAGTGCTAAATACTCCAACACAAGGAGTATAAGGGATAAAGCAGATCAGCTGAGGGCACAGATAGACACGTGGGAGTATGGCAGTGCTAAATACTTCAACACAAGGAGTACAAGGGATAAAGCAGGTGAGCTGAGGGCACAGATAGACACGTGGGAGTTTGGCAGTGCTAAATACTCCAACACAAGGAGTACAAGGGATAAAGCAGGTGAGCTGAGGGCACAGATAGACACGTGGGAGTATGGCAGTGCTAAATACTCCAACACAAGGAGTACAAGGGATAAAGCAGGTGAGCTGAGGGCACAGATAGACACGTGGGAGTTTGGCAGTGCTAAATACTTCAACACAAGGAGTACAAGGGATAAAGCAGGTGAGCTGAGGGCACAGATAGACACGTGGGAGTATGGCAGTGCTAAATACTCCAACACAAGGAGTACAAGGGATAAAGCAGGTGAGCTGAGGGCACAGATAGACACGTGGGAGTATGGCAGTGCTAAATACTCCAACACAAGGAGTATAAGGGATAAAGCAGGTGAGCTGAGGGCACAGATAGACACGTGGGAGTATGGCAGTGCTAAATACTCCAACACAAGGAGTATAAGGGATAAAGCAGGTGAGCTGAGGGCACAGATAGACACGTGGGAGTATGATATTATAGCTACTACTGATACATGGCTGAAAGGAGGGCAGGAATGGTAGCTCAACATTCCTGGTTACAGGGTTTTCAGGCGAGATAGAGAGGGGGATAAAAAAGGAGAGGGGTCGCAATATTGATGAAAGAAAGAATTAAAGCTGTGAGGAGGGGGGATATCTTAGAAGGATGATCAAATGAGGCCATATGGGTTGAACTTAAAAACAAAAAAGGGGCAATCACACTGCTGGGAGTGTACTATCGACCCCCGAACAGTCAAGAGGGAGATAGAAGAGCAAATATGTAGGCAAATTTCTGAAAATAGGGCAGTAATAGTAGGAAATTTCAACTTCCCTAATATTAACTGGGATAAAATTAGTGTGAAAGGCATAGAGAATTCTTAAAATGCATTCAGGAGAACTTTTTTAGCCAGTACGTAGCAAACCCAACAAGAGAGGGGGCGGTTCTGGACCTACTTTTAGGGAATGAAGCTGGGCAGGTGGAAGGGGTATCAGTGGGAGAGCATTTTGGTGGTAGTGATCATAATTCAGTTAGATTTAGGGTAGTGCAGTGTATGTACCTTTAAGAGGAACTATGTTTTTGAAGCCCCTGTATACTGTAGTACCAGTAGTGACCACTCGGGTATATAAGCCTGTGTAGCGTCTTGTGTAGTTAGTTCACCTCCAGACTTTGTTCAGTAAACACTTGTTAAATCAACTCCTGCATTCCTTGTCTCCATTAACACACGGATCTAACAGTGGCGACGAGTTAGAAACGAACTTACCTGCAATTCGGCAGCACCTCAAGGGGATCGATTCCTCAGACGAAGGTCGAAGCCAGAAGCCAGAAAAATAAATAAATAACTCGAAGAAACTCGAAAACGAGGGCCAGGCTTGGTCTCCAGTCTGTGGTTTCCCCAGCTAAACGGGCTGGTGGCAGGTAGTGCACTGATCCTTCCTGGGCTGCGGCAGGCTAGAGCTCGATCGGGTGGCTCTGCAACGGGGCCGGGCAGCGAGTCGGGAAGCAGAAGCAAAGAGAGAGAGAGGGTGGAGCACTCAGGGCGCGTCCGGTGCTGCAAAGCAGGTCGGCGTTCGGACCGAGCAGAGGGAGGGGAAAGTCCCAGAGGGTCCGCTCCACGACGGGAACGGTTCTCCAAGTAACAGAGAAACTATTGAAGCGATATATTAAAAAATAGAAATACCGCGAAAAACTGCAGGTCGCAACGGGAACCGCGGAGAACAGCGTTGGCGGCAGCGGCGGGAAAGCGCGGGAGGCGCCATCTCAACTTGGCGGGTGATATACCTATCAATTCGTCCAATAAAAGGCGACGAGTTAGGAACGTAACTAAAGGTTTTTATTGACTAAATAACAGAGCCCACCCTCGTGGGTGATCGGGTCCAACAAGGAGGAATACCAGCCAGTCGACTACCTTTATACCTGGGCAGGTAGGTGGAGCCATGGGCGGAGTCGGAGGTGGTCAGCCCAGGTATAACAGCGCGACAAGAGGCGACCTCGTATCGTGATACAACGGTGATAACAATACAACAGTGATAACTATAGTGTAACGATAAAGTGGTTTACCACATTCACCCCTTGTTTAGATTTGAGTCCGGCGGGGTGAAGTGTACTACCAGTTCTGGTATGTCAGTCTGTCCGGAGGCCTCGTAAGCCTCTCCGATCGTCGCAGCGGCGGTGCTGCATTATCCGGTGTTAGTGCTGGTGTCTGCGTGGTCGGCGAAGGCTCGTGGGGTTCCGGCATGCCGTCTACCTGGGCTGGAATTGGGGGGGTGGTGGGGGGGGGGGTAAAGGTGGTGTCTCCGGAGTGCCCGAGGGTGCGAGGTCTCGTAAGGAGACAGTGTCCTCCCGCCCGTCTGGGTAAGCCACGTAGGCGTACTGGGGGTTGGCGTGCAGGAGGTTCACCCTTTCGACCAGGGGGTCTGTTTTATGGGCCCTCACGTGCTTTCGCAGCAAGACGGGCCCCGGAGAGGTCAGCCAGGTTGGTAGAGTGGTTCCCGTAGTCGACTTCCTGGGGAAAACAAACATTCGTTCATGGGGGGTGGCGTTAACGGCAGTGCAAAGTAGTGACCGGATGGAGTGCAGCGCTGTCGGGAGGACTTCCTGCCAGCGGGAGGTTGGGAGGCCCTTAGACTTTAAGGCTAAGAGGACGGCCTTCCATACCGTCGCGTTCTCTCTTTCCACCTGGCCGTTCCCTTGGGGGTTGTAGCTGGTGGTCCTACTTGCTGCAATACCTCTCGCTAGTAGGAACTGACGGAGTTCCTCGCTCATGAAAGAGGAGCCCCGGTCACTATGTATATAGTTTGGGAACCCGAACAAGGCGAAGAGGTCGTTCAGGCATTTAATGACCGTGGTACTGGTCATGTCTGGGCAGGGGAAGGCAAAGGGGAAACGGGAGTACTCATCAACAATGTTGAGGAAGTACACATTACGGTCAGAGGACGGGAGGGGCCCCTTAAAGTCGATGCTCAGGCGCTCGAAGGGGCGGGTGGCCTTGATCAGGCTTGCTCTGTCCGGCCTAAAGAAGTGCGGTTTGCACTCGGCGCAGGTCTGGCAGTTCCTGGTTATGGTCCTGACCTCCTCGATGGAGTAGGGCAGGTTGCGGGCCTTAATGAAGTGGTAAAGTCTGGTGACCCCGGGGTGGCAGAGGTCGTTGTGGAGGGTCTGAAGTCTATCACTTTGCGCGCTGGCGCATGTAATTCGTGACAGAGCATCGGGGGGTTCGTTCAGCTTACCTGGCCGGTACAAGATATCATAATCGTAGGTGGAGAGCTCGATTCTCCACCTCAAGATCTTGTCATTCTTGATTTTGCCCCTCAGCTTGTTATTAAACATAAAAGCGACCGAACGTTGGTCGGTAAGGAGGGTAAATCGTTTGCCTGCCAGGTAGTGCCTCCAGCGTCGTACCGCCTCCACAATCGCCTGGGCCTCCTTCTCGACCGACGAGTGTCGGATCTCAGGGCCCTGTAGGGTCCTTGAGAAGAAGGCCACCGGTCTCCCCTCCTGGTTAAGGGTGGCGGCTAGGGCGAAGTCGGATGCATCGCTCTCGACTTGGAAGGGGATGGACTCATCCACTGTGTGCATAGTGGCCTTGGCAATGTCTCCCTTAATGAGGGAGAAGGCTGCGCACGCTTCCTCCGTAAGGGGGAAGGATGTGGACTTCATGAGGGGTCTGGCTTTGTCCGCATAATTGGGCACCCATTGGGCATAGTAGGCGAAGAGCCCCAGGGTTCTCTTAAGTGCCTTAGGGCAGTGGGGGAGGGGTAGCTCCATGAGGGGGCGCATTCTTTCGGGGTCGGGGCCGATGAGTCCGTTCTCTACTACACAGCCAAGGATGGCAAGGCGCGAGGTGTTAAACACACATTTCTCCTTATTGTAGGTGAGGTTCAGCCGTTGGGCTGTACGGAGGAATTTCTCCAGATTCACGTCGTGGTCCTGCCGGTCGCGGCCGCAGATGGTGACGTTATCTAGGTAGGGGAATGTGGCCTGCAGTCCGTTCTGGTCAACCATCCGGTCCATCTCCCTTTGGAAGACCGAGACCCCGTTGGTGACACCGAAGGGGACCCTAAGGAAGTGGTATAGGCGCCCATTCGCCTCGAAGGCGGTGTACTGGCGGTCCTCGGGGTGGATAGGGAGTTGGTGGTAGGCCGACTTAAGGTCGATGGTCGAGAATATGCGGTATTGTGCAATCTGATTGACCATGTCAGATATGCGGGGAAGGGGGTATGCGTCCAGCTGGGTGTATCTGTTTATGGTCTGGCTGTAGTCGATGACCAGGCGATTTTTATCGCCGGTCTTAACGACCACGACCTGGGCACGCCAGGGGCTGTTGCTCCCCTCGATGATGCCCTCCTTCAGGAGACGCTGCACCTCAGAGCAAATGAAAGCTCTGTCCCCAGCGCTGTACCGCCTGCTCTTGGTAGCGACGGGTTTGCAGTCGGGGGTGAGGTTAGCGAACAGGGAAGGTGGCGGCACCTTGAGGGTGGATAGGCTGCAGGTGTTACGCGGTGGGCGGTTTAACCTTCGCTGGTTGTCGACTGTGAGTGGGGGGAGGGGTCCACCGTATGCTAGGGTTACACTTTGGAGGTGGGATTGGAAGTCCAGCCCTAGTAGGACGGCAGCGCAGAGCTGGGGGAGGACGAGGAGTTTAAAGTTTTTATACTCTGTACCCTTAACCGACAAGGTCACAGCACAGTAGCCGCTAATGTCCGTGGCGTGGGACCTCGATGCCATCGAGATTCGGTTGCGCGTTGGCAGGACAGGGAGGGAGTAGTGGCTCACCGTGTCTGGGTGGATGAAGCTCTCCGTGCTTCCGCTGTCGAACAGGCAGGTCGTGGCGTGGCCGTTTACTTTGATGTCCATCATCGACTTGGACAGGTGGTGTGGGCGGGCTTGATCCAGAGTGACGGAGGCTAGCGTGTAGGTAAGCGAGTCGTTGTCGTCTGCGGGCGAGGCGGTCGTCGGGTCCGGGGGCCCGGTGGCAGTCGGGCGTGGTGGGTAAAATGGCGTCTCCCACGAGGTAGGACAAAATGGCGGAGAAGATGGCTGCCCCCATAACTCACATGAGGCACTATTGGGGTCGGTTGCCTTGATCAAAGATGGCCACCCCCATGACTCACGTGTGGGGATACTGGCCTCAGTTGCCGTGAAAGAAGATGGCCGCCCCCACAGTTCGCATGAGGCACTGCTGGCCTCTGAAGATCCGCTCCTGCAGGCCTTAGAGAAATGGCCTTTCTTCCTGCAGGTTGTGCAGGTAGAGTTCCTGGCTGGGCAGCGCGACCTCGGGTGCTTCTCCTGGCCGCAAAAGAAGCAGCCGGCGGCCCGATCGCGGGTGCCCGATGTCGGAGCCGGTACCGGGGGTGGCGGGCCCGGTCGGGTCCGGGACGCCGACGCTGAGGTAGGTCCCGGGGGCGGCGCTGCGAAGGGTATTGCGGTAGGGGTCGGGCCCGAGTCCCAGGGTCGTGAGCAGTACCTGGAAAACGCCTCCTGGTCCTGATGGGCCACCTCCAGGGAGAGAGCGAGGGCTTCAGCTTTGTCCAGGTCGAGGTCTTTAGCTTCAAGCAGTCTTTGCCGTGAGTAGTCGGACCGTAGGCCTTTCACAAAGGCATCGCGGATATTATCTTCCGTATTTTCAACAGCCGTCACCGCTTTAAAGTCACAGTTCCTGCCGAGTGCTCTTAGCGCCCGTAAAAATTCAGCTACAGACTCTCCTGGCTGTTGCGGGCGGGATCTTAGGAGGTGCCTGGTGTACATGTAATTTACCGGGCTGCGGTACTGCTGTTTCAGTAGGTTGATAGCGGCCTCGTACGTAGTCGTGTCCTGTATGAGTGCGTATACTCTCGGGCTCGCTTGGGCGTTCAGAAGTCTTAGTTTGGATCTCTGCGGGGCGCCGGATTCTTCCAGGTAGGATTCGAAGCAGTCCAGCCAGTGTTTGAAGTTGAGGGCTGCGTTTGCTGCCTGTGGGTTTAGATCCAGGTACGGTGGTTTGAGGGCTTGCAGCCAAGCCGGCTGGTGTGGCTGTGCTTCTGGGAGGGCTTCTGGCTGGCCAGTAGTAGACATCTTTAAAATTTAGTCAATAAAATTGATATACCTATCAATTCGTCCAATAAAAGGCGACGAGTTAGGAACGTAACTAAAGGTTTTTATTGACTAAATAACAGAGCCCACCCTCGTGGGTGATCGGGTCCAACAAGGAGGAATACCAGCCAGTCGACTACCTTTATACCTGGGCAGGTAGGTGGAGCCATGGGCGGAGTCGGAGGTGGTCAGCCCAGGTATAACAGCGCGACAAGAGGCGACCTCGTATCGTGATACAACGGTGATAACAATACAACAGTGATAACTATAGTGTAACGATAAAGTGGTTTACCACAGCGGGGAAGAAAGAAAAGCATGGGAGGCGCCATTTTGATCCATCGGGGACGGAGGAAAAGCGCGGGAAGCGCCATTTTAGATTTTCAAGATGCCGAAGACCGGCAATATTACTGCTTTCGATAGTGATATAGAAGATTGGACCACATATGGGGGCACGGTGGCAAAGTGGTTCGCACTGTTGCCTCACAGCGCCAGGGACCCGGGTTCAAATCTGGCCTCGGGCGACTGTCTGTGTGGAGTTTGCACATTCTCCCTGTGTCTGCGTGGGTTTCCTCCGGGTGCTCCGGTTTCCTCCCACAGTCCAAAGATGTGCGGGTTAGGTTGATTTGGCTATGATAAATTGACCCTTAGTGTTAGGGGATTAAATACGTGGGGTTACGGGGATAGGGTGGGATATGTGTCGGTGCAGGCTCGATGGGCCGAAATGGCCTCTATCTGCACTGTGGGGATTCTGTGTGATTCTGTGTGTGATATGTGGAAAGAGTGGAGGTATATTGCAAGGCGAATGAAGTAGCGGATGATAAAAAGGCATCGGTACTTCTAAATCTTATGGGCGCAAGGACATACGGGCTGTTACGAAACTTGATCACTCCAGCCAAACCGATGGACAAGAATTTTAAGGAGATTGTTGATACCCTACAGGAGCACTTAAACCCAACACTGCTGCTGATAGCGGAACGATTCAAATTCTTCAGGAGGAATCAGCACAAGAATGAAAGTAACGCTGATTACCTCACCGAATTACGAAAGCTGTCAAAGCACTGCCAATTCGGGGCAGGACTGGCAGATTCTCTACGAGACAAATTCGTCTGCGGTCTCCTAAGCAAAGGAACACAGAAAAGACTACTTTCTGAGAAAGATTTAGACACTGGACAAGGCTTTCAGTGTGGCTGTATCATACGAAGCAGCAGCAAGAGGAGCTGCAGAGATACAGCAAAAGCCACAGGACTTCGGCACCCATGAAATGACACGGGGTTTCGAGAGATGTTATCGCTGCGGCAGATCCACCCATGACCAGAAGGACTGCTGGTTCAAGGACAAAGCATGCAGGTAATGCGGAAAGATGGGACACATTGCACGTGTATGCAGATCTGGAAAGAAATCCACTGACAGTAAAAAGGTCAATAAGGAAAAGTACAGAAAGGTACAAATGATGACGGACAGTAGCTCCGAAGACCAGAAGAGCGATAGCGACTCCGGAAACAAGAGACTAAGCTGTCTCAAATTACATAATGTAATTGCCAAAGAAGATTACCAGACCATTTGGGTTACCCTCACGATAGCGGGGTCCCCAGTCAAAATGGAGCGAGATACAGGATCAGCTCTGACCGTCATGAGTCGATGGGATTGCGAGCGGCTATTTCCGTATATACCTTTGAAAGGCACATCCATTATCTTGAAGACATATACGGGGCAGAAAGTATACCCCAGAGGGAAAATAAGGGTGCCTGTTGTATACAACGGCAAGGAAATACAGAAGTTGTATTTATACGTTCTGCAAGATGGTGGTCCACCGTTGTTGGGACGTGAATGGATCAGAAAGATACGTTTAGACTGGCACTCCATTCAGGCACTGACGGTGACCAGTAAGAAAAAAAACGATGATGACGTCATACCTCGACGATTAAAAGAAATCTTGGCTAACGCCAAAGAAGTGTTTCAACAGGAACTAGGAACCCTGAAAGGCGCCACCGCCTCAATAAAAGTGGAAGATGCGGCAATTTCCAAGTTTTTTAAGGCAAGGCCGGTGCCATACGCAATTCGTCCAGCTGTCGAGGCAGAGCTGGAGAATTTGGAAAAAGCAGGCGTGTTATCCAAGGTAGATTGGAACGAATAGGCAACACCCATCGTCCCGGTCATGAAGAAAACGTTGAATAATGATAAATCTGAAGAACAGAGAAAAGTTCACATCTGTGGGGACTTCAAGGTGACTGTAAACCCGGTTCTTCACACGGTACAGTATCCTCTTTTCGCCTCACTAGCCGGAGGGAAACGTTTCACCAAAATTGACTTAGCACAGGCATATCTACAGATGGAGGTTGAGGAGGCCTCCAAAAAGTATCTCACGATAAACACACACAAAGGCCTGTACCAGTACAATCGACTGGTTTTCGGAGTGGCATCAGCTCCGGCTATCTGGCAAAGAGCTATGGAGCAAGTCCTGCAAGGGATTCCGGGGACTCAATGCTACCTAGACGACATCCTTGTAACAGGAGAAAACGACAATGAGCACCTTGCCAACTTGGAGCAGGTGCTCACGAGGCTGAGAGAACGGGGCCTACGAGCAAATCGCCCCAAGTGCGAATTTTTCCAGAAACAAATATCATATTGTGGCCATGTCATTAACGAAGAAGGGTTGCATAAGTCACCTGAAAAAATTGAAGCGGTCGTAAAGACCCCAGCGCCTGAAAATGTCTCACAATTAAGGTCGTTCCTGGGATTAGTAAATTACTATCATAAATTTTTACCAAACTTGTCGACGGTTCTGCACCCGCTTAACGCACTGCTACAAACGGGAGTAGTTTGGAAATGGAGCGAAGACTGTAAACGTGCCTTCCATAAATGCAAAGGCTTGATCACGTCCAGGGAAGTGTTGGCTCATTACAACCCATCACTGCCAATCAGACTGGCGTGCGATGCATCCCCTTACGACGTGGGAGCGGCATTATCGCATAGATTCCCTGATGGCCCAGAGCGGCCGACAGCTTTTGCGTCACGCTCATTGAACTCAGCTGAGCGTAACTATGCCCAGATCGACAGGGAGGCACTCAGCCTGGTGTGGGGGGGGTGAAGAAATTCAACCATTACCTACACGGACAAAAATTTACCTTGTTGACTGACCATCAACCCCTCGTCTCCATATTCAACCCTAAAAAGGGCGTTCCCATGATGACAGCGCAAAGGCTACAGAGGTGGTCCCTTTTCCTAGGGGCACACCAATATGACATAGAATACAAAGGAACAAAACAGCATGGGAATGCTGATGGGTTATCGCGCCTACCGTTGCCAACGGTGGAAGAGGCGCCTACAGTGGACCCAGTGGAGATGTTTCACTCGACCATAGTGGAATGTTTACCGGTGACAAATTCTACCATTGAAAAGGAAACGCGAAATGACCCGACTCTCTCACGAGTCTACGATTTAACGGTGAAGGGATGGCCAGCACATGGCGAACAACTGTTGCCAGCATTCTCGCAAAGAAGAGAACAGCTGTCAGTGTGCCGAGGAACCTTGATGTGTGGATCCAGAGTGGTGATTCCACCCAAACTCAAGGATAGAGTGCTAAAGGAGCTTCACGAGGGGCATCTGGGTGGAGTGAAAATGAAGAACTTAGCCAGAGCATTTGTGTGGTGGCCAGGTATCGATGGAGACATCGAAGAAATGACCAAGAGCTGTCTAGGATGCCAGAAGGTCCAAAACGCCCCACCACAAGCCCCTCTACATCCATGGGAGTGGCCCTCATCTCCATGGCAAAGGGTACATATCGACTTTGCTGGTCCATTTATGGACTCAATGTTCTTAATCGCGGTGGATGCACACTCCAAGTGGCCGGAGGTAATAAAGATGTCCTCCACCACCACGGAAAAAACCATCACAGTATTAAGGACCATATTCGCCAGGAATGGGCTGCCTGAACAGATCTGTTCTGATAATGGACTGCAATTTGTATCCGAAGAATTCAGGAAGTTCTTAAAAAACAATGGCGTTAAGCACTACACGTCCGCCTCATACCATCCCGCCACCAATGGATTGGCTGAAAGGTTTGTCCAGACCTTCAAGAAGGCCATAAAGGCCATGGGTAATGAAGACATAAATCTACAACATAAGGTAGATAACTTCTTGTTTGCGTACAGGAATGCAACACGTGGTTACAAACCAAACCCCCGCCATGATGTTTTTCAATAGAAGACTAAGATGCCGGCTGGATTTGGTCAAGCCAAACGTCAGAAGGGACGTAGAGAACCGGCAATTTCAAAGCATGAATGAAAGGCCAACTAGAACCTTCCAGATAGGTCAACCAGTTTTGGCCCGGGACTACCGTACCGAGAAATGGCAGCCTGGAACTATTTGCTCACGACTAGGACCGCTGATGTATACCGTGGACATTGGAGAAAGCATAATAAGGCACCATGCTGACCAGATCATAGAGTCATCCGAAAAAGGACAACCTACACCACAACTCTATACGCCTAGTGATGAAGCAGAGATACCCATAGTATCTACCTCCGATCCGGTGATACTGGAACCAGATGAACCCGACACTGGCATTGAAGCCGAATCGACCTTGCCAAAAGAACCTACTACACCACCGAAACCTACTACACCACCGAGGCGTTATCCGGACCGAGTCAGGAAGCCTCCAGAGAGACTGAATTTGTAATTGATTAACTTCAGCAAATGTGTAGATTATTGTTCTTGCAAAAATGTTATTTAATGATTACTTAAAATGTTATGTACTATTTATCTAAAAGGGGAGGAATTGTAGTGTATGTACCTTTAAGAGGAACTATGTTTTTGAAGCCCCTGTATACTGTAGTACCAGTAGTGACCACTCGGGTATATAAGCCTGTGTAGCGTCTTGTGTAGTTAGTTCACCTCCAGACTTTGTTCAGTAAACACTTGTTAAATCAACCCCTGCATTCCGTGTCTCCATTAACACACGGATCTAACAGGTAGTTATAGAAAAGGACAAAGATGGACCAGGAATAAAAGTTCTCAATTGGGGAAAAGCTACTTTTACAGAGAGATGATTTAGCCAAAGTGGACTAGAGACAGAAACTTGAAGGTAAATCAGTGTCAGAGCAGTGGGAGGCATTCGAGGAGGAGATAGTGAGGGTTCAGAGCAAGTATGTTCCCTTAAAGAAAAAGGGTGGGATTAACAAATCTAGAGCTCCCTGGATGTCAAGGGGCATACAGGGTAGGATAAAGAAAAAAGAGGAAGCTTATGACAGGTACCGAGGACTCAATACTGCAGAAACCCTAGAGGAGTATAGAAATTGCAGGGGTGAAATTAAAAAGGAAATTAGGAAAGCAAGGAGAGGGCATGAGAAAATATAGTCATAACAGCACGGAAGGTGGCCATTCAGCCCATCGAGTCTGTGCCGGCTCTCTGTAGAGCAATCCAGTCAGTCTCATTCCCCCACAAGTTTATTTCCCTCAAGTGCCTATCCAGTCTCCCCTTGAAAACACTGAGTGTCTCCGCTTCCACCACTTCCGTCAGCGAGTTCCAGGTTCTCACCACGTAAAAAAGTTTTTCCTCACATCCCCCCTGTATCTCTTGCCCAAAACCTTAAATCTGTGTCTCCTAGTCCTTGTACCATCAACTAGTGGGAACAGCCTTTCCCTGTCTAGCCTATCCAAATCCGTCATAATCTTGTACACCTATTCCATGAACCTCAATTTTGTTAACCAGCCTTCTATGTGGTACTTTGTCAAATGCCTTCCGAAAATCCATGTAGACAACATCCATTGCATTCCCTTCATCAATCCTCTGTTACTTCATCAAAAAAATTCAATTAGATTAGGACACCCTCAAAGCCTCCTTGAAAAAGTGCATCATCCCCAATGACACCTGGGAATCCCTGGCCCAAGACCGCTCAAAGTGGAGGAGAAGCATCCGGGAAGGAGCCGAACACCTTGAGTCTCTTCGCCGGGAGCAAGCGGAAGCCAAGCGCAAGGAGCGCACGTTAACCCAAGCACCCCACCCATCCGCCCCTTCAACCACCGTCTGCCCCACCTGTGACAGAGACTGTAGGTCCCGCATTGGACTCATCAGTCACCTGAGAACTCATTTTTAATGTGGAAGCAAGTCATCCTCGGTTCCGAGGGACTGCCTAAGAAGAAGACTTCATCAAAAAATTCAATTAGATTGGTCAAACACGATCTGCCTTTTACAAATCCATGTTGGCTCTCCTTAATTAGCTTAAACCTCTCCAAGTGCCCGTTAATTTTTTCCTTGATTATTGTTTCTAAAACTTTACCTACCACTGATGTTAAACTGACTGACCTGTAGTTACTAGGATTGTCCTTACACCCTTTCTTGAACAATGGTGTCACATTTGCCACTTTCCAATCCTCAGGCAGCTCCCCTGCATCGAGGGAAGATTGGAAAATTATGGCAAGCCCTTCCGCTATCTCCTCCTCCAATTCCCTTAGCAACCTGGGATGCAAGCCATCTGGACCAGGTGCCTTATCCACTTTATGCATACCCAGCCTTTCTATTACATCCTGTTTATCAATTTTCACCCCTTCCATTACTTCTACCTTTTCCACTTCTACTGATATCCACCTCCTTAGTAAACACCGATACAAAGTACTCATTGAGTATTCTAGCCTTGCCCTGCGCCTCTAAGCATATATCACCTTCTTTGTCCCGAATAGGCCCCACCCCACCTCTTACTACCCGCTTACTGTTTACATGCCGGTAGAAGATTTTTGGGTTCCCTTTTATGTTAACCTCCATTCTACTCTCATATTCTCTCTTTGCCAAACTTATTTTCATCTTTACTTCCCCTCTCAAGTTATTGTATTTGGTCTGGTTCTCCCTTGAAGAATTCACCTGACATGCATCAAACACCCTCTTTTTTGTTTCATCATCTTCTCCATCTCCCTCATCATCCAAGGAGCCCTTGCTTTGGTCCCCTTACCCTTCCCTCTTGTTGGAATATACCTAGCCTGTACTTGGAACATCTCCTCCTTAAAGATCACCCATTTGATCCGTTACAGTTTTTCCTGTCAGTCTTTGGTTCCATTTTACCCTGTCTCGATCCTTTCACATCCCATTGAAGTTAGCCCTATTCCAGTTTAGAAGTTCCACTCTAGATTGTTCCTTGCTGCTCTCCATTGCTAACCTAAATCTTATGATACGATGATCACTCGTACCCAAGTGTTCTCCCACAGACACTTGGTCGACCTGGCCCACCTCATTCCCCAGCACCAGATCCAACAATGCCTCCTTCCTAGCTGGGCCAAGAACATATTGGTCAAGGAAATTCTCCTGAACACATTTCAGAAATTCCTCTCCCTCCTTTCCCTTTATTCTAGCATTATCCCAATCGATATTTGGGTAATTAAAGTTCCCTAATATCACCACTCTATAGCTCTTGTATATCTCTGCGATTTCCCTGCAGATTTGCTCCTCTACCTCCCTCTCACTATTTGGAGGCCTGCAGAATACCCCCAATAGTGTGATCATACCCTTTTTGCTCCTCAACTCTACCCAAATGGATTCTGTCCTTGTACCTCAAGAACACCCTCCCTTTCCAACACTACAATGTCTTCCTCAATCAGCACTGCCACCCCACCTCCCTTTTTTCCTTCCCTATCTTTTCTGAACACTTAGCACTTGATATTCAAGGGTACACAGTCCTCACCATTTTTAAGCCATGTTTCAGTTATTGCCACAACATCATATTGCCACACGGCTAATTGTGTTTGTAGTTCAACAACCTTATTCACCACACTTTGTGCGTTTACGTGCATGCATTCTAAACCCATTTTTTAATTTTTCGTAGTCTTTCTTAGTCTGCTCCTATCTAATATGGTACTACTTCCACCTCTAGTTCTATCTTCTCTAGTACTATCCAACACACTCACTCTTTTATGCACCTTATTCCTCTTTTCTACTCCTATATGCTGATGCCCATCCCCTTGCCAAGCTAGTTTAAACCCTCACCAACAGCACTAGCAAACCTCCCCGCGAGAATATTGGTCCCAGCTCTGTCCGGCTTGTACAGGTCCAACCTTCCCCAGAAATGGTTCCAATGCCTCAGGAATTTAAAGAACCTCCCTCCTGCACCATCTCTCCAGCCACACATTCATCTGTTCTATCATCCTATTCCTGTACTCACTAGCACGTGGCACCAGGAGTAATCCGGAGATTACTAACTTTGAGGTCCTGCTTTTTAATCTCTTTCCTAGCTCCCTAAACTCTGCTGGCAGGACCTCATCCCTCTTTCTGCCTATGTTGTTGGTACCAATATGGCCAACGACCTCTCGCTGTTCACCCTCCCCCCTCAGTGTCCTGCAGCCACTCAGTGACATCCTTGAACCTGGCACCAGGGAGGCAACATACCATCCTGGAGTCATGTCTGCATCCACAGAAACACCTATCTGTTCCCCTAACCAATGAATAGACGACACAAAGCTGGGTGGGCGTGTGTGCTGTGAGGAGGATGCCGAGAAACGACAGGATGATTTGGACAGGTTGGGTGATTGGGCAGATTATTATCTGAATGGTAATAGATTGGGAGAAGGGGAAGTGCAACGAGACCTGGGTGTCCTTGTGCACCAGTCGCTGAAGGCAAGCATGCAGGTGCAGCAGGCGGTTAAGAAGGCAAATGGTATGTTGGCCTTCATAGCGAGAGGGTTCGAGTACAGGAACAAGGATGTCTTGCTGCAGTTGTACAGGGCCTTGGTGAGACCACATCTTGAGTATTGTGTGCAGTTTTGGTCACCTTATCTGAGGAAGGATGTTCTTGCCATGGAGGGAGTGCAGCGAAGATTCACCAGGCTGATACCTGGGATGGCAGGAATGACGCATGAGGAGAGATTGGGTCGACTGGGCTTATACTCGCTGGAGTTCAGAAGAATGAGAGGGGATCTCATTGAAACTTATAAAATTCTGACAGGACTGGACAGACTAGAGGCAGGAAGGATGTTCCCGATGGTCAGGGAATCCAGAACCAGGGGTCACAGTCTAAGGATAAGGGGTAAGCCATTTAGGACAGAGATGAAGAGGAATTTCTTCACCCAGAGAGTGGTGAACCTGTGGAATTCTCTACCACAGAAGGCAGTTGAGGCCAATTCATTAAATATATTCAAGAAGGAGTTGGATATATTTCTTAAGGCTAAAGGGATCAAGGGATATGGAGAGAAGGCAGGGACAGGGTACTGAATTTGGATGATCAGCCATGATCTCATTGAATGGCGGAGCAGGCTCGAGGGGCCGAATGGCCTACTCCTGCTCCTATCTTCTATGTTTCTACGTGTCGCTTGCCGGCTGTCTCCCTCGCAGGTAGTCCGCTCACTCAGACTCCCCGGTCCCTGCTCCGCGCTGCCTTTATCCCCGTTCTCTGACTCCGTTCCTCCAATTAGGTCCTCTCTGTTTAAAGTACTCTGCCACTCTGGTTCTCTGCTCCCGCTCTGTTTAAAGTACTCTGCCGCTCTGGCTCTCCACTCCCACTGTTTAAAGTACTCTGCCGCTCTGGCTCTCCACTCCCACTGTTTAAAGTACTCTGCCGCTCTGGCTCTCCACTCTCACTGTTTAAAGTACTCTGCCGCTCTGGCTCTCCACTCCCACTGTTTAAAGTACTCTGCCGCTCTGGCTCTCCACTCCCGCTCTGTTTAAAGTACTCTGCCGCTCTGGCTCTCCACTCCCACTGTTTAAAGTACTCTGCCGCTCTGGCTCTCCACTCCCACTGTTTAAAGTACTCTGCCGCTCTGGCTCTCCACTCCCACTGTTTAAAGTACTCTGCCGCTCTGGCTCTCCACTCCCACTGTTTAAAGTACTCTGCCGCTCTGGCTCTCCACTCCCACTGTTTAAAGTACTCTGCCGCTCTGGCTCTCCACTCCCACTGTTTAAAGTACTCTGCCGCTCTGGCTCTCCACTCCCACTGTTTAAGAACCCTACCCAGAGCAGCAGAGTACTTTAATGAATACTTTGCGTCTGTTTTCACAAAAGAAAGAGAGGGGCGATGCAGACATTGCAATCAGGGGGGAGGAGTGTGAAATATTAGATGAAATAAACATAATGAAAGAGGAAGTATTAACCGGTTTAGCATCTTTGAAAGTGGATAAATCCCCAGGCCCGGATGAAATGTATCCCAGACTATTAAGAGAAGTAAGAGAGGAAATAGCAGAAGCTCTGACCATCATTTTCCAATCCTCTCTGGCTACAGGTGCGGTGTCAGAGGACTGGAGGACTGCTAACATGGTACCGTTGTTTAAAAAGGGAGAAAAGGATAGACCGAGTAATTACAGGCCAGTCAGCCTAATCTCGGTGGTGGGAAAATTATTGGAAAAAATTCTGAGGGACAGAATAAATCTTTATATAGAAAGACACAGATTAATCATGAACAGTCAGCATGGATTTGTTAAGGGAAGGTCGTGTCTGACTAACTTGATTGAATTTTTTGAGGAGGTAACAAGGAGGGTAGATGAGGGTAGTGCGTTTGATGCAGTGTATATGGACTTTAGCAAGGCTTTCGATAAGGTTCCACATGGCAGACTGGTCACAAAAGTAAAAGCCCATGGGATCCAGGGCAAAGTGGCAAGTTGGATCTGAAAGTGGCTCAGAGGCAGGAAGCAGAGGGTAATGGTCGAAGGGTGTTTTTGTGACTGGAAGGCTGCTTCCAGTGGGGTTCCGCAGGGCTCAGTACTGGGTCCTTTGCTTTTTGTGGTATATATCAATGATTTGGACTTGAATGCAAGAAGTATGATTAAGAAGTTTGCAGATGATACAAAAGTTGGCCGTGTGGTTGATACTGAAGAAGAAAGCTGCAGGCTGCAGGATGATATCAGTGGACTGGTCAGGTGGGCAAAACAGTGGCAAATGGAATTCAATCTGGAGAAGTGTGAGGTAATGCATTTGGGGAGGGCTAACAAGGAAAGGAAATACACATTAAATGGTAGGACACTGAGTAGTGTAGAGGAACAAAGGGACCTTGGAGTGCATGTCCACAGATCCCTGAAGGTAGCAGGCCAGGTAGATAAGGTGGTTAAGAAGGCATACAGGATATTTGCCTTTATTAGCCGAGGCATAGAATATAAGAGCAGGGGGATTATGTTTGAACTGTATAAAACACTAGTTAGGCCTCAGCTAGAGTACTGCGTGCAGTTCTCGTCACCACATTACAGGAAAGATGTGATTGCACTAGAGAGGGTACAGAGGAGATTTACAAGGATGTTGCTGGGAGTAGAGAATCTTAGCTCTGAGGAAAGACTGGATCGGCTGGGGTTGTTTTCTTTGGAACATAAGAACATAAGAAATAGGAGCAGGAGTAGGCCAATCGGCCCCTCGAGCCTGCTCCGCCATTCAATGAGATCATGGCAGATCTGATCCTAACCGCATTTCTACTATCACAGAACCATCTCCTGAATCTAACAGAATTAGACACACGAAATAGGAGCAGGATCAGGCTACACGGCCCCTGGGCCCGCTCCGCTACCCACAGGGCCATGACCGATCCGAACCTAGACTCATGTCCAAATTCCTGCCCGCTCCCCATAACCCTTAATTCCCTTTACTTCTAGGAAACTGTCTATTTCTGTTTTAAATTTATGTAATGATGTAGCTTCGACAGCTTTTTGGGGCAGCATATTCCATGGACCTACCACCCTCTGAGTGAAGTAGTTCCTCCTCATCTCAGTTTTAAAAGAGTAGCCCCTTATTCTAAGACTATGCCCCCTAGTTCTAGTTTCACCCATCATCTGGAACATCCTCCCCGCATCCACCCGATCCAACCCCTTCACAATCTTACATGTTTCAATAAGATCGCCTCTCATTCTTCTGAACTCCAATGAGTAGAGTCCCAATCTACTCAACCTCTCCTCATATGTCCATCCCCTCATCCCCGGGATTAACCGAGTGAACCTTCTTTGTACTGACTCGAGAGCAAGTATGTCTTTTCTTAAGTATGGACACCAAAACTGTATGCAGTATTCCAGGTGCGGTCTCACCAATACCTTGTACAACTGAAGCAATACCTCCCTATTTTTATATTCTATCCCCCTAGCAATGAAAGCCAACATTCCATTGGCCTTCTTAATCACTTGCTGCACCTGCATACTAACCTTTTGAGTTTCGTGCACCAAGGCCCCCAGATCCCTTTGTACTTCAGTACTTTCCAGTTTCTTGCCATTAAGATAATAACTTGCTCTACGACTTTTCCTGCCAAAGTGCATAACCTCACACTTTCCAGTATTGTCTTCCATCTGCCAAATCTCTGCCCACTTACTTAGCCTATGTCCCCTTGCAGGTTTTTATGTCCTCCTCACTCACTACTTTCCCTCCCATCTTAGTATCATCTGCAAACTTTGATATGTTACACTCGGTCCCCTCCTCCAAATCGTTAATATAGATTGTAAAGAGTTGGGGACCCAGCACTGACCCCTGCGGAACACCACTAGTTACTGATTGCCAGTCTGAGAATGAACCATTTATCCTAACTCTCTGCCTTCTGTTAGATAGCCAATCCTCTATCCATGCCAGAATATTACCCCCAATCCCGTGGTTTTTTATCTTAAGCAATAATCTTTTGTGTGGCACCTTGTCAAATGCCTTTCGGAAGTCTAAATACACTACGTCCACTGGTTCCCCTTTATCCACCCTATATGTTCCTCAAAGAACTCCAGCAAATTTGTCAAACATGACTTCCCCTTCATAAAACCATGCTGACTTTGTCCTATTAAATTATGATTATCCAAATGTCCTGTTACTGTCTCCTTAATAATGGAATCCAAAATTTTACCTACCACAGATGTTAGGCTAACCGGTCTATAGTTTCCAGCCTTCTGTCTACTGCCCTTTTTAAATAAGGGTGTTACATTCGCAGTTTTCCAGTCTGCCGGGACCTTTGCCGAGTCCAGGGAGTTTTGGAAAATTATTACCAACGCATCCACAATCCCTACCGCCACTTCCCTCAAGACCCTAGGATGTAGGCCATCAGGTCCAGGTGATTTATCCGCCTTGAGTCCCATTATTTTACCGAGTACCACTTCCTTAGTGATTTTGATCGTGTTTAGCTCCTCCCCCCCCATAGCCCCCTGCTTGTCCAGTGTTGGGATATTCTTGGTGTCCTCTACTGTAAAGACTGATACAAAATATTCATTCAGTGTTTTTGCCATCTCCATATTTCCCACCATTAATTTCCCGGTCTCATCCTCTAAGGGACCAACATTTACTTTAGCCACCCTTTTTGTTTTTGTATAACTATAAAAACTCTTACTATCTGTTTTTATATTTTTTGCTAATTTACTTTCATAATCTATCTTCCCTTTCTTAATCAATCTTTTTGTTATTTTTTGCTGTCTTTTAAAGTTTTCCCAATCCTCTATCCTCCCACTAGATTTGGCTACCTTATATGCCCTTGTTTTTAGTCAAATACTATCCTTAATTTCTTTACTTAGCCACGGATGGCTGTCTTTTCTTTTACACCCTTTTCTTCTCAGTGGAATATATATTTTTTGGAAGTTGTAAAATAACTCCTTAAATGTACACCACTGATCATGTATCGTCTTACCCTTTAATCTATTTTCCCAATCCACTCTACTCAATTCCGCTCTCATACCTTCATAGTCTCCTTTATTCAAGCTTAGCACGCTTGTTTGAGATCCAACCTTCTCACCCTCTAATTGAATATGGAATTCAACCATGTTATGGTCACTCATTTCAAGGGGATCCTTTACTAGGACATTTTTAATTAATCCTGTCTCGTTACACAGGACCAGATCTAAGGTTGCTTGCCCCCTGGTCGGTTCAGTTACATACTGCTCAAGAAACCCATCCCTAATACACTCAATGAACTCATCCTCAAGGCAGCCCTGCCCAATTTGATTTGTCCAATTAATATGATAGTTAAAATCCCCCATAATTATAGATGTTCCCTTATTACAAGCCTCAACTATTTCCTGATTGATACTCCGTCCAACAGAGTTGCAACTGTTCGGAGGCCTACGGAGGAGGCTGAGGGGAGACCTTATTGAGGTGTATAAAATTAAGAGGGGCCTAGATAGAGTGGATAGGAAGGACCTATTTCCCTTAGCAGAGGGGTCGATAACCAGGGGGCACAGATTTAAAGTAATTGGTAGGAGGGGATTTGAGGAGAATTTTTTTCACCCAGAGGGTGGTGGGGGTCTGGAACTCACTGCCTGAAAGGGTGGTAGAGGCAGAGACCCTCATCACATTTAAAAAGTACTTGGATATGCACTTGAAGTGTCGTAACCTATAGGGCTACGGACCAAGTGCTGGAAAGAGGGATTAGGGTGGAGAGCTTTGTCGGCTGTCACAGACAAGATGGGCCGAATAGCCTCCTTCTGTGCTGTAAATTTCTATGATTCTATCTCTAACACTTTGTTAACCAGTACTAATTAACTACCAACACCTGAAATGCTGCAAGTTCTGACCTGGGAGAAGCGAGAAGGATTTCTGGCGCTCGATACCAGCGAGTAGCCACGTACTCCGTCAATGCCGGATTCCCCTGCTCATCTTGGATCTGATTTATGCAGCGAGCCAGACCAAAGTCGCAGAGTTTGACAAAACAGTCTGCATCCAGGAGGATGTTCGAAGGCTGGAGAGTGAGAAGAGAGCTAGGGTCAGAGGGGCAGAGTGACAATCGGTTTCTGTACATGAAAATATACACCGCTTGTTTTCCCTTGAGTACAGAGGATTAAGGGGTGATCTAATCGAGGTGTTTAAGATGATTAAAGGAGTTGTTCGGGTAGATAGAGAGAAACTATTTCCTCTGGTGGGGGGAGTCCAGAACAAGGGGGCGGAACCTTCAAATTAGAGCCAGGAAGCACCACTTCACACAAAGGGGAGTGGAAATCTGGAACTTTTTCCCAAAAATGCTGTTGAGGCTGGGGGTCTAGTGAAAATTTCAAAACTCAGATTGATCGATTATTGTTGGGTCAGGGTATTAAGGGTTATGGAATCAAGGTGGGTCGACGGAGTTAAGATACAGATCAGCTGTGGTCTGACTGAATGGTGGAACTGGCTCAAGGGACTGCCTCCTCCTGTTCCTACAAACACCAATTCCTGAGGCTTGTGCCGCATTGTATTTCCCTTCACCTACAGTTCTTGGGTTTCTCACGGGCTGGGGAAGGAAAGGGCAATGCTGGTCTCGGAGGATCCATCAGTCCAGTCCCAAATACCAGGAGCAGGGGGCTGGAGCAAAGTGATGGCATCATGGGCACTGACTTGCAGCATGAAGCACCCGCTGTCCATCACCTACACATTCCTGGAATGGAAGTCCTCGCTCCCTGTAGGCCATGATGTGAGCAGCCTGGTTGAGCACCTGTCATGGAGGAAGCCCTGCATTCCTGGGAAACCCAGGCCAGGTACGTCAGGAGAGAGACACAGGCCAGGTACGTCAGAAGAGAGACAGACACAGGCCAGGTACGTCAGGAGAGAGACACAGGCCAGGTACGTCAGAAGAGAGACAGACACAGGCCAGGTACGTCAGGAGAGAGACAGACACAGGCCAGGTACGTCAGAAGAGAGACAGACACAGGCCAGGTACGTCAGGAGAGAGACAGACACAGGCCAGGTACGTCAGGAGAGAGACAGACACAGGCCAGGTACGTCAGGAGAGAGACACAGGCCAGGTACGTCAGGAGAGAGACACAGGCCAGGTACGTCAGGAGAGAGACAGACACAGGCCAGGCATGTCAGGAGAGAGACAGACACAGGCCAGGTACGTCAGGAGAGAGACAGACACAGGCCAGGTACGTCAGGAGAGAGACACAGGCCAGGTACGTCAGAAGAGAGACAGACACAGGCCAGGTACGTCAGGAGAGAGACAGACACAGGCCAGGCACGTCAGGAGAGAGACAGACACAGGCCAGGCACGTCAGGAGAGAGACAGACACAGGCCAGGCACGTCAGGAGAGAGACAGACACAGGCCAGGTACGTCAGGAGAGAGACAGACACAGGCCAGGTACGTCAGGAGAGAGACAGACACAGGCCAGGCACGTCAGGAGAGAGACAGACACAGGCCAGGCACGTCAGGAGAGAGACAGACACAGGCCAGGCACGTCAGGAGAGAGACAGACACAGGCCAGGTACGTCAGAGGGGAGAGACAGACACAGGCCAGGCACGTCAGGAGAGAGACAGACACAGGCCAGGTACGTCAGGAGAGAGACAGACTCAGGCCAGGTACGTCAGGAGAGAGACAGACACAGGCCAGGCACGTCAGGAGAGAGACAGACACAGGCCAGGCACGTCAGGAGAGAGACAGACTCAGGCCAGGTACGTCAGGAGAGAGACAGACACAGGCCAGGCACGTCAGGAGAGAGACAGACACAGGCCAGGTACGTCAGAGGGGAGAGACAGACACAGGCCAGGCACGTCAGGAGAGAGACAGACACAGGCCAGGTACGTCAGAAGAGAGACAGACACAGGCCAGGTACGTCAGAGGGGAGAGAGAGACTCAGGCCAGGCACGTCAGGAGAGAGACAGACACAGGCCAGGTACGTCAGAGGGGAGAGACAGACACAGGCCAGGCACGTCAGGAGAGAGACACAGGCCAGGTACGTCAGAGGGGAGAGACAGACACAGGCCAGGCACGTCAGGAGAGAGACAGACACAGGCCAGGTACGTCAGGAGAGAGACAGACACAGGCCAGGTACGTCAGGAGAGAGACAGACACAGGCCAGGTACGTCAGGAGAGAGACAGACACAGGCCAGGTACGTCAGGAGAGAGACAGACACAGGCCAGGCACGTCAGGGGAGAGACAGACACAGGCCAGGTACGTCAGAGGGGAGAGACAGACTCAGGCCAGGCACGTCAGGAGAGAGACAGACACAGGCCAGGCACGTCAGGAGAGAGACAGACACAGGCCAGGTACGTCAGGAGAGAGACAGACACAGGCCAGGCACGTCAGGAGAGAGACAGACACAGGCCAGGCACGTCAGGAGAGAGACAGACACAGGCCAGGTACGTCAGGAGAGAGACAGACACAGGCCAGGCACGTCAGGAGAGAGACAGACACAGGCCAGGCACGTCAGGAGAGAGACAGACACAGGCCAGGTACGTCAGAGGGGAGAGACAGACTCAGGCCAGGCACGTCAGGAGAGAGACAGACACAGGCCAGGTACGTCAGAGGGGAGAGACAGACACAGGCCAGGCACGTCAGGAGAGAGACACAGGCCAGGTACGTCAGAGGGGAGAGACAGACACAGGCCAGGCACGTCAGGAGAGAGACAGACACAGGCCAGGTACGTCAGGAGAGAGACAGACACAGGCCAGGTACGTCAGGAGAGAGACAGACACAGGCCAGGTACGTCAGGAGAGAGACAGACACAGGCCAGGCACGTCAGGGGAGAGACAGACACAGGCCAGGTACGTCAGAGGGGAGAGACAGACTCAGGCCAGGCACGTCAGGAGAGAGACAGACACAGGCCAGGCACGTCAGGAGAGAGACAGACACAGGCCAGGTACGTCAGGAGAGAGACAGACACAGGCCAGGCACGTCAGGAGAGAGACAGACACAGGCCAGGTACGTCAGGAGAGAGACAGATCAGGCACAGGCACGTCAGGAGAGAGACAGACACAGGCCAGGCACGTCAGGAGAGAGACAGACACAGGCCAGGCACGTCAGGAGAGAGACAGACACAGGCCAGGTACGTCAGGGGAGAGACAGACACAGGCCAGGCACGTCAGGAGAGAGACAGACACAGGCCAGGCACGTCAGGAGAGAGACAGACACAGGCCAGGTACGTCAGAGGGGAGAGACAGACTCAGGCCAGGCACGTCAGGAGAGAGACAGACACAGGCCAGGTACGTCAGAGGGGAGAGACAGACACAGGCCAGGCACGTCAGGAGAGAGACACAGGCCAGGTACGTCAGAGGGGAGAGACAGACACAGGCCAGGCACGTCAGGAGAGAGACAGACACAGGCCAGGTACGTCAGGAGAGAGACAGACACAGGCCAGGTACGTCAGGAGAGAGACAGACACAGGCCAGGTACGTCAGGAGAGAGACAGACACAGGCCAGGCACGTCAGGGGAGAGAGAGAGACTCAGGCCAGGCACGTCAGGAGAGAGACAGACACAGGCCAGGTACGTCAGGAGAGAGACAGACACAGGCCAGGCACGTCAGGAGAGAGACAGACACAGGCCAGGCACGTCAGGAGAGAGACAGACACAGGCCAGGTACGTCAGGAGAGAGACAGACACAGGCCAGGCACGTCAGGAGAGAGACAGACACAGGCCAGGTACGTCAGAGGGGAGAGACAGACTCAGGCCAGGCACGTCAGGAGAGAGACAGACACAGGCCAGGTACGTCAGAGGGGAGAGACAGACACAGGCCAGGCACGTCAGGAGAGAGACACAGGCCAGGTACGTCAGAGGGGAGAGACAGACACAGGCCAGGCACGTCAGGAGAGAGACAGACACAGGCCAGGTACGTCAGGAGAGAGACAGACACAGGCCAGGTACGTCAGGAGAGAGACAGACACAGGCCAGGTACGTCAGGAGAGAGACAGACACAGGCCAGGCACGTCAGGGGAGAGACAGACACAGGCCAGGTACGTCAGAGGGGAGAGACAGACTCAGGCCAGGCACGTCAGGAGAGAGACAGACACAGGCCAGGCACGTCAGGAGAGAGACAGACACAGGCCAGGTACGTCAGGAGAGAGACAGACACAGGCCAGGCACGTCAGGAGAGAGACAGACACAGGCCAGGTACGTCAGGAGAGAGACAGATCAGGCACAGGCACGTCAGGAGAGAGACAGACACAGGCCAGGCACGTCAGGAGAGAGACAGACACAGGCCAGGCACGTCAGGAGAGAGACAGACACAGGCCAGGTACGTCAGGGGAGAGACAGACACAGGCCAGGCACGTCAGGAGAGAGACAGACACAGGCCAGGCACGTCAGGAGAGAGACAGACTCAGGCCAGGTACGTCAGGAGAGAGACAGACAGACTCAGGCCAGGTACGTCAGGAGACAGACAGACAGACTCAGGCCAGGTACGTCAGGAGAGAGACAGACAGACTCAGGCCAGGTACGTCAGGGGAGAGACAGACTCAGGCCAGGTACGTCAGGAGAGAGACAGACAGACACAGGCCAGGTACGTCAGGGGAGAGACAGACACAGGCCAGGTACGTCAGGGGAGAGTCAGACACAGGCCAGGCACGTCAGGGGAGAGAGAGAGTGAGAGAGAGAGACTGAGTTGGGCCATGCTCCTGGGGTATTGGGAGGTGTGCATTGATAACCGACTGACCCGAGGTGTATCCACCATTTCCTTCCATCTGCTCTCATCAATTCATCTCCCTCATCCAAACTGTGCTGTGCAAGTGTAGATGAGGGGTGACCTGAGATTAAGAAAGAGTTTGATAGGGTAGAGGCTCGTGCGGAGCATAAACACCGGCATGGACCTGTTTCTGTGCCGCAGACTCCATGTAAATCTCTGTAGATCTGTAAAACGGGGCAGGAAGCTGAGCAGAGGCCCTTTCCCAGCCCTGCACTGTCTGGCAGACGAGGGGCGGGAGCGAGTTCCACACTCCTACCTTCTGATCCCGATGGATCACATTTCCCGAGTGGATGAACTTGGTGGCTTTCAGTAGCTGGTAGAGGATGTAGCGGATGTGAATATCCTTCAGCAGGTTCCCCTTCTTTATCACCGCGTGCAAATCAGTCTCTGCAACACACAGCACACTGAGTCTGGGCCTTCGCCCCTCAGACACAACAGCACAGACTGGGCCTTCGCCCCTCAGACACAACAGCACAGACTGGGCCCATCCCCCTCAGACACAACAGCACAGACTGGGCCTATCCCCCTCAGACACAACAGCACAGACTGGGCCCATCCCCCTCAGACACAACAGCACAGACTGGGCCCATCCCCCTCAGACACAACAGCACAGACTGGGCCTATCCCCCTCAGACACAACAGCACAGACTGGGCCCATCCCCCTCAGACACAACAGCACAGACTGGGCCTTCGCCCCTCAGACACAACAGCACAGACTGGGCCCATCCCCCTCAGACACAACAGCACAGACTGGGCCTATCCCCCTCAGACACAACAGCACAGACTGGGCCCATCCCCCTCAGACACAACAGCACAGACTGGGCCTTCGCCCCTCAGACACAACAGCACAGACTGGGCCTTCGCCCCTCAGGCACAACAGCACAGACTGGGCCCCTCCCCCTCAGACACAACAGCACAGACTGGGCCCATCCCCCTCAGACACAACAGCACAGTCTGGGCCTTCGCCCCTCAGACACAACAGCACAGACTGGGCCTTCGCCCCTCAGACACAACAGCACAGACTGGGCCCATCCCCCTCAGACACAACAGCACAGTCTGGGCCTTCGCCCCTCAGACACAACAGCACAGTCTGGGCCTTCGCCCCTCAGACACAACAGCACAGACTGGGCCTTCGCCCCTCAGGCACAACAGCACAGACTGGGCCTTCGCCCCTCAGACACAACAGCACAGACTGGGCCTTCGCCCCTCAGGCACAACAGCACAGACTGGGCCCCTCCCCCTCAGACGCAACAGCACAGACTGGGCCTTCGCCCCTCAGACACAACAGCACAGACTGGGCCTTCGCCCCTCAGACACAACAGCACGGACTGGGCCTTCGCCCCTCAGACACAACAGCACAGACTGGGCCCATCACCCTCACTCTGATCCGGACCCCGCTCCCACCCTTTCCCGGACTCTGATCCGGACCACGCTCCCACCTTTTCCCGGACTCTGATCCGGACCTCGCTCCCACCCATTCCCGGACTCTGATCCGGACCCCGCTCCCACCCTTTCCCGGACTCTGATCCGGACCCCGCTCCCACCCTTTCCAGGACTCTGATCTGGACCCCGCTCCCACCCTTTCCCGGGCCCCGCTCCCACCCTTTCCCGGACTCTGATCCGGACCCCGCTCCCACCCTTTCCCAGACTCTGATCTGGACCCCGCTCCCACCCTTTCCCGGACCCCGCTCCCAGCCTTTCCCGGACTCTGATCTGGATCCTGCTCCCATCCTTTCCCAGACTCTGATCCAGACCCCGCTCCCAGCCTTTCCCGGACTCTGATCCGGACCCCGCTTCCACCCTTTCCCTGCCAAACTCGAGGCGGCCTTTGGCACTGCATCTTACCCATGAACTCGAAGACCAGGTAGATGTCCCTGTCGTTTGCTGCTCGAATGACATTGAGCAGTTTGATGACATTGGGGTGATACCCAAATTCCTAGTAGGTAAAGACAGAGTTTAGTGCACGGCAGGTGCAAAAAGATTGCAAATACCCCAGCAATCTGAACAGCAGCTCAGCGTGGGTGATATAAACACACAGCTCAGGCCAGCGTGAAGCTCTCCACATGGGAACACTACCACTCCACCTCCATCCCGCTGCCTCCCACCCTCCCCTTCAACCCCCTCCGCCTGCCCGTCCCTCCTCCTCCGCCCCTTCCTCCCCGCCTCCTCCCTCTCCACCCCTTCCTCCTCCCTCTCCGCCCTTTCCTCCTCCCTCTCCGCCCCTTCCTCCCCCCCGCCCCTTCCTCCCCCTCCCGCCCCTTCCTCCCCCCTCCGCCCCTTCCTCCCCCCTCCGCCCCTTCCTCCTCCTCCCCCCCTTCCTCCTCCTCCCCCCCTTTCCTCCTCCTCCCCCCTTCCTCCTCCCTTCCTCTCCCCCTCCGCCCGTCCCTCCCTCTGCCCGCCCGTCTCTCCCTCTGCCCGCCCGTCTCTCCCTCTGCCCGCCCGTCTCTCCCTCTGCCCGCCCGTCCCTCCCTCTGCCCGCCCGTCTCTCCCTCTGCCCGCCCGTCTCTCCCTCTGCCCGCCCGTCTCTCCCTCTGCCCGCCCGTCCCTCCCTCTGCCTGTCCCGTCCCTCCGTCGGCCTGTCCCGTCCCTCCGTCGGCCTGTCCCGTCCCTCCGTCGGCCCCTCCCTCCCCCTCCGTCCCTCCCTCCCCCGCCGCCCGTCCCTCCCTCCCTCCGTCTGCCTGTCCCGTCCCGTCCCTCCGTCCGTCCATCCCCGTCCCGTCCCTCCCCCTCCATCACTATGAAAATGCAAAAATGTATATTAAACAAACCTCACCTGCAGGAACAAAATTTCACGGAAAGTCCTCTGAAAAATAACAGAAAAATATCAGATAGATAGCCGGGGGCGGCGGGGCGAGAGACACCGGGGACGGCGGGGCGAGAAAAACGCCGGGAACGGTGGGGCGAAAGAGACACACGCCGGGGCGAGAGAGAGACAGACACGCCGGGGGCGGTGGGGCGAGAGAGACGCGCCGGGGGCGGCGGGGCGAGAGAGACGCGCCGGGGCGAGAGAGAGACACACGCCGGGGACGGCGGGGCGAGAGAGAGAGACACGCCGGGGCGAGAGAGAGAGACACGCCGGGGCGAGAGAGAGAGACCACGCCGGGGACGGCGGGGCAAGAGAGAGACACACGCCGGGGACGGCGGGGCGAGAGAGACACGCCGGGGCGAGAGAGACAGACACGCTGGGGACGGCGGGGCGAGAGAGAGAGACACGCCGGGGACGGCGGGGCGAGAGACACACGCCGGGACGGCGGGGCGAGAGAGAGAGAGACACGCCGGGGACGGCGGGGCGAGAGAGAGAGACACGCCGGGGACGGCGGGGGCGAGAGAGAGAGACACGCCGGGGACGGCGGGGCGAGAGAGAGAGACACGCCGGGGGCGGCGGGGCGAGAGAGAGAGACACGCCGGGGGCGGCGGGGCGAGAGAGAGACACGCCGGGGGCGGCGGGGCGAGAGAGAGAGAGACACGCCGGGGACGGCGGGGCGAGAGAGACACGCCGGGGACGGCGGGGCGAGAGGGAGAGACACGCCGGGGACGGCGGGGCGAGAGAGAGAGACACGCCGGGGGACGGCGGGGCGAGAGAGAGACACACGCCGGGGACGGCGGGGCGAGAGAGAGAGACACGCCGGGGACGGCGGGGCGAGAGAGAGAGACACGCCGGGGACGGCGGGGCGAGAGAGACACGCCGGGGCGAGAGAGACACGCCGGGGGGCGGCGGGGGCGAGAGAGAGGCGCCGGGGGCGGCGGGGCGAGAGAGGGACGCCGGGGGCGGCGGGGCGAGAGAGGGACGCCGGGGGGCGGCGGGGCGGCGAGAGAGGGACGCCGGGGCGAGAGGGGGACGCCGGGGGCGGCGGGGCGAGAGAGAGAGACACGCCGGGGACGGCGGGGCGAGAGAGAGAGACACGCCGGGGACGGCGGGGGCGAGAGAGACACGCCGGGGTGAGAGAGACACGCCGGGGGCGGCGGGGCGAGAGAGAGGCGCCGGGGGCGGCGGGGCGAGAGAGGGACGCCGGGGGCGGCGGGGCGAAGAGAGGGACGCCGGGGGCGGCGGGGCGAGAGAGGGACGCCGGGGCGAGAGGGGGACGCCGGGGCGAGAGAGACACACCGGGGCGAGAGAGGGACACTGGGGGTGGCGGGGCGAAAGAGAGACACCGGGGAGGGCGGGGCGAGAGAGACACCGGGGACGGCGGGGCGAGAGAGACACCGGGGACGGCGGGGCGAGAGAGACCCCGGGGACGGCGGGGCAAGAGAGACACCCCGGGGACGGCGGGGCGAGAGAGACACTGGGGCGAGAGACACGCCGGGGGCGGCGGGGCGAGAGAGACACGCCGGGGGCGGCGGGGCGAGAGAGAGAGACACGCCGGGGGCGGCGGGGCGAGAGAGAGAGACACGCCGGGGGCGGCGGGGCGAGAGAGAGAGACGCGGCGGGGCGAAGAGAGAGAGACACGCCGGGGGCGGCGGGGGCAAGAGAGACACGCCGGGGGCGGCGGGGCGAGAGAGACCCCGGGGACGGCGGGGCGAGAGAGACCCCGGGGACGGCGGGGCGAGAGAGACCCCGGGGACGGCGGGGCGAGAGAGACCCTGGGGACGGCGGGGCGAGAGAGACCCCGGGGACGGCGGGGCGAGAGAGACCCCGGGGCGAGAGAGACCCCGGGGACGGCGGGGCGAGGCGAGAGAGACACCGGGGCGAGGGACACAGCGGGGACGGCGGGGCGAGAGAGACACCAGGGCAAGGGACACACCGGGGACGGCGGGGCGAGACACACACACCGGGGACGGCGGGGCGAGAGAGACACCGGGGACGGCGGGGCGAGGGACACCGGGGATGGTGGGGGTAGACGCCAGACAGCACTCGGCCTATATTCTCTAGAGTTTAGAAGAATGAGAGGTGATCTCATTGAAACATACAAAATTCTTACAGGGCTTGACAGGGTAGATGCAGGGAGGATGTTTCCCCTTGGCTGGGGAGTCTAGAACCAGGGGTCACAGTCTCAGAATAAGGGTCAACCATTTAGGACTGAGATGAGGGGAAATTTCTTCACACAGAGGGTGGTGAATCTTTGAGCCTCCACAGCCCTCTGGGGTAGAGAATTCCAGTCGTTGAGTATATTCAAGACAGAGATCGACAGATTTTTGGATATTAAAGGAATCAAGGGATACGGGGATAGTGCAGGAAAGTGGAGTTGAGGTTGAAGATCAGCCATGATCTGACTGAATGGCGGAGCAGGCTCGAGGGGCAAATGGCCGACTCCTGCTCCTATTTCTTATGTCTTATGATAACACCATGCTCTGTAACTCCGCTCCCCCAGTGGTACCTGTGCATCTGTTTGGTTTCTGAATGCATCGAATATTTTCTTCACAGCCACCACCTCCCCAGTCTGTCGATCAATTGCTTTCCCACACTATGCCGTAAGCCTGAAATGATATTTAGGGCTGGGTTAGATTGGGCAGGATATTGGTATCATTTCGATTTGATGCCCACTGTCTCCCCATCTCCACTGTCTAACCCCACCCCCTTGTAATCTTTCCTTTAATTACTAATCCAGAGGCCGGGACTAATGATCCAGAGACGTGAGTTCAAATCCCACCACGCCAGCTGGGCAATTTAAATTGAGTTAATTAAATAAATCTGGAATTTATAAAAAGCTGGTATCAGTAATGGTGACCATTAAACTACCAGATTGTTGTAAAAACCATCTGGTTCACTAATGTCCTTCAGGGAAGGAAATCTGCCGTCCTTACCCGGTCTGGCCTATATGTGACTCCAGACCCACAGCAATGTGGTTGACTCTGAACTGCCCTCTGAAATGGCCTAGCAAGTCACTCAGTTGTATTCAAGAAGGCAGCTCATCACCACCTTCTCGAGGGCAATTAGGGATGGGCAATAAATGCTGGCTTTCCCAGCGACGCCCGCATCCCGAGAATTAATTTAAAAAGAGAGACTGGTCAAAACTGTGATCGGGTAAAACTACAGATGAGCGGTGAAGTGGTGCATTTTGGTAGGAAAATTGAGGAGAGGCAATATAAACTAAAGGGTACAATTTTAAAAAGGGTGCAGTGACAGGGAGACCTGGGGTGTTTGTACACAAGTCTTTGAAGGTGGCAGGACAAGTTGAGAAGGCTGTTAAAAAAGCATACGGGATCCTGGGCTTTATAAACCGAAGCACAGAGGACAAAAGCAAGGAAGTTATGCTGAAAGGAATCGGCAGCAGAGGTGGCAGCTCAGGTAAAGGACCGTTCCAGAATCTATGGAATTTTGGAAAATGACAACCAATGTATCCACTATCTCTATAGCCACCTCTTTCAAAACCCTAGGCCATAGGCCATCAGGTCACGGGGATTTATCGGCTTTCAGTCCCATTAATTTCTCCAGTACTTTTTTTTTTACTAATACTAATTTCTTTCAGTTCCTCATTCTCGCCAGACCCTTGGTTCTCCATTTCCGGGAAGTTTTTTGCGTCTTCTTCCGTGAAGACAGACACGAAATATTTGTTTAATTTCTCTGCCATTTCCTTATTCCCCATTATAATTTCTCCTGTCTCAGCCTCTAAGGGACCCACATTTACTTTTGCTAATCTTTTCCTTTTTACATACCTATAGAAGCTTTTACAGTCTGTTTTTATGTCTCTCGCTAGTTTACTCTCATATTCTATTTTCCCTTTCTTTATCAATTTCCCCTTCCCCCACTTGCACCATCACCCCTCTTCCCCTATTCTCTATCCCTCTCCACCCCCTCACCCCTCCCCCCACACCAGCCCTCCCCCTCCCACCCACCTCTCACCCCCCCACCCTCCCTCTCCACCCCACACCAGCCACACCTCCCCACACCAGCCTCCCCCTCCCACCACCTTCCCCCCACCCCGCACTCTATCCCCCACCCCTCTCTCCCAACACCAGCATCCCCCTCCCCTCCCCTTTCTCTCCCCATCCCTCCCTCTTCACCCCCTCACACACCCCCACCCATCCCCTCCCACTCTCTCCCCCCACCCCTCCCCTCCCGCTCTCTCCCCCCACCCCTCCCCTCCCGCTCTCTCCCCCCACCCCTCCCCTCCCGCTCTCTCCCCCCACCCATCCCCTCCCGCTCTCTCCCCCCACCCCTCCCCTCCCGCTCTCTCCCCCCACCCCTCCCCTCCCGCTCTCTCCCCCCACCCCTCCCCTCCCGCTCTCTCCCCCACTCCTCCCCTCCCACTCTCTCCCCCCACCCCTCCATTCCGCTCTCTCCCCCACCCCTCCATTCTGCTCTCCCCCCCACCCCTTCATCCCCCTCTCCCCCAGCTTCCCTCCCCCCTCTCTTCCCCAGCCTCCCTCCCCCCCCTCCCCCAGCCTCCCTCCCCCCTCTCCCCCAGCCTCCCTCCCCCGCTCTCTCCCCCAGCCTCCATCCCCCATCTCCCCCAGCCTCCCTCCGCCCCCTCTCCCTCCCCCCCTCTCTCAATTCAATTCAATTTGCTTTATTGGCATGACAAGATACATCTTATGTTGCCAAAGCAGAGAAAAACATGTATGATTGGACACGTAAATGCAGATCTAGACATAGTGTATAGACAAATATACCCATGTGTACATAAATATATACACATATAATATGCATATAATCTTTTCTTGGATTTACTGGTCACTGGTTGTCCCTCTGCTTATGGCAAGCTGTGACATAGTTCGCCGCTAACGTTACGCATTTTCTCTGTTCCCCGAATAGATATGGGAGTTTTAGGTGGTCATTTAAATTTTTGAATTCAGGGCATATTTTTATGAATTTTGGGTAGAAATTCCCCCTTATGTCCTGATAGTTTCCATAAGTTGTGAGGAAGTGCATCCCTGTCTCCACCACTCCCTGACTGCAGTGAGACCATATCCTGTCCTCTCTGGGCAGCCAGGTCTGCCTGTGTCTGCCTTTTTCGATGGCCAGGCTATGCTCACTCAGTCTGTACATTGATAGCCAAGTTCCGCACCCATGAGGACGGCCTCAACAGACATCTTGGGTTCATGTCATGCTACATGTAACCCCACCTGACGCAGGGTCATCCAGACTCGAGTCGACATTGGCTTGTTCTCTCTACACAGATGCGGCCGGACCTGCTGTGATTTCCAGCCAAAAAAAATGTTTTTTGTCTGTTTTTTTTTTTCGTTTTTCCATACAGACCCCAGCATCTGCAATATTTGACCCCTTGTGACCCCACCTCATTGTTCTTTGATGTAATGTTTCCCTGACTGACCTGTTTGGACACCATTCACACCTTTGACTGCTGTGATTATCTCTCTGCCGAGGTGTGATAAATGGCAGTTGGAAAGGTTACCTGTAAACATCTGACATGATTCTCTGACTATATAAGCTGTGTCTTTATGCATTTCTCCACTTCACCTGACGAAGGAGCAGCGCTCCGAAAGCTTGTGATTTCAAATAAAGCTGTTGGACTATAACCTGGTGTTGTGTGACTTCTTACATTAGTCTGTACTTTGACAAGGTTTTTCTCAGTTTGCTATCTTTTACCATGGTCAGGTATTCAGCCATGGTGTATTGTCTGTTTAGGGTCAAATCGTCCCTCCCCCCTCCCCCAGCCTCCCTCCCCCTTCTCCCCTAGCCTCCCTCCCCCTTCTCCCCTCTCCCCCAGCCTCCCTCCCTCACCCTCCTCTCCCCCAGCCTCGCTCCCTCTCCCCGGCCTCCCTCCCTCCTCCCACTCCCCAACCTCCCACAGCCTCCCTCCCCCCTCTCCCCCAGCCTCCCTCGCTCCCGCCTCTCCCCCAGCCTCCCTCCCTCCTCTCCCCCAGCCTCCCTCCCTCTCCCCCAGCCTCCCTCCTCTCCCCCAGCTCCCGTCCCTCCACCCCCTCCCCAAGCCCCCCTCCCAGCCCCAGCCCCCCTCTCCCCCAGCCTCCCTCCCCCCCACTCACCCAGCCTCCCCCCCTGCCTCCCTCCCCCCCTCTCCCCCAGCCTCCCTGCCCCCCCCTCCCCCAGCCTCCCTCCCCCCCAGCCTCCCTTCCCCCAGCCTCCCTCCCTCCCCCCCAGCCTCCCTCCCTCTCTCCCCCAGCCTCCCTCCCTCCCTCTCCCCTTCCTCAGCCTCCCTCCCTCCCTCTCCCCTTCCTCAGCCTCCCTCCCTCTCCCCCAGCCTCCCTCCCTCTCCCCCAGCCTCCCTCCCTCTCCCCCAGCCTACCTCCCTCTCCCCCAGCCTACCTCCCCCCTTTCCCCTCCCTCTCCCCCAGCCTCCCTCCCTCAACCTCCCTCCCTCTCCCCCAGCCTCCCTCCCTCTCCCTCAACCTCCCTCCCTCTGCCCCCCTCCCTCCCCGCCTCCCTCTGCCCCCCTCCCTCCCCGACTCCCTCTGCCCCCCTCTCCCCCTCCCTCTGCCTCCCTCCCCCCCAGCCTCCTTCCCTCTCCCTCCACCAGCCACTCTCCCTCAGCCAGCCTCCCTCCCCACCCCCCAGCCTCCCTCCCTCCCTCTCCCTCAGCCAGCCTCCCTCTCCCCCAGCCTCCCTCTCCCCCCCAGTTCCCTCCCTCTCCCCTCGCCTCCCTCCCTCTCCCCCAGCCTCCCCCCTCTCCCCCAGCCTCCCTCTCGCCACTCTCCCCCAGCCTCCCTCCCTCCCCACCAGCCTCCCCACCTCTCCCTCTCCCCCAGCCTCCCCCCTCCCTCCCTCTCCCCTCTCCCCCAGCCTCCCCCCCCCCCAGCCTCCCCCCTCTCCCAGCCTCCCTCCCTCTCTCCCCTCTCCCTCAGCCTCCCCCCTCCCTCTCCCCCAGCCTCCCCTCTCCCAGCCTCCCTCCCTCCCCCCCAGCCTCCCTCCCTCTCCCCCAGCCTCCCTCTCTCCCAGCCTCCCTCCCTCTCCCCCAGCCTCCCCCCTCTCTCCCAGCCTCCCTCCCTCTCCCCTCCCCTCCCCCCTCTCTCCCAGCCTCCCTCCCGCTCCCCTCTCCTCCCCTCTCCCCCAGCCTCGCCCCCTCCTCCCCCAACCTCGCCCCCTCCTCCCCCCCGCTCCCCCAGCCTCCCTCCCTCTCCCCCAGCCTCCCTCCCCCTCTCCCAGCCTCCCTCCCCCTCTCCCCTCTCCCCCAGCCTCCCTCCCTCCTCTCCCCCAGCCTCCCTCCCTCTCAATTCAATTCAAATCGCTTTATTGGCATGACAAGGTACATCTTATGTTGCCAAAGCATCGAAAAACATTCATGGTTGTACACAAAAATACAGATCTATCCATACAGTGTATAAACAGATATATCCCCGAGTGTATAAATATACATTCATATAATTTGTATATACTCTTTTCTTAGATTTAGTGGTTGTCCCTCTGTTTATGGCAAGCTGTAACATAGTGTGCTGCTAATGTTACACAGTTTCTCTCTTCCCCTAGTAGGTATGGGAGTTTTTGGTCGTCATTCAAATTTCTGAATTCCGGGCATATTTTTGTGAATTTTGGGTAGAAATTCTCCCTTATGCCCTGATATTTTCTACAAGCTGTGAGGAAGTGCATCTCTGTCTCCACCACTCCCTGACTGCAGTGAGAGCATATCCTGTCCTCTCTTGGTAGCCGGGTCTGCCTGTGTCTACCTTTTTCGATCGCCAGGCTATGTTCACTCAGTCTGTACATTGTCAATGTTTTTCTCAGTTTGCTATCCTTTACCATGGTCAGGTAATCAGCCATGTTGTATTGTCTGTTTAGGGCCAAGTAGCAATTGAGTTTGCTTTGGGTTTTTGTTGTTTCTGCCCAATATGACAGATATTTTTCCTTTTGCTTAGCGACGATTGTGTTGGGTCGAATTCTTTGTGTTACGCTGTCACTGTCCTGGGGCTGGTTATTGTTAGTAGTGTTAGTAGTTACTTCACTGAGTCCCAGGACTAGTTGACTGAGGGTATTCTTCTTTATGGTCCTCTCTTGGCATTTCAGGGCTTCGTAATGATAGCATTGGGGGTTGCTCATTTCTAGGTGTTTCCAAAATTTGGTGGCTCTTTTTTGGATAGTGATTATTAATGGATATTGGCCTAGTTCTGCCCTGCATGCATAGTTTACAGTTTTCCTTTGAGTCCGGAGGATACTTTTACAGAATTCTGCATGTAGGATCTCAATTGGGTGTTTGTCCCATTTTGCAAATTCTTGTTGTGTTAGTGGTCCCCACACCTCACTGCCATAGAGTGCAATTGGTTCAATTACTGATTTAAAAATTTTGAGCCAAATGCTAATTGGGATTTCTATTTGGATTGATTTTTTTATGGCATAGAAAGCCCTTCTTGCTTTCTCTTTCAGTTCATTCACAGCCAGATGAAAATTTCTCGTAGAACTGATTTTTAAGCCCAAGTATGTGTAGTTAGTGGTTTGTTCAATTTTAGTTGTTCCTAGTGTGAAATTTATTTTGGGTCCTGATGTCTGGATCTTTGCTGGAACACAAGGACTTTGGTTTTTTGGGGATTTATTGTCAGGGCCCAGGTCTGGCAGAACGACTCCAGCAGATCCAGGTTCTGCTGTAGTCCCTCCTTAGTTGGTGACAGCAGAACCAGGTCATCTGCATAGAGGAGGAATTTAACCTTGGATTCATATAGGGTGAGGCCGGGTGCTGTAGATTGTTCAAGTAGTTTTGCCAATTCATTTATGTAAATATTAGAGTGTCAGTGAGATGGGCGAGCCCTGCGTCACCCCCCGCCCCTGTGGGAAGTATTTTGTTTGTTTGTCTCAATTTTAACTGCACATTTGTTGTTTGTATACATTGATTTAATTACATCATATGTTTTGCCCCCTACCCCGCTTTCGATAAGTTTCAGGAATAAACCGTCGTGCCAGATGGAATCGAAAGCCTTCTGGAAATCTATAAAGCATGCGTAGATTTTGCTTTTGTTTTGATGAACGTGTTTGTCAATTAGGGTCTGTAGGGTGAAGATATGATCTGATGTTCTATAGTTTTGGCAGGAATCCAATTTGGCTTTTACTCAAGACATTGTGCTCCTCAAGGAAGTTTATAAGTCTTTTGTTTATGATACTACAGAATACCTTCCCCAGGTTACTGTTTACACAGATGCCTCGATAGTTATTTGGGTCGACTTTGTCCCCACTTTTGTATATGGGCGTTATGAGTCCTTCGTTCCAGATATCAGGGAAGTAACCGACACTCAGAACCAAGTTGAAGAGTTTTAGGATAGCCAGTTTCATTTTATCGTCTGTGTGTTTAATCATCTCGCTTAGTGTGCCGTCTGCACCGCAAGCTTTTCCTGGTCGCAGGTCCTTGAGTTTTTCAACCAGTTCTTTTTCTGTTATTATGGAGTCTAGCGGGTTTTGGTTATCTTTTATGGCCAGTTCGAGCTTTTCCAGTTTTTTGCACATTGGTGTTGCTCTGGCCTTAGTGTGTTTTTCTGGTATAATTTTTCAAAGTGGTTTTCCCATGTGTCTCCATTTTGAATGGCCAATTTGTCGTGTTGTTTTTTGTGTAATGTATTCCAGTTGTCCCGGAAAACAATTGGAATCAATGGATTCCTCAATGGAGCGGAGTGTATTCTTAATATATTGCTCTTTTTGGTTCTGAGTGTTCCCCCCCTCTCACCCAGCCTCCCTCGCTCTCAGCCTCCCAGCCTCCCTCTCCCTCCCCCAGCCTCAATGCCTCCCTCTCCCCCAGCCTCCCTCCCTCCCTCCCTGCCTCACTCCCCCCCCCGCTCCCCCAGCCTCCCTCCCCCCCTCTCCCCAGCCTCCCTCCCCCACTCTCCCCCAGCCTCCCTCCCCACTTCTCCCCAGCCTCCCTACCCCCCCTCTCCCCCAGCCTCCCTTCCCCCTCCTCCCCCAGCCTCCCTCCCCCCTCTCCCCCAGTCTCCCTCACCCCTCTCCCCCAGTCTCCCTCCCCCCTCCCTTCCCCCCTCTCCCCCAGTCTCCCTTCCCCCCCTCTCCCCAGCCTCCCTCCCCCCCTCTCCCCCCAGCCTCCCTCACCCCTCTCCCCAGCCTCCCTCCCCCCTCGCCCCGTCTCCCTCCCCCCGTCTCCCTTCCCCCCTCTCCCCCAGCCCTCCCTCCCCCCCTCTCCCCCAGCCTCCCTCACCCCTCTCCCCAGCCTCCCTCCCTCTCCCCCAGCCTCCCTCCTCTCTCTCCCTCCCTCCCACTCCCCCAGCCTCCCCTCCCCCCCAGCCTCCCTCACCCCTCTCCCCCATCCTCCCTCCCACTCCCCCAGCCTCCCTCCCCCCCAGCCTCCCTCACCCCTCTCCCCCATCCTCCCTCTCCCCAGCCTCCCTCCTCTCTCTCCCTCCCTCTCCCTCCACTCCCCAGCCTCCCCCCCAGCCTCCCTCCCCCCTCTCCCCCAGCCTCCCTCCCTCTCCCCCAGCCTCCCTCCCAGCCTCCCTCCCTCTCCCCCAGTTCCCTCCCTCCCCCCTCTCCCCCAGCCTCCCCTCCCCCCTTCTCCCCAGCCTCCCTTCCCCCTCCTCCCTTCCCCTCCTCCCCCAGCCTCCCTTCCCCCTCCTCCCCCAGCCTCCCTTCCCCCCCCTCCCCCAGCCTTCCCTTCCCCCCCTCCCCCAGCCTCCCTTCCCCCCCTCCCCCCAGTCTCCCTTCCCCCCTCTCCCCAGCCACCCTCCCCCCCCTGCCTCTCTCCCTCCTCTCCCTCCCACTCCCCAGCCTCCCTCCCTCCCTCCCCCCAGCCTCCCTCCCCCCTCTCCCCCAGCCTCCCTCCCTCCCTCCCTCACCCTCCCTCTCCCCCAGCCTCCCTCCCTCCCTCAGCCTCCCTCCCTCCCTCCCAGCCTCCCTTCCTCTCCCTCCCTCCCAGCCTCCCTCCCTCCCCCCCAGCCTCCCTCACCCCCCTCCCCCAGCCTCCCTCCCCACTCTCCCCCAGCATCCCTCCCTCCCCCCCCAGCCTACCTCCCCCTCTCCCCCAGCCTCCCTCCCCCCTCTTCCCCAGCCTCCCTACCCCCCTCTCCCCCAGCCTCCCTACCCCTCTCCCCCAGCCTCCCTAACCCCCTCTCCCCCAGCCTCCCTCCCCCCTGCTTCCCTCCCACCCTGCCTCCCTCCCCCCCACTCCCCCAGCCTCCCTCCCGCTCCCCCCCTCCCTCCCTCTCCCTCAGCCCCCTCCCTCCCCCAGCCTCCCTCCCCCCTTCTCCCCCAGCCTCCCTTCCCCCTCCTCCCCCAGCCTCCCTTCCCCCTCCTCCCCAGCCTCCCTTCCCCCTCCTCCCCCCAGCCTCCTTCCCCCCCTCCCCCCAGTCTCCCTTCCCCCCTCTCCCCCTGCCTCTCTCCCTCCCTCTCCCTCCCACTCCCCAGCCTCCCTCCCTCCTCCCCCCCAGCCTCCCTCCCCCTCCTCCCCCAGCCTCCCTTCCCCCTCCTCCCCCAGCCTCCCTTCCCCCCCTCCCCCCAGTCTCCCTTCCCCCCTCTCCCCCAGCCACCCTCCCCCCCTGCCTCTCTCCCTCCCTCTCCCTCCCACTCCCCCAGCCTCCCTCCCTCCCTCCCCCCAGCCTCCCTCCCCCTCCCCCAGCCTCCCTCCCTCCCTCCTCTCCCCAACCTCCCTCACCCTCCCGCCTCCCTCCCAGCCTCCTTCCTCTCCCTCCTCCCTCCCCCCCAGCCTCCCTCACCCCCCTCCCCAGCCTCCCTCCCCACTCTCCCCCAGCATCCCTCCCTCCCCCCCAGCCTACCTCCCCCCTCTCCCCCAGCCTCCTCCCCCCCTCTTCCCCAGCCTCCCTTCCCCCCTCTCCCCCAGCCTCCTCCACCCCTCTCCCCCAGCCTCCCTAACCCCCTCTCCCCAGCCTCCCTCCCCCCTGCTTCCCTCCCACCCTGCCTCCCTCCCCCCCACTCCACCAGCCTCCCTCCCGCTCCCCCCCTCCCTCCCTCTCCCTCAGCCCCCTCCCTCCCCCAGCCCCCCTCCCTCCTCTCCCCCGCCACCCTCCCTCCCTCTCCCAATCCCCCTCCCTCTCCCCCAGCCCCCCTCCCCCCTCCCTCCCTCCCCCACAGCCCCCCTCCCTCCCAGCCTCCCTCCCTCTCCCCCCAGCCTCCTTCCCTCTCCCTCCACCAGCCTCCCTCAGCAGCCTCCCTCCCCACCCCCCAGCCTCCCTCCCTCTCCCCAGCCTCCCTCTCTCCCCTCTCCCCCAGTTCCCTCCCTCTCCCTTAGCCTCCCTCCCTCCCACTCCCCAGCCTCCCTCCCTCCCTCTCCACAGCCTCCCTCCCTCTCCCCCAACCTCCCTCACCCTCCCTCTCCCCCAGCCTCCCTCCCTCCCTCAGCCTCCCTCCCTCCCTCTCCCCCAGCCTCCCTTCCTCCCTCTCCCCCAGCCTCCCTCACCCCTCCCCAGCCTACCTCCCCCCTCTCCCCCAGCCTCCCTACCCCCCTCTCCCCCAGCCTCCCTACCCCTCTCCCCAGCCTCCCTCCCCCGCTTCCCCCCCACCCTGCCTCCCTCCCCCCCTCTCCCCCAGCCTCCCTCCCCCTCTCCCCAGTCTCCCTCCCCCCCTCTCCCCCAGCCTCCCTCCCCCACTCTCCCCCAGTCTCATCCACCTTCCACCCCCAGCCTCCCTCCCCCCCGTCTCCCTTTTCCCCTCTCCCCCAACCTCCCTCCCCCCTCTCCCCCAGCCTCCCTCTCCCTTCCACTCCCCCAGCCTCCCTCCCCCCTCTCCCCTAGCCTCCCTCCCTCCCTCTCCCCAGCCTCCCTCCCTCCCTCTCCCCCAGCCTCAGCCTCCCTCCACCCAGCCTACCTCCCTCTCCCCAGTTCCCTCCCCCCAGCCTCCCTCCCCCCTCTCCCCCAGCCTCCCTCCCCCCTCTCGCCCAGCCTCCCTCCCTCCCTCTCTCTCCCCAGCCTCCCTCCCTCCCTCTGCCCCAGCCTCCCTCCCTCTCCCCCAGCCTCACTCCCTCTCCCCCAGCCTCACTCCCTCTCCCCCAGCCTACCTCCCTCCCCCCTCTCCCCCAGCCTCCCTCCCCCCTCTCCCCCAGCCTCCCTCCCCCCTCTTGCCCAGCCTCCTTCCCTCCCCCCTCTCCCAGTTCCCTCCCTCTCCCCCAGCCTCCCTCCCTCCCTGGGGCAGGAGGGAGCTGTTCGGTTGGGACGGGCTTCACTTGGCCAGTGCTGGACTAGAGTCCTGGCGGATCATATAACTAGGGCTGTAGAGAGGGCTTTAAACTAACTAGTAGGGGGGAGGTTCCTAGAGAGCAAATAATACAAATGACAACAGAGAAGGTCATAGACTTAGGTAGCAGTGGGGAAATTTAAAACCAGAGCGTGTCAGGAAGGGGCAGAAGGTATGGAGTAAAAGGTAAAGTAATAAAAAGGGCAAAAGCAGGAACTAAGTGTCACAAAACACATTTGAAAGTTCTCTATCTGAATGCACATAGCATTCGTAACAAAATAGACGAGTTAATGGCACAAATAGCTACATATGGGTATGATCTTGTGCCATTACAGAAACATGGCTGCAGGGTGACAATGCCTGGGAATTAAACATACCAGGTTATTTAACAATCAGGAAGGACAGGCAGGAAGGAAGGGGAGGTGGGGTGGCTATGTTAATAAAGGAAGGAATCACTGTAATACAGAGAAATGATATTGGGTCAAAAGATCAGGATAATGAAACAGTTTGGGTGGAGATAAGGAATAATAAGGGGAAAAAAAACACTAGTGGGCATAGTCTATAGACCTCCGAACAGTCGCAACTCGGTTGGACGGAGTATCAATCAGGAAATAGTTGAGGCTTGTAATAAGGGAACATCTATAATTATGGGGATTTTAACTATCATATTAATTGGACAAATCAAATTGGGCAGGGCTGCCTTGAGGATGAGTTCATTGAGTGTATTAGGGATGGGTTTCTTGAGCAGTATGTAACTGAACCGACCAACAGGGGGCAAGCAACCTTAGATCTGGTCCTGTGTAACGAGACAGGATTAATTAAAAATGTCCTAGTAAAGGATCCCCTTGAAATGAGTGACCATAACATGGTTGAATTCCATATTCAATTAGAGGGTGAGAAGGTTGGATCTCAAACAAGCGTGCTAAGCTTGAATAAAGGAGACTATGAAGGTATGAGAGCGGAATTGAGTAGAGTGAATTGGGAAAATAGATTAAAGGGTAAGACGATACATGATCAGTGGTGTACATTTAAGGAGTTATTTTACAACTTCCAAAAAAAGTATATTCCACTGAGAAAAAAAGGGTGTAAAAGAAAAGACAGCCATCCGTGGCTAAGTAAAGAAATTAAGGATAGTATTCGACTAAAAACAAGGGCATATATGGTAGCCAAATCTAGTGGGAGGATAGAGGATTGGGAAAACTTTAAAAGACAGTAAAAAATAACAAAAAGATTCATTAAGAAAGGGAAGATAGATTATGAAAGTAAATTAGCAAAAAATATAAAAACAGATAGTAAGAGTTTTTATAGTTATACAAAAACAAAAAGGGTGGCTAAAGTAAATGTTGGTCCCTTAGAGGATGAGACCGGGAAATTAATGGTGGGAAATATGGAGATGGCAAAAACACTGAATGAATATTTTGTATCAGTCTTTACAGTAGAGGACACCAAGAATATCCCAACACTGGACAAGCAGGGGGCTATGGGGGGGGGGGAGGAGATAAACGCGATCAAAATCACTAAGGAAGTGGTACTCGGTAAAATAATGGGACTCGAGGCGGATAAATCGCCTGGACCTGATGGCTTACATCCTAGGGTCTTGAGGGAAGTGGCGGTAGGGATTGTGGGTGCATTGGTAATAATCTTCCAAAACTCCCTGGACTCAGCAAAGGTCCCGGCAGACTGGAAAACTGCTAATGTAACACCCTTATTTAAAAAGGGCAGTAGACAGAAGGCTGGAAACTATAGACCGGTTAGCCTAACATCTGTGGTAGGTAAAATTTTGGAGTCCATTATTAAGGAGACAGTAACAGGACATTTGGATAATCATAATTTAATAAGACAAAGTCAGCATGGTTTTATGAAGGGGAAGTCATGTTTGACAAATTTGCTGGAGTTCTTTGAGGAAGTAACATATAGGGTGGATAAAGGTGAACCAGTGGACGTAGTGTATTTAGACTTCCAAAAGGCATTTGACAAGGTGCCACACAAAAGATTATTGCTTAAGATAAAAAATCACAGGATTGGGGGTAATATTCTGGCATGGATAGAGGATTGGCTATCTAACAGAAGGCAGAGAGTTTGCATAAATGGTTCATTCTCAGACTGACAGTCAGTAACTAGTGGTGTTCCGCAGGGGTCAGTGCTGGGTCCCCAACTCTTTACAATCTATATTAACGATTTGGAGGAGGGGACCGAGTGTAACATATCAAAGTTTGCAGATGATACTAAGATGGGAGGGAAAGTAGTGAGTGAGGAGGACATAAAAAACCTGCAAGGGGACATCGACAGGCTAAGTAAGTGGGCAGAGATTTGGCAGATGGAATACAATACTGGAAAGTGTGAGGTTATGCACTTTGGCAGGAAAAATCGTAGAGCAAGTTATTATCTTAATGGCAAGAAACTGGAAAGTACTGAAGTACAAAGGGATCTGGGGGTCCTGGTGCACGAAACTCAAAAGGTTAGTATGCAGGTGCAGCAAGTGATTAAGAAGGCCAATGGAATGTTGGCTTTCATTGCTAGGGGGGTAGAATATAAAAATAGGGAGGTATTGCTTCAGTTGTACAAGGTATTGGTGAGACCGCACCTGGAATACTGCATACAGTTTTGGTGTCCATACTTAAGAAAAGACATACTTGCTCTCGAGTCAGTACAAAGAAGGTTCACTCGGTTAATCCCGGGGATGAGGGGATGGACATATGAGGAGAGGTTGAGTAGATTGGGACTCTACTCATTGGAGTTCAGAAGAATGAGGCGATCTTATTGAAACATGTAAGATTGTGAAGGGGTTGGATCGGGTGGATGCGGGGAGGATGTTCCAGATGATGGGTGAAACTAGAACTAGGGGGCATAGTCTTAGAATAAGGGGCTGCTCTTTCAAAACTGAGATGAGGAGGAACTACTTCACTCAGAGGGTGGTAGGTCCATGGAATATGCTGCCCCAAAAAGCTGTCGAAGCTACATCATTACATAAATTTAAAACAGAAATAGACAGTTTCCTAGAAGAAAAGGGAATTAAGGGTTACGGGGAGCGAGCAGGAATTTGGACATGAGTCTAGGTTCGGATCGGTCATGGCCCTGTGGGTAGCGGAGCGGGCCCAGGGGCCGTGTAGCCTGATCCTGCTCCTGTTTCGTGTGTTTAATTCTGTTAGATTCAGGAGATAGTCCTGTCATAGTGGATTGGCGTTAGGATCAGATCAGCCATGATCTTATTGAATGGCGGAGCAGGCTCGAGGGGCCAATTGGCCTACTCCTGCTCCTATTTCTTATGTTCTTATGTTCTCGCTCTCCCCCAGCCTCTCTCTCCCCCAGTCTCCCTCCCCCCCTCTCCCCCAGCCTCCCTTCCCCCTCTCCCCCAGCCTCCCACACCCCCTCTCCCCCAGCCTCCCTCCCCCCCTCGCCCCCAGTCTCCCTCCCCCCTCTCTGCCCCAGCCTCCCCCCCTGCCTACCTCCCTCTCCCCTCTCGCCCAGCCTCCCTCCCCTCTCCCCTCTCCCAGTTCCCTCCCTCTCCCCCAGCCTCCCTCCCTCTCCCCCAGCCTCCCTCCCTCCCTCTCCCCAGCCCCTCTCCCCAGCCTCCCTCCCTCCCTCTCCCCAGCCCCTCTCCCCCAGCCTCCCTGCCTCCCTCTCCCCTCCCCTCTCCCCAGCCTCCCTCCCCCCCTCTCCCCCAGCCTCCCTCCCCCACTCTTCCCCAGCCTCCCTCCCCCACTCTCCCCAGCCTCCCTCCCCCCTCTCCCTCCCCCCTCTCAATTCACAATTCACAATTCAAATCGCTTTATTGGCTTGGCATGATAAGTTACATCTTATGTTGCCAAAGCATCAAAATACATTTATGGTTTTGCACATAAACGCAGTTCTATTCATACAGTGTATAAACAGGTATATCCCTGAGTGTATAAGTATACATTCGCATTGTTTATATATATTCTTTTCTTAGTTTACTGGTTGTCCCTCTGTTCATGGCAAGCTGTAACATAGTGTGCCGCCAGTGTTATACAGCTTCTCTCCTCTCCCAGTAGGAATGGGAGTTTTTGGTTGTCATTCAGATTTCTGAAATCAGGGCGTATTTGTGAGAATTTTTGGTAGAAATTCTCCCTGATGCCCTGATATTTTCCACAAGCTGTGAGGAAGTGCATCTCTGTCTCCACCACTCCCTGACTGCAGTGAGAGCATATCCTGTCCTCTCTTGGCAGCCTGGTCTGCCTGTGTCTGCCTTTTTCGATCGCAAGGCTATGTTCGCTAAGTCTGTACCTTGTCAAGGTTCTTCTCAGTTTGTTATCCTTTACCATGGTCAGGTAATCAGCTATGTTGTATTGTCTGTTTAGGGCCAAGTAGCAATTGAGTTTGCTTTGGGTTTTTGTTGTTTCTGCCCAATATGTCAGATATTTTTCCTTTTGCTTAGCGACGATTGTGTTGGGTCGAATTCTTTGTGTTACCCTTTCACTGTCCTGGGGCTGGTTATTGTTAGTATTGTTAGTAGTTACTTCACTGAGTCCCAGGACTAGTTGACTGAGGGTTGACCCCCAGCCTCCTTCCCCCCATCTCCCCCAGCCTCCCTCCCCCCCTCCCCCAGCCTCCCTCCCCCCCTCTCCCCCAGCCTCCCTCCCCCCCTCTCCCCCAGCCTCCCTCCCCCACTCTCCCCCAGCCTCCCTCCCTCTCCCCCAGCCTCCCTCCCTCCCTCTCCCCCAGCCTCCCTCCCTCTCCCCCAGCCTCCCTCCCTCTCCCCCAGCCTCCCTCCCTTTCCCCCCAGCCTCCCTCCCTCCTCCCCTCTCCCCCAGCCTCCCTCTCCCTCAGCCAGCCTCCCTCCCCCCCACCAGCCTCCCTCCCCCTCTGCCCCAGCCTCCCTCCCTCCTCCCTCTCCCCCAGCCTCCGTCTCCCTCCCCTCTCCCCCAGCCTCCCTCCCCCCCTCCCCCAGCCTCCCTCCCCCCCTCTCCCCCAGCCTCCCTCCCCCCCTCTCCCCCAGCCTCCCTCCCCCACTCTCCCCCAGCCTCCCTCCCTCTCCCCCAGCCTCCCTCCCTTTCCCCCCAGCCTCCCTCCCTCCTCCCCTCTCCCCCAGCCTCCCTCTCCCTCAGCCAGCCTCCCTCCCCCCCACCAGCCTCCCTCCCCCTCTGCCCCAGCCTCCCTCCCTCCTCCCTCTCCCCCAGCCTCCGTCTCCCTCCCCTCTCCCCCAGCCTCCCCCTCTCCTCCAGCCTCCCTCCTTCCCTCTCCCCCAGCCTCCCTCCCTGCCCCCCTCCCTCTCCCCCAGCCTCCCTCCCTGCCCACCTCTCCCCCAGCCTCCCTCCTCCCCCTCCCCAGCCTCCGTCCCTCCCTCTCAGACTCCCTCCCTCCCCCCAGCCTCCGACCCTCTCCCCTCGCCTCCCTCCCTCTCCCCCAGCCTCCCACCCTCTCCCTCCCTCCCTCCCTCTCCCCCAGCCTCCCACCCTCTCCCTCCCTCCCTCTCCCCCAGCCTCCCACCCTCTCCCTCCCTCCTCTCCCCAGCCTCCCTCCCTCTCCCCCAGCCTCCGTCCCTCCTCTCCCCCAGCCTCCGTCCTCCCTCTCCCCCAGCCTCCCTCCTCCCTCTCCCCCAGCCTCCCTCCTCCCTCTCCCCCAGCCTCCCTCCCTCTCACCCAGCCTCCCTCCCTCCCTCTCCCCCAGCCTCCCTCCCTCTGCCCCAGCCTCCCTCCCTCTCCCCCAGCCTCCTTCCCTCTCCCCAGCCTCCCTCCCCCCCTGCCTCCCTCCCTCTCCCCCAGCCTCCCTCCCTCCCTCTCCCCCAGCCTCCCTCCCTCACTCTCCCCCAGCCTCCCTCCCTC
>NC_140991.1:1480269-1535499 GCF_052327205.1 Somniosus microcephalus | reverse complement strand
ATAGGGAGGGGCGAGGCCATTGAGGGACTTGAAAACAAGGATGAGAATTTTGAAATCGAGGCATTGCTTAACTGGGAGCCAATGTAGGTCAGCGAGCACAGGGGTGATGGGTGAACGGGACTTGGTGTGGCAGAGTTTTGGATGACCTCAAGTTTACGTAGAATAGAACGTGGGAGGCGAGCCAGGAGGGCGTTGGAATAGTGGAGTCTGGAGCTAAGAAAGGCAGGGATGAGGGTTTCAGCAGCGGATGAGCTGAGGTGGGGCGGAGAAGGGCAGAATGGTCTGGGTGGGGCCGGTCTGGGTGGGGCCGGTCTGGGTGGGGCCGGTCTGGGTGGGGCCGGTCTGGGTGGGGCCGGTCTGGGTCGGGCCGGTCTGGGTCGGGCCGGTCTGGGTGGGGCCGGTCTGGGTCGGGCCGGTCTGGGTCGGGCCGGTCTGGGTGGGGCCGGCCTGGGTCGGGACGGCCTGGGTGGGGCCGGCCTGGGTGGGGCCGGCCTGGGTGGGGCCGGTCTGGGTGGGGCCGGTCTGGGTCGGGCCGGTCTGAGTGGGGCGGGTCTGGGTAGGGTCGGTCTGGGTCGGGCCGGTCTCGTTGGGGTCAGTCTGGGTGGGGTCAGCCTGGGTTGGGCCGTTCTACGTGGGGTCGGACTGGGTCGGGCCCGTCTGGGTGGGGTCGGTCTGGTTCGGGCCGGTCTGGGTGGGGTCGGTCTGGGTCGGGCCGGTCTGGGTCGGGCCGGTCCAGGTGGGGCGGGTCTGGGTCGGGCCGGTCAGGGTGGGGTCGGTCTGGGTGGGGCCAGTCTGGATGGGGCCGGTCTGGATGGGGCTGGTCTGGGTCGGGCCGGTCTGCGTGAGGTCGGTCTGGGTGGGGTCGGGCCGGTCTGTGTGGGGTCGGTCTGGGTCGGGCCGGTCTGCGTCGGGCCGGTCTGGGTGGGGCCGGTCTGGGTGGGGCCGGTCTGGGTCGGGCCAGTCTGGGTCGGGCCGGTCAGGGTGGGGCCGGTCAGGGTGGGGCCGGTCAGGGTGGGGCCGGTCAGGGTGGGGCCGGTCTGGGTGGGGTCGGTCTGGGTCGGGCTGGTCTGCGTGGGGTCGGTCTGGGTCGGGCCGGTCTGGGTGGGGTCAGTCTGGTTCGGGCCAGTCAGCGTGGGGTCGGTCTGGGTGGGGTGAGTCTGGGTCGGGCCGGTCTGTGTGGGGCCGGTCTGGGTTGGGTCGGTCTGGGTTGGGCCGGTCTGGGTGGGGCCGGTCTGGGTGGGGCCGGTCTGGGTGGGGCCGGTCTGGGTCAGGCCAGTCTGGGTCGGGCCGGTTAGGGTGGGATCGGTCTGGGTGGGGCCGGTCTGGATTGGGCCGGTCTGGGTCGGGCCGGTCTGGGTCGGGCCGGTCTGGGTCGGGCCGGTCTGGGTCGGGCCGGTCTGGGTCGGGCCGGTCTGGGTCGGGCCGGTCTGGGTCGAGCCGGTCTGGGTCGGGCCGGTCTGGGTGGGGCGGGTCTGGGTAGGGTCGGTCTGGCTCGGGCCGGTCTGGGTCGGGCCGGTCTGGGTCGGGCCGGTCTCGTTGGGGTCAGTCTGGGTGGGGTCAGTCTGGGTTGGGCCTTTCTACGTGGGGTCGGACTGGGTCGGGCCCGTCTGGGTGGGGTCAGTCTGGTTCGGGCCGGTCTGGGTGGGGTCGGTCTGGGTCGGGTCGGGCCGGTCTGGGTCGGGCCGGTCTGGGTCGGGCCGGTCTGGGTCGGGCCGGTCTGGGTCGGGCCGGTCTGGGTCGGGCCGGTCTGGGTCGGGCCGATCTGGGTCGGGCCGGTCTGGGCCGGTCTGGGTCGGGCCGGTCTGGGTCGGGCCGGTCTGGGTCGGGCCGGTCAGGGTGGGGTCGGTCCGGGTGGGGTCGGTCCGGGTGGGGCCGGTCCGGGTGGGGCCGGTCTGGGTGGGGCCGGTCTGGGTCGGGTCGGTCTGGTTGGGGTCGGTCTGGGTGGGGCCGGTCTGGGTGGGGCCGGTCTGGGTGGGGCCGGTCTGGGTGGGGCCGGTCTGGGTGGGGCCGGTCTGGGTCGGGCCGGTCTGGGTCGGGCCGGTCTGGGTCGGGCCGGTCTGGGTCGGGCCGGTCTGGGTCGGGCCGGTCTGGGTCGGGCCAGTCTGCATGGGGCCGGTCTGCGTGGGGTCGGTCTGGGTTGGGCCGGTCTGGGTGGGGCCGGTCTGGGTGGGGCTGGTCTGGGTGGGGTCGGTCTGGGTCAGGCCAGTCTGGGTCGGGCCGGTTAGGGTGGGATCGGTCTGGGTGGGGCCGGTCTGGATTGGGCCGGTCTGGGTCGGGCCGGTCTGCGTGGGGTCGGTTTGGGTGGGGTCGGTCTGGGTCGGGCCGGTCTGGGTGGGGTCAGTCTGGGCCGGGCTGGTCTGGGTCGGGCCGGTCTGGGTCGGGCCGGTCTGGGTCGGGCCGGTCTGGGTGGGGCCGGTCTGGGTGGGGCCGGTCTGGGTGGGGCCGGTCTGGGTGGGGCCGGTCTGGGTGGGGCCGGTCAGGGTGGGGCCGGTCTGGGTCGGTCTGGTCTGGGTGGGGTAGGTCTGGGTGGGGTCGGTCTGGGTCGGGCCGGTCTGGGTGGGGTCGGGTCGGTCTGGGTTGGGCCGGTCTGGGTGGGGTCAGTCTGGGTCGGGCCGGTTTGGGGCGAGCCGGTCTGGGAGGGGTCAGTCTGGGTCGGGCCGGTTTGGGGCGAGCCGGTCTGGGTGGGGTCAGTCTGGGTCGGGCCGGTTTGGGGCGAGCCGGTCTGGGAGGGGTCAGTCTGGGTGGGGCCGATCTGGGTGGGGCCGATCTGGGTGGGGCCGGTCTGGGTGGGGCCGGTCTGGGTGGGGTCGGTCTGGGTGGGGTCGGTCTGGGTGGGGTCGGTCTGGGTGGGGCCGGTCTGGGTCGGGCCGGTCTGGGTGGGGTCGGTCTGGGTCGGGCCGGTCTGGGTGGGGCCGGTCTGGGTGGGATCGGTCTGGGTGGGGCCGGTCTGGGTCGGGCCGGTCTGGGTGGGGCCGGTCTGGGTGGGGCCGGTCTGGGTGGGGCCGGTCTGGGTGGGGCCGGTCTGGGTCGGGTCAGTCTGGGTCGGGTCAGTCTGGGTCGGGCCGGTCTCTCTCTCACTGTTTCTCTCTCCATTGATTTGTCTCTGTTTATTTCAGCCCCGGGTCAGGGGTCTGTGGCTGCTTTTTACATTCTTCATGTACTGGAGACGGAGGTGGAACGTGGAGATCGCAATGGATTACTTGCAGCGGCAACGGGTAACTAGTAATGGTGGAGAGGGGGAGGGCTGAGGTTGAGGAGGGAGGGGAGAGGGGAGAGGGGAGGGGTAGAGGGAAGGGGAAGGGAGAAGGAAGGAGAAAGTGGGGGGAGGGTGAGGGGAGGGAGAGGGGAGAGGGGAGGGGTAAGGGGAAGAGGAGGGGCAAAGTGGGAGGGCGATCGGGAGGGGGAGGGGAATGGTGGGGAGGGGGAGAGGGGGAGGGGGGAGTAGAGAGTATGTGGAGTCACTAATACCAGATATTCTGAAAGACAGAACCTCCGACAGTGCAGCGCTCCCTCAGTACTGCCCCTACGACAGTGCAGCACTCCCTCAGTAGTGCCCCTCCGACAGTGCAGCACTCCCTCAGTACTGCCCCTACGACAGTGCAGCACTCCCTCAGTAGTGCCCCTCCGACAGTGCAGCACTCCCTCAGTACTGACCATCCAACAGTGCAGCGCTCCCTCAGTACTGCCCCTCGGACAGTGCAGCACCGCCTCAGTACTGCCCCTCCGACAGTGCAGCGCTGCCTCAGTACTGCCCCTGCGACAGTGCAGGACTCCCTCAGTAATGCCCCTCCGACAGTGCAGCTCTGCCTCAGTAGTGCCCCTGCAACAGTGCGGCACTCCCTCAGTACTGCCCCTCCGACAGTGCAGCACCGCCTCAGTACTGCCCCTCCGACAGTGCAGCGCTGCCTCTGAACTGCCCCTCTGACAGTGCAGCACTACCTCAGTACTGCCCCTCCGACAGTGCAGCTCTGCCTCAGTAGTGCCCCTGCAACAGTGCGGCGCTCCCTCAGTACTGCCCTCCGACAGTGCGGCACTCCCTCAGCACTGCCCCTCCGACAGTGCGGCGCTCCCTCAGTACTGCCCCTCCGACAGTGCGGCGCTCCGTCAGTACTGCCCCTCCGACAGTGCGGCGCTCCCTCATTACTGCCCCTCCGACAGTGCGGCGCTCCCTCAGTACTGGCCCTCCGACAGTGCTGCGCTCCCTCTGTACTGCCCCTCCGACAGTGCGGCGCTCCCTCAGTACTGCCCCTCCGACAGTGCAGCGCTCCCTCAGTACTGCCCCTCCGACAGTGCAGCGCTCCCTCAGTACTGCCCCTCCGACAGTGCGGCGCTCCCTCAGTACTGGCCCTCCGACAGTGCAGCGCTCCCTCAGTACTGCAGTAGAGTGTCAGCCTGGATTTTTGTGCTCAAGTATCTGGAGTGCGACGTGAAACCAACGATCTTCTGATTCAGATTCGAGGGTGCTACCAACAGAGCAATGGCTGACACTGATGTGCATATAAGCTGTCAGAAGGCACATAACAGACTTATTCAGAAAATAGAAGCACATTTTGTAAAGGGACGGTGGTAACTTGGGTACGTAATTGGCTAAGGGAGAGGAGGTGTAGAGTCGTGGTGAACAGGAGATTTTCTGACTGGAAGGATGAAGTGGGGTCCCCCCAGGGATCAGTATTGGGACTATTGCTTCTCTAGTTATATATAAATAACCTGGACTTGGGTACAGCGAGAACAAATACAAAGTTTGCAGATGGCTCCACAGACACTGACTTTCACTGGGGTACAGTTCCACAGACACTGACTCTCACTGGGGTACAGCTGCACAGACACTGACTCTCACTGCGGTGCAGTTCCACAGACACTGACTCACTGCGGTACAGTTCCACAGACACTGACTCTCACTGGGGTACAGTTCCACGGGCACCGACTCTCACTGGGGTACAGTTCCACAGATACTGACTCTCACTGGGGTACAGTTCCACGGGCACTGACTCTCACTGGGGTGCAGTTCCACAGACACTGACTCTCACTGGGGTACAGTTCCACAGACACTGACTCTCACTGGGGTACAGTTCCACAGACACTGACTCTCACTGGGGTACAGTTCCACAGACACTGACTCTCACTGGGGTACAGTTGCACAGACACTGACTCTCACTGGAGTACAGTTCCACAGACACTGACTCTCACTGGGGTACAGTTCCACAGACACTGATTCTCACTGGGGTACAGTTCCACAGACGCTGACTCTCACTGGGTTACAGTTCCACAGACACTGACTCTCACTGGGGTACATTTCCACAGACGCTGACTCTCACTGGGGTACAGTTCCACAGACACTGACTCTCACTGGGGTACAGTTCTACAGACACTGACTCTCACTGGGGTACAGTTCCACAGACACTGACTCTCACTGGGGTACAGTTCCACAGACACTGACTCTCACTGGGGTACAGTTCCACAGACACCGACTCTCACTGGGGTACAGTTCCACAGACACCGACCCTCACTGGGGTACAGTTCCACAGACACTGACTCTCACTGGGGTACAGTTCCACAGATACTGACTCTCACTGGGGTACAGTTCCACAGACACTGACTCTCACTGGGGTACAGTTCCACAGACACTGACTCTCACTGGGGTACAGTTCCACGGGCACCGACTCTCACTGGGGTACAGTTCCACAGACACTGACTCTCACTGGGGTACAGTTCCACAGACACTGACTCTCACTGGTGTACAGTTCCATAGACACTGACTCTCTGGTGTAAATTTGCACAGTGGCTGGCTCTCACTGGGGCACAGTTCCACAGATGCTGAATCTCACTGGGGTACATTTCCACAGACGCTGACTCTCACTGGGGTACAGTTCCACAGCCGCTGACTCTCACTGGGGTACAGTTCCATAGACACTGACTCTCACTGGTGTAAATTTCCACAGACGCTGACTCTCACTGGGGTACAGTTCAACAGACGCTGAATCTCACTGGGGTACAGTTCCACAGACACTGACTCTCACTGGGGTACAGTTCCACAGACACTGACTCTCACTGGGGTACAGTTCCACAGACGCTGACTCTCACTGGGGTACAGTTCCACAGCCGCTGACTCTCACTGGGGTACAGTTCCATAGACACTGACTCTCACTGGTGTAAATTTCCACAGACGCTGACTCTCACTGGGGTACAGTTCAACAGACGCTGAATCTCACTGGGGTACAGTTCCACAGACACTGACTCTCACTGGGGTACAGTTCCACAGACACTGACTCTCACTGGGGTACAGTTCCACAGACACTGACTCTCACTGGGGTACAGTTCCACAGACACCGACCCTCACTGGGGTACAGTTCCACAGACACTGACTCTCACTGGGGTACAGTTCCACGGGCACCGACTCTCACTGGGGTACTGTTCCACAGACACTGACTCTCACTGGGGTACAGTTCCACAGAAACTGATTCTCACTGGGGTACAGTTCCACAGGCATTGATTCTTACTGGGGTACAGTTCCACAGACACTGACTCTCACTGGGGTATAGTTCCACAGACACTGACTCTCACTGGGGTACAGTTCCACAGACGCTGGCTCTCACTGGGGTACAGTTCCACAGACGCTGAATCTCACTGGGGTACAGTTCCACAGACACTGACTCTCACTGGGGTACAGTTCCACAGACACTGACTCTCACTGGGGTACAGTTCCACAGGCACTGACTCTCACTGGGGTACAGTTGCACAGACACTGACTCTCACTGGGGTACAGTTCCACAGACACTGACTCTCACTGGGGTACAGTTCCACAGACGCTGACTCTCACTGGGGTACAGTTCCACAGACACTGATTCTCACTGGGGTACAGTTCCACAGACGCTGACTCTCACTGGGTTACAGTTCCACAGGCACTGACTCTTACTGGGGTACAGTTCCACAGACGCTGACTCTCACTGGTGTAAATTTCCACAGTCGCTGGCTCTCACTGGGGTACAGTTCCACCGACGCTGAATCTCACTGGGGTACATTTCCACAGACGCTGACTCTCACTGGGGTACAGTTCCACAGACACTGACTCTCACTGGGGTACAGTTCCACAGACACTGACTCTCACTGGGGTACAGTTCCACAGACACTGACTCTCACTGGGGTACAGTTCCACAGACACTGACTCTCACTGGGGTACAGTTCCACAGACACTGACTCTCACTGGGGTAGAGTTCCACAGACACCGACTCTCACTGCGGTACAGTTCCACAGATACTGACTCTCACTGGGGTACAGTTCCACAGACACTGACTCTCACTGGGGTACAGTTCCACAGACACTGACTCTCACTAGGGTACAGTTGCACAGACACTGATTCTCACTGGGGTACAGTTCCACAGACACTGATTCTCACTGGGGTACAGTTCCACAGACGCTGACTCTTACTGGGGTACAGTTCCACAGACACTGACTCTCACTGGTGTACAGTTCCATAGACACTGACTCTCACTGGTGTAAATTTGCACAGTGGCTGGCTCTCACTGGGGCACAGTTCCACAGACGCTGAATCTCACTGGGGTACATTTCCACAGACGCTGACTCTCACTGGGGTACAGTTCCACAGCCGCTGACTCTCACTGGGGTACAGTTCCATAGACACTGACTCTCACTGGTGTAAATTTCCACAGACGCTGACTCTCACTGGGGTACAGTTCAACAGACGCTGAATCTCACTGGGGTACAGTTCCACAGACACTGACTCTCACTGGGGTACAGTTCCACAGACACTGACTCTCACTGGGGTACAGTTCCACAGACACTGACTCTCACTGGGGTACAGTTCCACGGGCACCGACTCTCACTGGGGTACTGTTCCACAGACACTGACTCTCACTGGGGTACAGTTCCACAGACACTGATTCTCACTGCGGTACAGTTCCACAGGCATTGATTCTTACTGGGGTACAGTTCCACAGACACTGAGTCTCACTGGGGTATAGTTCCACAGACACTGACTCTCACTGGGGTACAGTTCCACAGGCACTGACTCTCACTGGGGTACAGTTGCACAGACACTGACTCTCACTGGGGTACAGTTCCACAGACACTGACTCTCACTGGGGTACAGTTCCACAGACGCTGACTCTCACTGGGGTACAGTTCCACAGACACTGATTCTCACTGGGGTACAGTTCCACAGACGCTGACTCTCACTGGGTTACAGTTCCACAGGCACTGACTCTTACTGGGGTACAGTTCCACAGACGCTGACTCTCACTGGTGTAAATTTCCACAGTCGCTGGCTCTCACTGGGGTACAGTTCCACCGACGCTGAATCTCACTGGGGTACATTTCCACAGACGCTGACTCTCACTGGGGTACAGTTCCACAGACACTGACTCTCACTGGGGTACAGTTCCACAGACACTGACTCTCACTGGGGTACAGTTCCACAGACACTGACTCTCACTGGGGTACAGTTCCACAGACACTGACTCTCACTGGGGTACAGTTCCACAGACACTGACTCTCACTGGGGTACAGTTCCACAGACACCGACTCTCACTGCGGTACAGTTCCACAGATACTGACTCTCACTGGGGTACAGTTCCACAGACACTGACTCTCACTGGGGTACAGTTCCACAGACACTGATTCTCACTGGGGTACAGTTCCACAGGCATTGATTCTTACTGGGGTACAATTCCACAGACACTGACCCTCACTGGGGTACAGTTCCACAGACACTGACCTCAACTGGGGTACAGTTCCAGACACTGACTCTCACTGGGGTATAGTTCCACAGACACTGACTCTCACTGGGGTACAGTTCCATAGACACTGACTCTCACTGGGGTACAGTTCCACAGACACTGACTCTCACTGGGGTACAGTTCCATAGACACTGACTCTCACTGGGGTACAGTTCCACAGACACTGACTCTCACTGGGGTACAGTTCCATAGACACTGACTCTCACTGGTGTAAATTTCCACAGACGCTGAATCTCACTGGGGTACAGTTCCACAGACACTGACTCTCACTGGGGTACAATTCCACAGACACTGACTCTCACTGGGGTACAGCTCCACAGACTCTGACTCTCACTGGGGTACAGTTCCACAGACACTGACTCTCACTGGGGTACAGTTCCATGGGCACTGACTCTCACTGGGGTACAGTTCCACAGGCACTGACTCTCACTGGGTTACAGTTCAAGAGACACTGACTCTCACTGGGGTACAGTTCCACGGGCACTGACTCTCACTGGGGTACAGTTCCACAGACACTGACTCTCACTGGGTTACAGTTCAAGAGACACTGACTCTCACTGGGGTACAGTTCCACGGGCACTGACTCTCACTGGGGTACAGTTCCACGGGCACTGACTCTCACTGGGGTACAGTTCCACAGACACTGACTCTCACTGGGGTACATTTCCAGGGACACTGACTCTCACTCGGGTATAGTTCCACAGACACTGACTCTCACTGGGGTACAATTCCACACACACTGACTCTCACTGGGGTACAGCTCCACGGGCACTCGCTGCTCTCTGGGCGCCTCTTGCTTTGTTTACTGGAGGCAGGCTGCGATTTGATTGCGAGCCATACCCAATGCACACAGATCTATCAGTGCCAGTGGGAGCACAATACCTCGGCAGGTCCTATGCTGGTGGATAAAAGTAGAGCCGCAGGATGTGAGTGAGTTACTAAGAGAATTTTCCCCTCTCACCGTGCAGGTAAAATTGGGAAATATCACACCTGATGACATCATCTATGGAAACCGCAACGCGACTCTTCGACTCATTGGGATTCTGATCGCTCACTACGAGGTACCAACATGGAGGGGTCATTCACTAACAACACAAGGGGGTCTTTCACTACCGACACAAGGGGTCGTACACTACCAACATGAGGGGTCATTCATTACCTACCCGAGGGGCAATCACCACCGACACGAGGGCGCAATCACTACTGACACGAGGGGCAATCACTAATGACACGAGGGGCAATCACTAATGATACGTGGGGTCATTCACTACTGACACAAGGGGTCATTCACTACTGAATCGACGGTGCAATCACTACTGACACGAGGGGCGATCACTACTGACATGAGGGGGCAATCACTACTGACACGAGGGGCAATCACTACTGACACGAGGGGCAATCACTACTGACATGAGGGGAAATGACTACTGACACAAGGCGTCATTCACTACTGACACAAGGGTGCAATCACTACTGACATCAGGGGTACTCACTCCTGACACGAGAAGGCAAACACTACCGACATGAGGGGTCATTCTCTACTGAAACGAGGGGTCATTCACTACCAACGTGGGGTCATTCACTACCAACATGAGGGAGCAATCAATACTGACAGGAGGGGTCATTCACTACCGACACGAGGGATCATTCATGACCACCACAAGGGGTAATTCACTACTAACATAAGGGGTCATTCACTACTGACACAAGGGTCATTCACTTCCGACATGAGGGGTCATTCACTACCAACACAAGGGGGTAATCACTACTAACATTAGGGACAATCACTACTGACACAAGGGGTTATTCATTACCGCCACAAGGGTTCATTCACTACCGACATGAGGGGTCATTCACTACCGATACGAGGGGCCATTCACTTCCGATATAAGGGTGCAATCACTACTGACACGAGGGGCAAACACTACTGACATGAGGAGCCATTACTGCTGAAACTAGAGGCAAGCACTACTGACACGAGGTGCAATCACTACTAACATGAGGGGAAATCACTAATGAAACGTGGGGTCATTCACTACTGACACAAGGGGTCATTCACTACTGACACGAGAGGCAATCACTACTGACACGAGAGGCAATCACTACTGACACGAGGTGCAATCACTACTGACATGAGGGGAAATCACTACTGACAGGAGGGGTCCGTCATTACTAACACAAAGGGTCATTCACTACTGACACGAGGGGAAATCACTACTGACACGAGGTGCAATCACTACTGACATGATGGGAAATCACTACATAAGGACATAAGAAATAGGAACAGGAGTCGGCCATTCGGCCCTTCGAGCCTGCTCTGCCATTCAATGAGATCATGTCTGATCTTCTGCCTCAACTCCATTCACCGGCCCTATCGCCATATCCACAGCCCTCTGGGGTAGAGAATTCCAAAGATTCACCACCCTCTGAGTGAAGACATTGTATTGATTTGTATGTGGGTTCAATGACGACACATTCATGAAAGAGAATGTCTTTTAATCTAAAGTATGTTCAACTCTGTTAACAGCATTACAGGAGACACCATCTTAGAGATCCATCTAAAACGAAACTGAAACTAAACTAAACTGCCTCTCACATGCCCTCTGCTGGTCAGGCATAAATAATCAATACATGCAATTATGCTGGTAAGGCATCATAATCAAACAGGCAAATACCATCACTATTTGCTGATATCATTACAGACATTTCTTCTCGTCTCAGTCCTGAATGGCCTACCCCTTATCCTGAGGCTGTGGCCCCTGGTTCTAGACTCCCCAGCCAATAGAAACATTCTCCCAGCATCCACCTTATCAAGCCCTGTAATAATTTTGTATGCTTCAATGAGATCCCCTCTCATTCTTCTGAATTCAAGAGAATACAGGCCTAGTTTACTCAAACTCTTCTCATACGACAGTCCCGCCATCCCAGGAATCAATCTCGTGAACCTTCGTTGCACTCCCTCTATGGCAAGTATATCCTTCCTTAGGTAAGGAGACCAAAATTGTACACAGTACTCCAGGTGTGGTCTCACCAAGATCCTATATAATTGGAGTAAGACTTCTTTACTCCTGTACTCAAATCCTCTTTTAATGAAGGCCAGCATACCATTTGCCTTCCTAATGGCTTGCTGCACCTGCACATTCACTTTCAGTGACTCATGTACAAGGACACCCAGGTCCCTTTGAGCATCTGCATTCCCCAATCTTTCACCATTTAGGAAATACTCTGCCTTTCTGTTTTTTCTACCAAAGTGGATAACTTCACATTTATCCACATTATCCACATTAGCACTGTTGCCTCACAGCGCCAGGGACCCGGGTTCGAATCCAGCCTCGGGTGACTGTCTGTGTGGAGTTTGCACATTCTCCCCGTGTTTGCGTGGGTTTCCTCCGGGTGCTCCGGTTTCTTCCCACAGTCCAAAGATGTGCGGGTTAGGTTGATTGGCTATGATAAATTGACCCTCAGTGTTAGGGGGATTAAATACGTGGGGTTACGGGGATAGGGTGGGATATGTGTTGGTGTAGGGGTGAAATAAAGAATAGATTTGCCTTCCAAAGTTAGGCTTTATTAACTTTAAAATCGGCAGCATATCTTTCTACATCCAGTCCCAACTAAAGCTAGAAAAGGACTGAATTTAAGGTAGCCACAACACATCATGTGATCATCAACTACCAATGAGATTACAACACATATCCCAAGGCAGTTAACAAACAACGAATCACAATACTTTTACTAATCAAGGAATAATCACCACATTCACCCCTCCTTTAAAATATACTCGAACCTAATAACTTTTACAATTTACAATTAATTATTTACAACTAAACTATGCACGAGAATAAAACTATTTACATAACACAATACTAAATGAACAACAACAAATAATAACATTACGCATAAGTATTAAGTATCTCTCAACTAAAACAATATACTATAATATCAACAGTTTTTAAAATATTACTATCAATTTAAAAGTCCATTTTCAATCGGTCGACCGGATATCTTGTTTGTGTCGACCTTCTTAACCTTGGTGAAATTCCTTGCCCTCCCACGCCAGAAGGCACAGAAGTATCTTCAACAGGAAGGCTATCCATATCCCGATTCTCAACGGTTTCCGGATTAGAAATCCCATCAGAAGATGCACTGGGATGGTCATAAACATCTATCAAAGGCTGACCAATAGAAGTATGATTATCTGCAATCGGATTGGAAATATTCGTAGTATCTGTAACAGCATCCACATTATCCGAATCATGACCATTATTATTATCCTCAGAAGAGGGCTGGCCCCCACAAGGAGCCAAGTCTTTAATTGAAACAGTACTTTCTTTCCCATCTTGGAATCGAATATGAGCATATTGGGAATTTGCCTCCAACAGCTCCACCTCCTCCACCAAGGGGTCATATTTTGACAATCTAACATGGCGTCGAAGCAACACAGGTCTCTGCATAGTAAGCCATGAAGGTACCGAATATCCCGTAGTAGATCTCCGCGGATAGTTAAAGAGCCTTTCATGGGGGGTCACATTAGTAGCCGTTGAAAGCAATGATCTAATGGAATGCAGGGCATCAGGCAGTACCATTTCCCACTGTGTATTCTTAAGGTTCCGGGATGTCAACGCCAACATAACTGCCTTCCAGATCACCCCATTGTATCGTTCGCACTGTCCATTAACCTGGGGATTATACGGGGTAGTTCGACTAGTAGAAATTCCCCGACTCTGAAGGTATTCCTTCAACTGGGAAGACATAAAAGAACTTCCCTGATCCGAATGGATATACGCAGGCATCCCAAAGATGACAAAAAGTTGAGTCAAACATTTAATAACTGTAGCAGCTGATACATCTACACAAGGAAAAGCAAAAGGGAACCTTGAAAACTCATCCACAACAGTAAATATATATCGGTTTTGAGTAGCTGAAGGAAGAGGTCCCTTAAAATCAACACTCAAACGTTCAAAAGGAGAAGTAGCCTTTTATAAGATGAGCTCGTTGAGGCTTAAAGAAATTCGGTTTACACCGAGCACAGATAGAACATGATGAAGTCATCCGCTTGACGTCTTCAACTGAAAAAGGCAAGTTCTTACTGCGTACAAAGTGTATCATCCTCGTAACCCCAGGATGACATAAGGCATTGTGAAGATTAATAAGCGTATCTCCGTGAATCACCGAACAATAAGCCCTCGACAGTGCATCAGCAGCAACATTATCCTTCCCCGGACGATAAACTATGTCAAAGTGGTAACATGCCAACTCAATCCTCCATCTCATTATTTTATCATTTTTAATCTTTCCAAAATGTTTAACATCAAACATAAAGGACACAGATTTTTGGTCAGTTACCAACGTGAAATGTCGCCCCGATAAATAATGTCTCCATTTACGCAATGCTTCTACTATTGCGTATGCCTCTTTTTCTATTGAGGAATGTCTTTTTTCACTATTATTCAAAGTACGTGAGAAAAAAGCCACAGGTCTTCCATTTTGGTTCAAAGTAGCCCCAATTGCAAAATCCGAAGCATCCGTCTCAATCACAAAGGGAACCTGCTCATCAATGGAATGCACAACTGCTCCTAAAATATCCTTTTTAAAATTCTCAAAACATGTCCTGGCCTCCCATGATAGAGGATATGTCGTAACCCGAATAAGAGGCCGGATCTTCCGTGAAAAATTTGCAATCCAATTAGAATAATAAGAAAACAGTCCAACAACTCGTTGCAAAGCCTTAGAATTAGTAGGACAAGGTAAATCGATCAATGGTCGCAGACGTTCTGGATCTGGTTTAATCTTATTTCCCGAAATAATATACCCCAATAGATTTACCTCAGTAGTCGAAAAGACACATTTCTCTTTGTTAAAAGTTAAACCAACTTTTTCCGCAGCTTGAAGGAATCTTTTTAAATTAGAATCATGCTCCACCCTTGATTTGCCACACACTGTGATGTCATCTAAGTATGAAAAGGTGTCAGAGAGGGAGTTATCACTTATAAAGGCATCCATTGCCCGTTGAAAACAAGCAACACCATTAGTAACACCAAATGGTATTCGGCAAAACTGATACAGCTTTCCACCAGCCTCAAAGGCCGTATATGGTTGATTCTTCTTAACAATAGGAATCTGATGATAAGCACTCTTTAAGTCAATAGTGCTAAAAACTTTATACTGAGATACTTTATTGATAAGCTCATCAATCTTAGGCAAAGGGTACGCATCTAATTGAGTATACCTATTAATAGTTTGGGAATAGTCTATCACCATTCGTTTCTTGTGTCTCTCGTTAGTTGTGACAACTACCTGTGCTCGCCAAGGCGAACAACTAGGTTCAATGATTCCTTCCAATAAGAGACGTTGAACTTCAGAATTAATAAATTCTCTATCCTGACTACTATATCTTCTTGACTTGGTAGCAATTGGCTTACAATCCGACATCAAATTGGAAAAAGTGATAATGGAGGAATAGATAAAGAGGTTAATCCACAAATAGATAAAGGTGGCTTAGTCCCTCCAAATGAAAGACTAAGAGACTCGTGTAACTGAAGCACATCATGTCCAATCAAAATATCCGCACAGGGATTAGGCAAAACAGATAGGCGTATATCAGTATACGTATTACCTAGAAGAACCATTTTCACAAAGCAACAACCAGCTATTTGTGAAGTAAGGGTCATCTGAGCCATACACACCTGATACGTAACAGGCGAAATTTTCAAATGCTTCTCCTTCGCAAACTGAAGACTTATAAAACTCTCAGTACTGCCCGTATCTATAAGGGCCTTCACTTCCAACCCATTAACTTGAGCCGTAACTATAGCTTTGTTTAGGCCATGAGCAAATGCAGCAGAAATTGATGCAATAAACGCCCTATCTAAAGGCTGAATAGTCACAGAAGAGGTAGTGGAGGAAGACCCTCCCACACCAGGAGAAGGGAAGGTAATTGAACCTGATGATTTGCACACACGTGCATAATGACCTCTCTTGCCGCATTTACTACACACAGCCTCCCGAGCAGGACACTTCAGACGAGGGTGCCGGATATTCCCACAAAAATAACACTTCTGAATCCTAGAGGCAACGGCCGCCGAAGTAGAAACTGTTTCAAAATCTAGTAAACCACTCCCATTAAGTCCACATAATTCCTTTTCATCCGAAACTGCCGAAACCATAGTCGCAGGCCGATTAAAAACAGCATAAGAATCCGAACTTCTCTGAGCCATATCCAATGTAGAAGCTTGCTCAAAAGAACTTTTAAGATCCAGAGTCTTATTTTCTAACAACCGCTGACGAATTGATCTAGACAGTAATCCATTAATAAAAGCATCCCGTACCGATTCGTCCTTATGTTCTTCAGCCGTCACAGCCTTATAATTACAGTCAACACTAAGGCACCGAAGTGCTTGTAAATAAGTATCCAAAGATTCTCCCACCTGCTGCCTACGGGCAGATAGAAGATGACGTGCAAATACCTCATTCTTTGGTTTAACAAAAATCTTTTCCAATGTAGAAGTAGCCTCTTCATAAGTTTTACAGTGCAAAATATATTTATATACATCCGGGTCAATGTAGTTGATCAGCATATTCAGCTTATTTAGAGCCTCTTGATCCAACACGCCCAAAAAGTTTTTAAATGTACAATACCAATGTTTCCATTTATCATCCACTCCAGCAGAATTGGGGTCAGCCTTGAATCGTTCTGGTTGAAGATATCGCTCCATTCTAACATAAAGTTAATAAATTGAAATAAAGAATAGATTTGCCTTCCAAAGTTAGGCTTTATTAACTTTAAAATCAGCAGCATATCTTTCTACATCCAGTCCCAACTAAAGCTAGAAAAGGACTGAATTTAAGGTAGCCACAACACATCATGTGATCATCAACTACCAATGAGATTACAACACATATCCCAAGGCAGTTAACAAACAACGAATCACAATACTTTTACTAATCAAGGAATAATCACCACAAGGGGTTACGGGGATCGGGTGGGATATGTGTCAGTGCAGGCTCGATGGGCCGAAATAGCCTCTATCTGCACTGTGGGGTTTCTGTGATTCTGTGATTCTGTGATATTCCATCTGCCATGTTCTCGCTCACTCACTGAGCCTGTCAAGATCCCCTTGAAGCCTCTTCACATCCTCTTCGCAACTGACACTGCCACCTAGCTTTGTATCATCAGCAAATTTGGAAATGTTACATTTAGTCCCCTCATCCAAATCATTGATATGGATTGTGAATAGCTGAGGCCCAAGCACCATTCCTTGTGGTACCCCACTAGTCACAGCCTGCCATCCTGAAAAAGACCCGTTTATCCCTACTCTTTGTTTTCTGTCTGTTAACCAATTCTCAATCCATGCTAGTATATTACCCGCAATTCCATGTGCCCTAATTTTGTTCACCAACCTCTTGTGTGGGACCTTATCGAAGGCCTTCTGAAAATCCAGATATACCACATCTACCAGTTCCCCTTTGTCTGCTCCACTAGTTACATCCTCAAAGAACTCTAATAGGTTTGTCAAACAGGATTTCCTTTTCATAAATCCATGTTGACTCTGCCCAATCTTACTATTAGTTTCTAAGTGCCCAGTTATTGCGTCCTTTATAATAGATTCTATGAGGGGAAATCACTACCGACATGAGTGGCATTCACTACTAACACAAGGGGTCATTCACTACCAACACAAAGGGTCATTCACTACTGACACGAGGGGCCATTCACTACCGACACAAGGGGTCATTCACTACCGACACAAGGGGTCATTCACTATTGACACAAGGGGTCATTCACTGCCGACACAAGGGGTCATTCACTGCCAACACAAGGGGTCATTCACTACCGACATGAGGAGTCATTCACTACCGACACAAGGGGTCATTCACTACTGACACAAGGGGTGATTCACTACCAACACAAGGGGTCATTCACTACCGACACGAGGGGTCATTCACTATCAACACAAGGGGTCATTCACTACCAACACGAGGGGTCATTCACTACCGACACGAGGGGTCATTCACTACAGACATGTGGGGTCATTCACTACTGCTACAAGGGGTAATCACTACTGACACAAGGGGCAATCAGTACTGACATGAGGGGCAATCACTACTAACATAAGCGGTAATTCACTACTGAAATGAGGGATCATTCACTACCGACACGAGGGATCATTCACTACCGACACGAGGGATCATTCACTACCGACACAAGGGGCCAATAACTACGGACACAAAGGGGTAATCACTACTGACATGAGGGGCTATCACTACTGACATGAATGGCATTCACTAGGAACACAAGGGGTTATTCGCTACTGACGAGGTGCAATCACTACTGACACATGGGGTCATTCACTACTGATATGAGGGGTCATTCACTACTGACACGAGGGTGCAATCACTACTGACATGAGGGGCACTCGCTACTGACACGAGGGGCATCACTACTGACACTAGGGGCAATCACTACTGACATGAGGCGACAGTCACTACTAGCATGTGTGGCATTCACTATTAACACGAGGGGTCATTCACTACTGAACGAGGGTGCAGTCACTACTGACACAAGGGGCAATCACTACTGACACGAGGGGTCATTCACTACTGACATGAGGGAACATTCACTACCGATACGTGGGTTCATTCACTTCCACCACAAGGGGCCTTTCACTACTGATACGAGGGATCATTCACTACCGACACAAGGGGTCTTTCACTGCTGAAACGATGGGGCATTCACTACCAACACAAGGGGAAATCACTACCGACACGAGGGGACAATCACTACTCACATGAGGGGTCAATCACTACTGAAACAAAGGGTTATTCACTATTGACATGAGGGTTCATTTACTACTGACATGTGGGGCCAATCACTATCGACACGAGGAGGCAATCACTACTGACACGAGGGGTCATTCACTACGGACATGAGGGGTCATTCGCTACCGACACAAAGGGGTAATCACTACTGACATGAGTGGCATTCATTACTAACACAAGGGGCCATTTACTACTGACATGAGCTGCAATCACTACTGACACATGGGGTCATTCACTACTGACATGAGGGGCCATTCTCTACTGACACAAGGGTGCAATCACTACTGATATGAGTGGCACTCACCACTGACACGAAGGACAATCACTACTGACACTAGGGGCAAACACTACTGACACTAGGGGCAATTGCTACGGACATGCGGGGCAATCACTACTGACACGAGGAGCAATCATTAATGACACGAGGGGAAATCACTACTGACACGAGGGGACAGTCACTACTGACACGAGGGGGCAGTCACTACTGACACGAGTGGCATTGGCTATTAACACTAGGGGTCATTCACTACTGACACAAGGATACAATCACTACTGACATGAGGGGCAATCACTACTGATATGAGGGGCTATCTCTAATGACGCAAAGGGAAATCACTACTGACACGTCGGGCTGGCTTTTATCAGTGGAGGCGTGTAGGCGGCGGGACTACAACTTTTGGGGTTGTAGTCCCGCCTCCATCGAGTTGTGGCCAACCCACGCGATTTTCACTTGATTGACCTTGTTGAGCCCACCCAGCGAGCTCGGCAGGCCAATTAAGGGCCACCCGGCAACAGGTGACATCACAGACTGAAATTTCATCTGTCAAGAGCTTTTGACAGATGAAATATCAGCATTTGACAGCTGTTTGAAGCTGTCAAACACTGACAATCTGTACACTAAGTTAATTCCTTCCTCTCAGGCTGATTTAGCGATCTCTCCGGAACAGAAAGCAGAATGCTGCAACTTTTGACAGCTCGCGGCCATTCTGCTTTCTGTGCCAGTGAGATGAGGGACTCCCGAGACCTGAAGGAAGGAAGGCTGTAAAGGTAAGTAAAACTTATTTAAACACTTTACACACACCAAACACACTTACCTCTGCACTCATGCACCCATCACTCACCTGAACACCGGACATCTCGACCCCTCCAAGTCCTTCAGCCCGACGGTCCACCTCGCTAACTTAGCGTGGTTTGGAGCTGTCGGGAAGCCCACTCTTCAGGGATAAAAATAGGGATTAGGCTAAAAACTGCCTATTAACTACCTGTTAACAGGCAGTTAATTGGCACTAATCCCCTTCCCGCCTCGGGGTGGCGGGTCCCAGTGCGGGGCGGGTACCCGCCTCCTTTGAAACTGGCACGGAGGCGGGTTGGGGCGGGATGGGTTCGTGCCCCCTGTTTTCGCGATTTTAACCCCCCATACGCCTCCAATCCCGCCTCAACGGCCTGATGAAATTCAAGCCCGAGATGTCAGTCACTACTGACATGAGGGTTTATTCACTACCGACACAAGGGGTCAATCACTACCAACACAAGAGGCAATCACTACTGACATGAGGGGACATTCACGATCAACACGAGTGGTCGGTCACTACTGACACGAGGGGGCAATCACTACTGACACAAGGGGTCAGTCACTACTGACACGAGGGGGCAATCACTACTGACACGAGGGGGCAATCACTACTGACACGAGGGGGCAATTACTACTGAAACGAAGGGTCATTCACTACCGACACGGGGGTTCATTAACTATCGACATGTGGTGTCATTCACTACCGACATGAGGGGGCAATCACTATTGACACGAGGGGCAATCACTACTGACACGAGGATTCATTCACTACTGACATGAGAGGTCATTCACTACTGACAAGGGGGAGCAATCACTACCGACACAAGGGGGCATTCACTACTGACACGAGGGGTCACTCACTAGCAACACTAGGGGTCATTCACTACCGACACAAAGGGGTAATCACTACTGACACAAGGGTGCAATCACTACTGACATGAAGGGCAATCGCTACTGACATGAGGGGAAGTCACTGCTGACACGAGAGGCAATCATTAATGACACAAGGGGAAATCACGGCCGAATGGGGGAACAGTCACTACTGACATGAGGGGTCATTCACTACCAACACGAGGGGGCAATCACTACTGACATGAGGGGTAAAAACTACTGACATGAGCGGCAATCACTACTGACACAAGGGGCAATCACTACTGACACGATGGGCAATCACTAATGACATGATGGGCAATCACTAATGACACGAGGGGAAATCACTACTGACAGGAGGGGTCATTCACTACCGACATAAGGGGGCTATCACTATTGACACAAGAAATCATTCACGACCGACACGAGGGATCATTCACTACCGACATGAGGGGTCATTCACTAATGACATGAGGGGTCATTCATTACCGCCACGAGGGGCCTTTCATTACCGACACAAGGGATCATTCACTACTGACACGAGGGGACATTCACTACTCACACGAGGGGGCATTCACTACTCACACGAGGGGGCATTCACTACTCACACAAGGGGGCATTCACTACTCACACAAGGGGTCATTCACTACTCACACGAGGGGTCATTCACTACCAACATGAGGGATCATTCACTATTGACACGAGGGATCATTCACTACTGACATGAGGGATCATTCACTACTGACACGAGGGGTGAATCACTACTGACACGAGGGGGCAATCACTACTGACATGAGAAGGCAATCACTACTGAAACGAAGGGTCATTCAGTACCAACACGAGGGGTCATTCACTACCAACATGTGGGGTCATTCACTACTGACACGAGGGGTCATTCTCTTTTGACACGAGGGGTGAATCACTACCGACGTGAGGGGGCATTCACTACCGCCACGAGGGGTCTTTTATTACTGACACAAGGGACCATTCACTACCGACATGAGGGGCAACCACTACTGACATGAGAGGCAAACACTACTGACACGAGGGGCAATCACTACTGGCATGAGGGTTGGATCACTACCAACATGAGGGGTCATTCACTACCACCACGAAGGGCCTTTCATTACCGACACAAGGGATCATTCACTACTGACACAAGGGGATAATCACTACCGACACAAGGGTCAATCACTACTGACATGAGTGGTCATTCACTATTGACATGAGCGGTCATTCACTACCGACATGAGGGGTCATTCACTACCGACACAAGTGGTCAATCATTACCGACTCGAGGGTGCAATCACTACTGACACAAGGGGATAATCACTACCGACACAAGGGTCAATCACTACTGACATGAGTGGTCATTCACTACTGACATGAGCGGTCATTCACTACCGACATGAGGGGTCATTCACTACCAACACAAGTGGTCAATCATTACCGACATGAGGGTGCAATCACTACTGACACAAGGGGCAATCAATACTGAAATGAAGGGTCATTCACTACCGACGCGAGGGGTCATTCACTATTGACACGAGGGTGCAATCACTACTGACATAAGGGTTCATTCACTACCGCCAGGAGGGGGCAATCACTACCAACATGAGCGGTCATTCACTAGCAAATCGAGGGGTCAATCACTACTGGCACGAGGAGGCAATCACTGCCGACATGAGGGCTCATTCACTACCAACATGAGGGTCAATCACTACTGACATGAGCGGTCATTCACTACTGACACGAGGGGTCATTGACTACTTACACAAGGGGACATATACTACTGACACAACGTGCAATCACTACTGACATGAGTGGCAATCACTACTAACATGAGGTGTCATTCACTACTGACACGAGGGGCCATTCACTACTGACACAAGGGTGCAAACACAACTGACACGAGGGGCAAACACTACTGACATGAGGGATCATTGACTACTGACATGAGGGGTCATTCACTACTGACACGAAGGGTCATTCACTACTGACACAAAGGGCAATCACTACTGACACAAAGGGCAATCACTACTGCCATGAGGAGGCAATCACTACTGACATGAGGGGTCATTCACTACTGACACAAAGGGTCATTCACTACTGACACAAAGGGCAATCACTACTGACACGAGGGGTGAATCACTACCGCCACGAGGGGCCTTTCACTACTGACACGAGGGATCATTCACTACCGACATGAGGTGTCATTCACTAATGACACAAGGGATCATTCACTACTGACACGAGGGGGCATTCACTACTCACATGAGGGGTCATTCACTACTGACACGAGGGGTCATTGCCCCCTCGTGTTAGTAGTGAATGCCCCCTCGTGTCGGTAGTGAATGATCCCTTGTGTCATTAGTGAATGACACCTCATGTCAGTAGTGAAAGGCCCCTCGTGGCGGTAGTGAATGACCCCTCATGTCGGTAGTGATTGCCTGTCATGTCTGTAGTGATTGCCCCCCAGTAGTGAATCACTACAGACATGACAGGCAATCACTACCGACACGAGGGGTAATTCACTACCGACACAAGGAGGCAATCACTACTGACACGAGGGGTGAATAACTACCAACACAAGGGGGCAATCACTACTGACACGAGGGGGCAATCACTACTGAAATGAAGGGTCATTCACTACCAACACGAGGGGTCATTCACTACTGACATTAGGGGTCATTCACTACCGACGTGAGGGGGCAATGACTACCGACACGAGGGTCAATTACTACTGACACGAGGGTGCAATCACTACCGACATGAGGAGACATTCACTACTGGCACGAGGGGGAAATCACTACTGACACAAAAGGTTGAGCAGGTTGGGCCTATACTCATTGGAGTTTAGAAGAATGAGAGGGGAACTTATTGAAACATATAAGATTCTGAAGGGGCTCGACAGGGTAGATGCAAAGAGGATGTTTCCCTTCGTGGGGAAATCTAGAACAAGGGGGCATAATTTCAGAATAAGGGGGCACTCATTTAAATCAGAAATGAGGAGGAATTTCTTCTCTCAGAGGGTCGTGAATGTTTGGAATTCTCAGAGAGCTGGGTCATTGAATATATTTAAGGTGGAGATAGACAGATTTTTGAAAAGTAAGGGAGTCGAGGGTTATGGGGAGCGGGCAGGAGAGTGGAATTGAGGCAAAGATCAGATCTGCCATGATCTTATTGAATGGCGGAGCAGGCTTGAGGGGCCAAATGACCTACTCCTGCTCCTACATCTTATGTTCTTATGGGCAATCACTACAGACACGAGGGGTAATTCACTACCGACATGAGGGGTCATTCACTACTGACAAGAGGGGACATTCACTTGACCTAGAAATTCAGTTGGTTGCGCAAGGCGCTAGCGCCTTAAGAGGGCGAGAAGTGGGGCACTAAGCAGCTAGCTACCAGGTGCGGCATGATCTGCGCCTCTCGCGAAATTCAGTAACGATTTAGCGGTGGCGCAAAATCTTTGCGCGCGCTCAACTGCACGCGCAGATCCTGACGTCATTTCATGGTGCAACGCCCTTTGTGTGCCCCGAACCGGAAATTCAGTGGCGCCGGCCTATTGTGCGCCTGGCGCCCCCAGCGACTGGTAAAGGGGAACGGTTCCCAGTCGCTGCGGGACGCGGGGGCACAAATTAAAGGGGACTCCTCCTGCAGTATAAATGTCAGCCATTTTGCTCCACTCCTCCTGTAAAGTCTGTGTGTTATATTGCGAATGACTACACAGACCACAAGAGTAAACTTTAACAGGACTTTACTATTCGAAGGTCAGGGCGGATCTGCCCAATAACTCATTACACAGCACTTATATACCGGTGTGGTCACCACCGGTATTACAGTATACAGCAGCCAAGATAAAGTAGTGCAACACCTAAAATAGTTCTCTTAAAGGTGGAATGGTTACATACACTACAATCCTCCCTTTTTAGCTTACAATATACCTATTCCCCATTAAACATAACATCATAACATATATCCAACTTCATGTAAAAACAGTTCACAGATGTAGTCTCTGCGGGAAACAGTTCACAGATTCAGTCTCTGCGGAAAACAGTTCACAGATTCAGTCTCTGCGGAGGCGCCTCCTGCGCTTCCTGACTCGGTCCGGACAACGCCTCGGTGGTGTAGCAGTTCCCGGTGGTGTAGTCGGTTCACGTTGCTGGGGTGACTCATCCAATAGTCCTTCACTGGACTTAACAGCTTGAACTTTCGTAACTTCTGAACCAGCATTGCTGACTTCTAAAAGCTTGAGTACCTTGGGAAGTTTTTCTACTTCCAAACTGATTTGACTCAGTTCGGAGGGACCACGTGCATGACCTGGTAGAGGTGATAATGGTTCAGATGGGTCATCTTCTTCTGCTTCGTCTTTTCCTTTCCTGCTTCTTGGAGACTCTCTGGACTCCACTGCCAGCCGCATGCACAGTTCCTCCTCCTCTTCCTCCTGTTGCCGTAGTAGCGCCACCATCTCCCGGTGTTTCTTAGACTTTTCATGATTCTTCATGGTTTTTGCACTTTGGAAGATTTCCCCACAAGCTGGGCAGAACAGGTCATCGTTATATTCGGTGTTGTCCAACAGGTCATGGTAATAATCGGTGTCGTCCTGAGCTAGGCCAGCGAGAGGGTCTTCTATTTCCTCCATGCCCAGCTGGATGTTAGCCAGCTTTTGTTCCAAATCCAGACATCTCTCCTGAAGAGACTTCTTCATGTGTTCAGCTTCATCCAGCTCTTTCTGGGCTTCCTGCAAGTCTTTTACTAATGACCTCATTCGTGATTTCAATACTTCAACTTCATTCGGAGATTGATTGATCGTACTATTCAATCCCTCTACTGGAGCAGCTGTTTCAGCATTCTGTTGTTCTACATTGACGTGAGTCAGCGTACTTTTGGCATCCAAGGGCTGCTCTGCTGCAATCTTCTCAGTCTGTGTTGCAACCTCAGCTATTTCAATAACTTTTGAGAGCTCCGAACCCCTTTCCTTTGAAGATTGAAGCTCGTGTTCAAGTTTTTCCCATTTCAGAGTCTTGTCCCTCAGCATATGAAGGAGTTGGCTGACCGTTAACTCTTCTGACATTAGACATTTCCCAGTATCGTCGTCATGTGTTTTTGACGTATAAGCTGCAGGGCTGTTTGTAACCTTGCACTGGGGCTCCTTTGCTGCTTTTAATTCGCCATCATCCGCAGCCTCCACCATTCGAATTTCAACAAATGAATCGTCCAGTGATGCTGCACCCAACTTCAGTAGGAGCTCGGAATTCATGGCAACCAAATCAGCCTTTTCTGCCTGTAACCTGCTAACAAGCGCCTTCAGTTGCTGAACATCTTGCTCCACCAGATTAGAGCACGCACCTTCAGAAACCGAATCAGCTTTGATTCGTTTGGCCTCCTCGCGCAGACGGTTTGTGTGCTCCTGCTCCATTTTCTCCATCAGCTGCTTCTGTTGTCTTTCCAGATTCTCCCACTCTGTGTCAAAGAACTTTTTCGTTGCATTCATCTCTTGCTCAAGACGGCGAATCATTTGTTCTAATTGCTGTTGTAGTTTGAAATGGAGTTGAGTTCGAGCCCGGTGTTCCTCAGAAATGTGCATGTCTGTAGACTGGACAGACTCAGAATTCTCTGTCAAACTATGTTGTTGTTGTTCAGTGGAATTCTGTTCTGAAACTTTGTTCTCCTCTGAAGCATAAGCATTTATGCACTCCTTTGTTTTTCCAACATTAGTCTGCAAGTCCATTTTAGACTTGTCTTTTGCACATGGGCTGGTCTTACCATCATCAGTTCCAGAGTCTGAGCTGATTATCTTCACCGAGTTCTCACTCTTTATGGCTTTTAGGAAGTGCCAGTCCATATTTATTTTCCTGATCCACTCCCGTCCCAGAAGTGGCGGACCTCCCTCAGGTAGTACATATAAGTCCATTCCTTGGTGTTCTTTGCCCTTGTGTCTCACCTTGACTTTTATCTTTCCGATGGGGTATACTCTTCGCCCCGTGTATGTCTGCAATACAATCTTGGTATCTCTCAAGGGAATATGTGAGAATAGCCGCTTGTAGTCCCTTCGGTTTATGACTGTTAGTGCTGATCCTGTGTCCAATTCCATTTTCACTTGGACTCCGGCTATTTTGAGCGTGACCCAGATAGTTTGTAGGTCAGCTTCCTTACTCACATTGTAAATTCTCAGACTACCCAGTTCCTGGCTGTTGGAGTCTGAATCCGAATTCTGTTCATCCGAACTCTTCTCAGCCACCTTGTGTACCTTGCTGCACTTTTCCTGCGGTGACTTTTTTTTGTTGCTGGTCTTCTTTCCTGACCGGCATACTTTAGCTATGTGACCAAGCTTGCCACATTTTCTACATTCCTGGTTTTTAAACCAGCATTGGTTCTGGTCGTGTGTTGTCTTCCCACAACGATAACATTTCGTTGTACCCGAAGTCATTTGATCCACGCTGAGTACCGCTGCCTTCAGCTGCATTTCCGCAGTGCCTCTCGCTGTGGCTTTGTGCGATGCTGCAATAAGGACAGCCTTATCAAGTGTAAGATCGTTCTCTTCGAGCAATCGCTTTTGTGTTCCTTCCTTCGACAACCCGCACACGAACTTATCTCTCAATGCCTCTGTCAGATTTTCCCCAAACTGACAGTATTTTGCTAGTCTACGCAGTTCAACCAAGTACTCTGCGTTGCTTTCCTCTTTCAGTTGCGTTCTCACATAAAATTTGAATCGTTCCGCTAACATCAGCGGTGTGGGGTTCAAATGATCCTTCAGGACAGCAACAATATTAGCGAAAGTCTGATCCGCCGGTTTAGCTGGTGATAGAAGATGCTTCAATAGCCCGTATGTCTTCGCACCCATTGAGTTTAGTAAGGTTAGAGCTTTATCATCATTTGCTATTTTATTGGCCTTACAATATATCTCGATGCGTTCTACATACGTGGCCCAATCTTCCACATCGGGATCGAAATCGTTGATGTTACCACGCTTAGGCATCTTCGCAATCTTTCTGAGAAACAACAACGAAATTTTTCTTTAACTTTTTTTTTTCAAAAATGGCGGTTTCCCGCGCTTACCTTCTTCCCCGCCTCCGAGAATGGCGGTTTCCCGCGCTTGTCTTCTTCCCCGCCTAAATGGCGGCTTCCCGCGTTTCTTCCTCTGGCGGGAGGGGTAAAGCTTTGCCCTCGGGCGACGACCTCTGGCTTTCGGGGTTCGCAGCCTGCGCGCCGGCTTCAGTTTATTCTGAAAGCGCGAGAACAGCTGATTGCGTTCCTTGTTCCCTTTCTCGACAGGGGCAACCGGGCGCTGGGGACAACCAGTTGGCGGCGGACAGTTCCAGCTCTTGGTCCTTTACGGAAAGCTGCTGTAAGCCGCTGGGCGGAATCTCGCTCGGTCCCGTTCTCCCTCGCTCGCTCGGTCCCCCTCGCTCGCACGGTCTCGCTCGCTCTCTCGGGCTCTGTCTCTCCCGCTCGCTCGGGCTCTGTCTCTCCCCCAGCGGTTTTCAATCGCTCCTCCCAGCCCTTCTCGCAGTCCGGTCCTTTCCTCCCCCGGCTGCGGCTGAGTTCTCCGCGGGTTTTTTTTTTTTTATTATTACCTCCCGCGCCTTACGATCCCGGTCGCAGCGCCTCGCGGCCTCGGTAGGTGCCTGGCCTTTTTCCCCTGTCGCGGTCGAGCTGTCTCTCGACGCTGTTGCGTCTCCCAGCCCGCTTGTGCCCGGTCTCTCACACCGGCTGCGTTCCCGCTTGTAGCCCGGTCTCTCACACCGGCTGCGTTCCCGCTTGTAGCCCGGTCTCTCACACCGGCTGCGTTCCCGCTTGTAGCCCGGTCTCTCACACCGGCTGCGTTCCCGCTTGTAGCCCGGTCTCTCACACCGGCTGCGTTCCCGCTTGTAGCCCGGTCTCTCACACCGGCTGCGTTCCCGCTTGTAGCCCGGTCTCTCACCCCGGCTGCGTTCCCGCTTGTGCCCGGTCTCTCACACCGGCTGCGTTCCCGCTTGTAGCCCGGTCTCTCACACCGGCTGCGTTCCCGCTTGTAGCCCGGTCTCTCACACCGGCTGCGTTCCCGCTTGTAGCCCGGTCTCTCACACCGGCTGCGTTCCCGCTTGTAGCCCAGTCTCTCACACCGGCTGCGTTCCCGCTTGTAGCCCGGTCTCTCACCCTGGCTGCGTTCCCGCTTGTAGCCCGGTCTCTCACACCGGCTGCGTTCCCGCTTGTAGCCCAGTCTCTCACACCGGCTGCGTTCCCGCTTGTGCCCGGTCTCTCACACCGGCTGCGTTCCCGCTTGTAGCCCGGTCTCTCACACCGGCTGCGTTCCCGCTTGTAGCCCGGTCTCTCACACCGGCTGCGTTCCCGCTTGTAGCCCGGTCTCTCACCCTGGCTGCGTTCCCGCTTGTAGCCCGGTCTCTCACACCGGCTGCGTTCCCACTTGTAGCCCGGTCTCTCACACCGGCTGCGTTCCCGCTTGTAGCCCGGTCTCTCACACCGGCTGCGTTCCTGCTTGTAGCCCGGTCTCTCACACCGGCTGCGTTCCCGCTTGTAGCCCGGTCTCTCACACCGGCTGCGTTCCCGCTTGTAGCCCGGTCTCTCACACCGGCTGCGTTCCCGCTTGTAGCCCAGTCTCTCACACCGGCTGCGTTCCCGCTTGTAGCCCGGTCTCTCACACCGGCTGCGTTCCCGCTTGTAGCCCGGTCTCTCACACCGGCTGCGTTCCCGCTTGTAGCCCGGTCTCTCACACCGGCTGCGTTCCCGCTTGTAGCCCAGTCTCTCACCCTGGCTGCGTTCCCGCTTGTAGCCCGGTCTCTCACACCGGCTGCGTTCCCGCTTGTAGCCCGGTCTCTCACCCCGGCTGCGTTCCCGCTTGTGCCCGGTCTCTCACACCGGCTGCGTTCCCGCTTGTAGCCCGGTCTCTCACACCGGCTGCGTTCCCGCTTGTAGCCCGGTCTCTCACACCGGCTGCGTTCCCGCTTGTAGCCCGGTCTCTCACACCGGCTGCGTTCCCGCTTGTAGCCCGGTCTCTCACACCGGCTGCGTTCCCGCTTGTAGCCCGGTCTCTCACACCGGCTGCGTTCCCGCTTGTAGCCCAGTCTCTCACACCGGCTGCGTTCCCGCTTGTAGCCCGGTCTCTCACCCTGGCTGCGTTCCCGCTTGTAGCCCGGTCTCTCACACCGGCTGCGTTCCCGCTTGTAGCCCAGTCTCTCACACCGGCTGCGTTCCCGCTTGTGCCCGGTCTCTCACACCGGCTGCGTTCCCGCTTGTAGCCCGGTCTCTCACACCGGCTGCGTTCCCGCTTGTAGCCCGGTCTCTCACACCGGCTGCGTTCCCGCTTGTAGCCCGGTCTCTCACCCTGGCTGCGTTCCCGCTTGTAGCCCGGTCTCTCACACCGGCTGCGTTCCCGCTTGTAGCCCGGTCTCTCACCCTGGCTGCGTTCCCGCTTGTAGCCCGGTCTCTCACACCGGCTGCGTTCCCGCTTGTAGCCCGGTCTCTCACACCGGCTGCGTTCCCGCTTGTAGCCCGGTCTCTCACCCTGGCTGCGTTCCCGCTTGTAGCCCGGTCTCTCACACCGGCTGCGTTCCCACTTGTAGCCCGGTCTCTCACACCGGCTGCGTTCCCGCTTGTAGCCCGGTCTCTCACACCGGCTGCGTTCCCGCTTGTAGCCCGGTCTCTCACACCGGCTGCGTTCCCGCTTGTAGCCCGGTCTCTCACACCGGCTGCGTTCCCGCTTGTAGCCCAGTCTCTCACACCGGCTGCGTTCCCGCTTGTAGCCCAGTCTCTCACACCGGCTGCGTTCCCGCTTGTAGCCCGGTCTCTCACCCTGGCTGCGTTCCCGCTTGTAGCCCGGTCTCTCACACCGGCTGCGTTCCCGCTTGTAGCCCAGTCTCTCACACCGGCTGCGTTCCCGCTTGTGCCCGGTCTCTCACACCGGCTGCGTTCCCGCTTGTAGCCCGGTCTCTCACACCGGCTGCGTTCCCGCTTGTAGCCCGGTCTCTCACACCGGCTGCGTTCCCGCTTGTAGCCCGGTCTCTCACACCGGCTGCGTTCCCGCTTGTAGCCCGGTCTCTCACACCGGCTGCGTTCCCGCTTGTAGCCCGGTCTCTCACACCGGCTGCGTTCCCGCTTGTAGCCCGGTCTCTCACACCGGCTGCGTTCCCGCTTGTAGCCCGGTCTCTCACACCGGCTGCGTTCCCGCTTGTAGCCCGGTCTCTCACACCGGCTGCGTTCCCGCTTGTAGCCCGGTCTCTCACACCGGCTGCGTTCCCGCTTGTAGCCCGGTCTCTCACCCTGGCTGCGTTCCCGCTTGTAGCCCGGTCTCTCACACCGGCTGCGTTCCCGCTTGTAGCCCAGTCTCTCACACCGGCTGCGTTCCCGCTTGTGCCCGGTCTCTCACACCGGCTGCGTTCCCGCTTGTAGCCCGGTCTCTCACACCGGCTGCGTTCCCGCTTGTAGCCCGGTCTCTCACACCGGCTGCGTTCCCGCTTGTAGCCCGGTCTCTCACCCTGGCTGCGTTCCCGCTTGTAGCCCGGTCTCTCACACCGGCTGCGTTCCCGCTTGTAGCCCGGTCTCTCACCCTGGCTGCGTTCCCGCTTGTAGCCCGGTCTCTCACACCGGCTGCGTTCCCGCTTGTAGCCCGGTCTCTCACCCTGGCTGCGTTCCCGCTTGTAGCCCAGTCTCTCACACCGGCTGCGTTCCCGCTTGTAGCCCGGTCTCTCACACCGGCTGCGTTCCCGCTTGTAGCCCAGTCTCTCACACCGGCTGCGTTCCCGCTTGTAGCCCGGTCTCTCACCCTGGCTGCGTTCCCGCTTGTAGCCCGGTCTCTCACACCGGCTGCGTTCCCGCTTGTAGCCCGGTCTCTCACACCGGCTGCGTTCCCGCTTGTAGCCCGGTCTCTCACACCGGCTGCGTTCCCGCTTGTAGCCCGGTCTCTCACACCGGCTGCGTTCCCGCTTGTAGCCCAGTCTCTCACACCGGCTGCGTTCCCGCTTGTAGCCCAGTCTCTCACACCGGCTGCGTTCCCGCTTGTAGCCCGGTCTCTCACACCGGCTGCGTTCCCGCTTGTAGCCCAGTCTCTCACACCGGCTGCGTTCCCGCTTGTAGTCCGGTCTCTCACACCGGCTGCGTTCCCGCTTGTAGCCCAGTCTCTCACACCGGCTGCGTTCCCGCTTGTAGCCCAGTCTCTCACACCGGCTGCGTTCCCGCTTGTAGCCCAGTCTCTCACACCGGCTGCATTCCCGCTTGTAGCCCGGTCTCTCACACCGGCTGCGTTCCCGCTTGTAGCCCGGTCTCTCACACCGGCTGCGTTCCCGCTTGTAGCCCGGTCTCTCACACCGGCTGCGTTCCCGCTTGTAGCCCGGTCTCTCACACCGGCTGCGTTCCCGCTTGTAGCCCGGTCTCTCACACCGGCTGCGTTCCCGCTTGTAGCCCGGTCTCTCACACCGGCTGCGTTCCCGCTTGTAGCCCGGTCTCTCACACCGGCTGCGTTCCCGCTTGTAGCCCAGTCTCTCACACCGGCTGCGTTCCCGCTTGTAGCCCAGTCTCTCACACCGGCTGCGTTCCCGCTTGTAGCCCAGTCTCTCACACCGGCTGCGTTCCCGCTTGTAGCCCAGTCTCTCACACCGGCTGCGTTCCCGCTTGTAGCCCAGTCTCTCACACCGGCTGCGTTCCCGCTTGTAGCCCGGTCTCTCACACCGGCTGCGTTCCCGCTTGTAGCCCGGTCTCTCACACCGGCTGCGTTCCCGCTTGTAGCCCGGTCTCTCACACCGGCTGCGTTCCCGCTTGTAGCCCGGTCTCTCACCCCGGCTGCGTTTGCCTGCACCGCGGCTGCCGTGCCCTACGCTGCCCCAGTCTCAGCGCCTCTGGCCCCGACTTCTGTCCGGCTCCTTTCCCCGGTCGTGGTCGAGTTCTCCGCCCTTATATCCTCCGTTTTTTTTATTATTTTCTCCCCTACTCACAGTCAACGTGGCCGACTTGCTTCTCGTGGCTGATCGGCTCACTCACCACCGTGATGGAAGGGACGATCACTGCCTGTTGCTGATGGAAGGCTTCATGTCAGAATTCTTCCTTCTTCCTTGCTTTGCAGACTCGAGTCTTCTCTCAGCAGAATGACGAGGGCGGATGCCTCTTCTCGACGCCCGTTAACTGCTTCGGATGTATCGCTGCTGCAGGGTAAGATCGAACTCGTCGCCACTGTAAAGTCTGTGTGTTATATTGCGAATGACTACACAGACCACAAGAGTAAACTTTAACAGGACTTTACTATTCGAAGGTCAGGGCGGATCTGCCCAATAACTCATTACACAGCACTTATATACCGGTGTGGTCACCACCGGTATTACAGTATACAGCAGCCAAGATAAAGTAGTGCAACACCTAAAATAGTTCTCTTAAAGGTGGAACGGTTACATACACTACACCTTCTTTGTGAGAGACGGATATTTGGAGAGAGACAAAGGTAGAGAGCTTTCTGGTTTGAATCAACACTCGCTCAGGTACTTCTGGCTTCAGGCCAGAGCTTTGCACTTGTATTTAACTTTCAGTGCCATAGCATTAATTCGATACATCTAATGGGGGCTGCAATGGGTGCAAACGTTGGCTTACTGGATTGCATTCAGAGGGCTCAGAGACGCCGTGAGAGAGTGCCAGTTGTGGCCAGACAGAGAAAGGCCAACAGGCGTCGGCACAGGAGGCCTTACCCACCCAGGGTATACCGCCAGCAGTTCTCATATCTGAACATGTCTGAGGAGCAGTGTGTTCAGAGGCTGCGATTCAGAAGGGCGGTGGTCACTGAGATCTGCCACCTGCTTCAGAGAGATCTGCAGCCACAGCTGAGGAGCAGGACGTCTCTGTCAGTGGCAGTGAAGGTGATGCTGGCTCTCAACTTCTATGCCACCAGTTCCTTCCAATCCGCTACTGGGGACATTTCCAACATCTCCCAGTTCGCAGTACATTGCTGCATCCACCAGGTGACCAATGCCCTTTTCAGAAGGAGACGTCAGTTCATCTCCTTCCCCATGACCCTCGACAAGCAGCAAGAGCGTGCAATGGGATTTGCAGCATTAGCGGGCTTCCCCATGGTGCAGGGCGTCATTGACTGCACGCATGTGGCTTTGCGGGCACCTCTAGAGAATGCCGAGGATTACCGCAACCGGAAGGGCTACCATTCGCTCAACGTGCAGTTGGTGTGTGACCACAGGCAGCTCATACTAGCTGTCAATGCCCGCTTTCCAGGCAGCAGCCACGATGCCTTCATCCTGCGCCAGACTTCTGTGGTAGACCTTTTCCAGGCCCAGCCTCACCCACGAGGATGGCTTCTTGGGGACAAAGGCTATTTTTTGTGCACCTGGCTGATGACCCCGCTCCGTGCGCCCAGCACCCCTGCAGAACAGCGATACAATGACAGCCATCAAGCAACCAGGAACATCATTGAGCACACAATCGGCATGCTCAAGCAACGGTTCTGCTGTCTGGATCGTTCCGGGGGAGCCCTACAGTACTCGCCTGAGCGAGTCTCCCATTTCGTTGTCGTGTGCTGCATGCTGCACAACCTGGCTATCCGCAGGACTCAGCCACTGCCAGCAGACATTGGAGGACCACCAGAGGAGGAGGAGGAGGACCAGGATGGGAGGGAGGCAGAAAGTGCAAGGGCCGTCAGTCTGCGGCTTATTACAACTCGGTTCTAGGCCCCCTCTCAGGGAATGGCTTGTGCCAATGAAGGAAGATGAATGTAGCCGCTCCGCAAGCCCTTAGCCGATCAAGGCAACCAATACTTCCAAAAGCAAACATGGACAGTGCGATTAAAGAAAATTTTTTACTCTTATAACTCTGTGCCCTTCCTGCATGACAAACTAATTCAGAGAAACCCCCCCAAACAAAAACACACCAGTCTCGGCCTTTATATAAAAAACAAAGTGTGGAGATGCCGGAGTTGGACTGGGGTGGACAAATGTAAGAAATCACACAACACCAGGTTATAGTCCAACAGCTTTATTTGAAATCACAAGCTTTCGGAGCGCTGCACTTCACCTGAAGAAGGAGCAGCGCTCCGAAAGCTTGTGATTTCAAATAAAGCTGTTGGACTATAACCTGGTGTTGTGTGATTTCTTACATAAAAAACAAAAACGCCAGTCTCGGCCTGTTTATAAAAAAGAAATACAACAGTCTCGGCCTGTTTATAAAAAACAACAAAATTGGCCAGACCTTCTACTTTTTCACCTGCGAGGGTGATCTGTCTCGCTTCCGGGCATGGCCCCTACCCGCCCTGCAGCTCCTCCTCAATGGGACCCCAGTGGCTACAGCAAGGCTGGGGGAAGGCTGCTGAGGGTCAGATGGTGAGACGACAGATGCCCTTGGGGGACGGCCTGGACCAGCTCTGGGCCTGGAGGGCCCGGCTGCGGACTGCTCCAACTCTGCTTGGGCGGCAGCAGTCTGTCCTACGGGTGGTGGCAGCTGCAGTGGAGGAGTGACAGTGTTGGCTGCAGGAATGCTGCCAACCTGACAGAGCACAGGCACTCCCTGGTCGGCTGATTCACTGGCACTCGCACGGGCCAGCACTGCAGCATGCGCAGCAATCTGCTGAAGCACAGACTGCTGGGCTGTTGCGGCGTGGCGAGTGCCCCGGCGATGCCTGGCTGAGCCAGCGAGGGTGGCAGCAGTTAGTGCCCGTGTGGCCCTGGTCTGTGTCTGGATGACACCAGCCAGTAAATGCACGGCACGACTGAGCACTTGGCTGGAGGCCGCCTGTGCTGCCGCGAAGTCCTGCAGACTCCTGGCCTGTGCTGCACTGAATTCTTGCAGACTCCTGGTCTGTGCTGCTCCGAATTCCTGAACACTCCTTGCCAGAGACTCTATGGAGTCCGGCATCCTTGCCACTGCAGCCATGAGCTCAGTGTGCCTGCACTCAGCCTGGGCGCCCATTTCACCAAGGAGCCGCACCTTCTCTGCGCTCACTGTAGCAGGACTGGAGGCCACACTCTCCCTCCGGGGAGAAGGCCGCTGAGCTTCCCCACCCCTCCCGCGTTGCTGCAGCCCACTGGTCCCCGGAGCATCACTCTCCTCCGACACTTCCCCCCTGCTCCCCTCCAGGGAAGACGTGTCCCCAGCATGGCCATGGGCTGCCTCGGCCGAGGGTGTCCCTGATGGGCCGGCTTCCTCTTCCTCCTCCTCTAGTTCTGAGTCCGACGCAGTGCCAGCTTGAGGGGCCGCCTCCTCACCTGGCGAGTCACTATCTGAAAGCAGGGAGGCACAAGAGTTGCTTTAGAGTGAGGACAGGACGGCAGCGAGGGAGGCATGAGTGCTGCTATGCACTGCATTGGTTCGATAGTGGCAAAGGATGCTGGCGTGAGGTGCAGGTGGAAAGAGAGAGGTCAAAAAGGTGAGGATCTTACCATTGGTGCCCAGAACAGAGTCGGCATCTCCAGTCGCGACAGGGCCAATCAGCCGGCCTGCCATGATCTGCTCCACTCGCAGCTCTAGGTCGCTGAGCTGCTTAATGTCAGGACGGCCTCCCCCGGTCTGGCGCTGCTGTCTCCGGTTGTGCGCCAGCTTGCCCTGCAAGAGAGAGGACGGCCTCTAAGTACAGTGTGAAGCCCTGATCTTGCCTGCACAGCCTCCCATGGTGGAATAGCCCTGACAGTGTGAAGCCCTGATCTTGCCTGCACAGCCTCCCATGGTAGAATAGCCCTGACAGTGTGAAGCCCTGATCTTGCCTGCACAGCCTCCCATGGTGGAATAGCCCTGACAGTGTGAAGCCCTGATCTTGCCTGCACAGCCTCCCATGGTGGAATAGCCCTGACAGTGTGAAGCCCTGATCTTGCCTGCACAGCCTCCCATGGTAGAATAGCCCTGACAGTGTGAAGCCCTCATCTTGCCTGCACAGCCTCCCATGGTGGAATAGCCCTGACAGTATGAAGCCCTCATCTTGCCTGCACAGCCTCCCATGGTGGAATAGCCTTGACAGTGTGAAGCCTTCATCTTGCCTGCACAGCCTCCCATGGTGGAATAGCCCTGACAGTATATTAGCTCCTGAATATGCAAGTGCTTTTCATGACAGTCCCATAGCTGCTGGATGAGGGCTGGGCAGTAGGGCTTTCACGTCCCTTTGGCCATCAACTGAGGAGCACATGCAGGGATGAGGAAGATACTGGAAAGGGTACTCACCCTGACAACCCGAGTGAGGTCGTTGAATTTTTTACGGCATTGGAGGGGAGTCCTGGCAACCACGCTGTTGGAGGCGACCCTGCTTGCCACCTCCCTCCAGGCTTTCCGATATTCGGAGGGCAGCGGCCTCCTGCCAACTTCAGGGAACAGAACATGGCGTCTGCGCTCAACTGCGCCAACCAGCACCCTCAGGTTACCCTCGCCGAAGCGCTGCGCTCTCTCCCTTGGCTTCTCCATTCTCCTGGGTGTGGAGCAGTTGAATTAGCAGTGTTCAGGCCTTCCCTCAGGGCTGCAGTGTGCAGGGCGTGGCAGCCAAACAATTCCACCCTCCCCCTTTAAGTGCTGACCGGCACCTGACTGTCTGCCTTCAATCAATAGCTCGCCGCACCTGCGCTGCGCCCGCCCTCGGTGGTAGCGCCCCGGATCGCCGGCTTAGCGCCTTATGATACTCGTGCATCGCCTGCTTTAGCGCTGCAGCAACCTCTTGGGGCGATGCAACTGAATATCGGCGAAGGTGGTGCTAAGTTGCGCCGGGTGCTAAGTTGCGCCGGGCGCAAAGTTTTGTGACCGCCCGGCTGTAGCACCCCAAACGCGGCTATACCGAATTTCTAGGCCAAGGGATCATTCAATACCGGCACGAGTGGTCATTCACTACTGACACGAGTGACATTCACTACTGACACGAGGGGTCATTCACTACTGACACGAGTGACATTCACTACTGACACGAGGGGTCATTCACTACTGACACGAGGGGTCATTCACTACTGACACGAGGGGTCATTCACTACTGACACGGGGGGTCATTCACTACTGACACAAGGGTGCCATCACTACTGACATGAGGGGCAAACCCTACTGACAAGAGGGGACAATCACTACTGACACGAAGTGTCATTCACTACTGACTTGAGGGGTCATTGACGACTGGCACGGGGGGTCATTCACTACCGACATGAGGGATCATTCACTATGAACATGAGGGGTCATTCACTACCGACACGAGGGGTTATTCAGTACCAACACGAGGGGGCAATCACTACGACACGAGGGGCCATTCACGACTGACACAAGGGGAAATCACGACTGACATGAGAGGTCTTTCACTACTGAAACGATGGGTCTTTCACTACCGACACAAGGGATATTTTACTACCGACACGAGGAGTCATTCACTATCGACACGAGGGCAATCACTACTGACACAAGTGGCAATCACAACTGACATGAGGGGCAATCATTACTGACACGAGAGGTCATTCACTACCAACATGAGGGGTCATTCACTACCGACACGAGGGATCATTCACTACCAACACGAGGGGTCACTTACTACGAATACAAGGGGGCAATCACTCTGACATGAGGGGTCATTCACTACCAACACGAGGGGTCACTTACTACGAATACAAGGGGGCAATCACTCTGACATGAGGGGTCATTCACTACCAACACGAGGGGTCATTCACTACTGATACAAGGGTATCATTACCAATACATGGGGATCAATACCGACACGAGGATCATGTTCTAAATGAGCTATAGCTCACACTGTCCTTTATTTACAGATTCAGGAAAAACTTAAGAAATTTGCGCAGATCATCAACTCAGTCCGGAACTGGCTTGAGAAATCCCTCCCAAACAGCGGGAATGATACCAAGATCAGAATTTCTGTAAGTGGGAGGCTTTTCAACCGAAAGCTGTGGCTGGATCAGGATGGCAGCAGTTGTTACTGTGTAGAGGGAGCTTTACTCTACATCTAACCCGTGCTGTACCTGCCCTGGGAGTGTTTGATGGGACAGTGTAGGGGGAGCTTTACTCTGTATCTAACCCGTGCTGTACCTGCCCTGGGAGTGTTTGATGGGAGAGTGTAGAGGGAGCTTTACTCTGTATCTAACCCGTGCTGTACCTGCCCTGGGAGTGTTTGATGGGACAGTGTAGAGGGAGCTTTAATCTATATCTAACCCGTGCTGTACCTGCCCTGGGAGTGTTTGATGGGACAGTGTAGAGGGAGTTTTACTCTGTATCTAACCCATGCTGTACCTGCCCTGGGAGTGTTTGATGGGACAGTGTAGAGGGAGCTTTACTCTGTATCTAACCCCGTGCTGTACCTGCCCTGGGTGTTAAGTCTGTGAGTTGTTCAAGTAATTAATACTCAGACTTAATCAGTAACAATAAAACAGGTCTTTACTGGTTGGAGGTAGGGACTACACTGAATACAAGATTACTGCACAGTGCTTATCACAGAATCACAGAAACCCCACAGTGCAGATAGAGGCCATTTCGGCCCATCGAGCCTGCACCGACACATATCCCACCCCATCCCCGTAACCCCTACACCAACACATATCCCACCCTAGCCCCGTAACCCCACGTATTTAATCCCCCTAACACTAAGGGTCAATTTATCAAAGCCAATCAAACCTAACCCGCACATCTTTGGACTGTGGGAGGAAACCGGAGCACCCGGAGGAAACCCACGCAAACACGGGGAGAAAGTGCAAACTCCACACAGACAGTCACCCGAGGCCGGATTCGAACCCGGGTCCCTGGCGCTGTGAGGCAACAGTGCTAACCACTATGCCACCGTGCTTGCCCTTATATACCGGTGTGTTCACCCCCGGTATTACGTCTACAGCAGCCTGAGAAAGTAGTACATCTCTTAAGGTGGAACAGGCTTAAGCTCTCTTAAGGTGGAACAGGTTACATACACAACACTGGGAGTGTTTGATGGGACAGTGTAGAGGGAGCTTTACTCTGTATCTAACAAGTGCTGTACCTGCCCTGGGAGTGTTTGATGGGACAGTTTAGAGGGAGCTTTACTCTGTATCTAACTCATGCTATACCTGCCCTGGGAGTGTTTGATGGGACAGTGCAGAGGGAGCTTTACTCTGTATCTAACCCATGCTGTACCTGCCCTGGGAGTGTTTGATGGGACAGTGTAGAGGGATCTTTACTCTGTATCTAACCCGTGCTGTACCTGCCCTGAGAGTGTTTAATGGGACAGTGTAGAGGGAGTTTTACTCTGTATCTAACCCGTGCTGTACCTGCCCTGGGAGTGTTTGATGTGACAGTGTAGAGGGAGCTTTACTCTGTATCTAACCCCATGCTGTACCTGCCCTGGGAGTGTTTGATGGGACAGTGTAGAGGGAGCTTTACTGCATGTAGCATTTGTAACAAAATAGACGAGTTAATGGCACAAATAACTACATATGGGTATGATCTTGTGGCCATTACAGAAACATGGCTGCAGGGTGACAATGCCTGGGAATTAAACATACCAGGTTATTTAACGATCAGGAAGGACAGGCAGGAAGGAAGGGGAGGTGGGGTGGCTATGTTAATAAAGGAAGGAATCACTGTAATACAGAGAAATGATATTGGGTCAAAAGATCAGGATAATGAAACAGTTTGGGTGGAGGTAAGGAATAATAAGGGGAAAAAAACACTAGTGGGCGTAGTCTATAGGCCTCCGAACAGTGGCAACTCTGTTGGACGGAGTATCAATCAGGAAATAGTTGAGGCTTGTAATAAGGGAACATCTATAATTATTGGGGATTTTAACTATCATATTAATTGGACAAATCAAATTGGGCAGGGCTGCCTTGAGGATGAGTTCATTGAGTGTATTAGGGATGGGTTTCTTGAGCAGTATGTAACTGAACCGACCAGGGGGCAAGCAACCTTAGATCTGGTCCTGTGTAACGAGACAGGATTAATTAAAAATGTCCTAGTAAAGGATCCCCTTGGAATGAGTGACCATAACATGGTTGAATTCCATATTCAATTAGAGGGTGAGAAGGTTGGATCTCAAACAAACGTGCTAAGCTTGAATAAAGGAGACTATGAAGGTATGAGAGCGGAATTGAGTAGAGTGGATTGGGAAAATAGATTAAAGGGTAAGACGATACATGATCAGTGGTGTACATTTAAGGAGTTATTTTACAACTTCCAAAAAATATATATTCCACTGAGAAGAAAAGGGTGTAAAAGAAAAGACAGCCATCCGTGGCTAAGTAAAGAAATTAAGGATAGTATTTGACTAAAAACAAGGGCATATAAGGTAGCCAAATCTAGTGGGAGGATAGAGGATTGGGAAAACTTTAAAAGACAGCAAAAAATAACAAAAAGATTGATTAAGAAAGGGAAGATAGATTATGAAAGTAAATTAGCAAAAAATATAAAAACAGAGAGTAAGAGTTTTTATAGTTATACAAAAACAAAAAGGGTGGCTAAAGTAAATGTTGGTCCCTTAGAGGATGAGACCGGGAAATTAATGGTGGGAAATATGGAGATGGCAAAAACACTGAATATTTTGTATCAGTCTTTACAGTAGAGGACACTAAGAATATCCCAACACTGGACAAACAGGGGGCTATAGGGGGGGAGGAGCTAAACACGATCAAAATCACTAAGGAAGTGGTACTCGGTAAAATAATGGGACTCGAGGCGGATAAATCACCTGGACCTGATGGCTTACATCCTAGGGTCTTGAGGGAAGTGGCGGTAGGGATTGTGGATGCATTAGTAATAATTTTCCAAAACTCCCTGGACTCGGCAAAGGTCCCGGCAGACTGGAAAACTGCTAATGTAACACCCTTATTTAAAAAGGGCAGTAGACAGAAGGCTGGAAACTATAGACCGGTTAGCCTAACATCTGTGGTAGGTAAAATTTTGGAGTCCATTATTAAGGAGACAGTAACAGGACATTTGGATAATCATCATTTAATAGGACAAAGTCAGCATGGTTTTATGAAGGGGAAGTCATGTTTGACAAATTTGCTGGAGTTCTTTGAGGAAGTAACATATAGGGTGGATAAAGGGGAACCAGTGGATGTAGTGTATTTAGACTTCCAAAAGGCATTTGACAAGGTGCCACACAAAAGATTATTGCTTAAGATAAAAAATCACGGGATTGGGGGTAATATTCTGGCATGGATAGAGGATTGGCTATCTAACAGAAGGCAGAGAGTTGGGATAAATGGTTCATTCTCAGACTGGCAATCAGTAACTAGTGGTGTTCCGCAGGGGTCAGTGCTGGGTCCCCAACTCTTTACAATCTATATTAACGATTTGGAGGAGGGGACCGAGTGTAACATATCAAAGTTTGCAGATGATACTAAGATGGGAGGGAAAGTAGTGAGTGAGGAGGACATAAAAAACCTGCAAGGGGACATAGACAGGCTAAGTAAGTGGGCAGAGATTTGGCAGATGGAATACAATACTGGAAAGTGTGAGGTTATGCACTTTGGCAGGAAAAATCGTAGAGCAAGTTATTATCTTAATGGCAAGAAACTGGAAAGTACTGAAGTACAAAGGGATCTGGGGGTCCTGGTGCAGGAAACTCAAAAGGTTAGTATGCAGGTGCAGCAAGTGATTAAGAAGGCCAATGGAATGTTGGCTTTCATTGCTAGGGGGATAGAATATAAAAATAGGGAGGTATTGCTTCAGTTGCACAAGGTATTGGTGAGACCGCACCTGGAATACTGCGTACAGTTTTGGTGTCCATACTTAAGAAAGGACATACTTGCTCTCGAGTCAGTACAAAGAAGGTTCACTCGGTTAATCCCGGGGATGAAGGGATGGACATATGAGGAGAGGTTGAGTAGATTGTGACGCTACTCATTGGAGTTCAGAAGAATGAGAGGCGATCTTATTGAAACATATAAGATTGTGAAGGGGTTGGATCGGGTGGATGCGGGGAGGATGTTCCCAATGTTGGGTGAAACTAGAACTAGGGGGCATAGTCTTAGAATAAGGTGCTGCTCTTTCAAAACTGAGATGTGGAGGAACTACTTCACTCAGAGGGTGGTAGGTCCATGGAATATGCTGCCCCAAAAAGCTGTAGAAGCTACATCATTACATAAATTCAAAACAGAAATAGACAGTTTCCTAGAAGTAAAGGGAATTAAGGGTTACGGGGAGCGGGCAGGAATTTGGACATGAGTCTAGGTTCGGATCGGACATGGCCCTGTGGGTAGCGGAGCGGGCCCAGGGGCCGTGTAGCCTGATCCTGCTCCTATTTCATGTGTCTAATTCCGTTAGATTCAGGAGATGGTTCTGTGATAGTGGATTGGCGGTTAGGATCAGATCAGCCATGATCTTATTGAATGGCAGAGCAGGCTCGAGGGGCCGATTGGCCTACTCCTGCTCCTATTTCTTATGTTCTTATGTATCTAACCCCATGCTGTACCTGCCCTGGGAGTGTTTGATGGGACAGTGTAGAGGGAGCTTTACTCTGTATCTAACCCGTGCTGTACCTGCCCTGGGAGTGTTTGATGGGACAGTGTAGCGGGAGCTTTACTCTGTATCTAACCCATGCTGTACCTGCCCTGGGAGTGTTTGATGGGACAGTGTAGCGGGAGCTTTACTCTGTATCTAACCCATGCTGTACCTGCCCTGGGAGTGTTTGATGGGACAGTGTAGCGGGAGCTTTACTCTGTATCTAATCCGTGCTGTACCTGCCCTGGGAGTGTTTGATGGGACAGTGTAGAGGGAGCTTTACTCTGTATCTAACCCGTGCTGTACCAGCCCTGGGAGTGTTTGATGGGACAGTGTAGAGGGAGCTTTACTCTGTATCTAACCCATGCTGTACCTGCCCTGGGAGTGTTTGATGGGACAGTGTAGCGGGAGCTTTACTCTGTATCTAATCCGTGCTGTACCTGCCCTGGGAGTGTTTGATGGGACAGTGTAGAGGGAGCTTTACTCTGTAACTAACCCGTGCTGTACCTGCCCTGGGAGTGTTTGATGGGACAGTGTAGAGGGAGCTTTACTCTGTAACTAACTCATGCTATACCTGCCCTGGGAGTGTTTGATGGGACAGTGCAGAGGGAGCTTTACTCTGTATCTAACCCATGCTGTACCTGCCCTGGGAGTGTTTGATGGGACAGTGTAGAGGGATCTTTACTCTGTATCTAACCCGTGCTGTACCTGCCCTGAGAGTGTTTAATGGGACAGTGTAGAGGGAGTTTTACTCTGTATCTAACCCGTGCTGTACCTGCCCTTGGAGTGTTTGATGTGACAGTGTAGAGGGAGCTTTACTCTGTATCTAACCCCATGCTGTACCTGCCCTGGGAGTGTTTGATGGGACAGTGTAGAGGGAGCTTTACTGCATGTAGCATTTGTAACAAAATAGACGAGTTAATGGCACAAATAACTACATATGGGTATGATCTTGTGGCCATTACAGAAACATGGCTGCAGGGTGACAATGCCTGGGAATTAAACATACCAGGTTATTTAACGATCAGGAAGGACAGGCAGGAAGGAAGGGGAGGTGGGGTGGCTATGTTAATAAAGGAAGGAATCACTGTAATACAGAGAAATGATATTGGGTCAAAAGATCAGGATAATGAAACAGTTTGGGTGGAGGTAAGGAATAATAAGGGGAAAAAAACACTAGTGGGCGTAGTCTATAGGCCTCCGAACAGTGGCAACTCTGTTGGACGGAGTATCAATCAGGAAATAGTTGAGGCTTGTAATAAGGGAACATCTATAATTATTGGGGATTTTAACTATCATATTAATTGGACAAATCAAATTGGGCAGGGCTGCCTTGAGGATGAGTTCATTGAGTGTATTAGGGATGGGTTTCTTGAGCAGTATGTAACTGAACCGACCAGGGGGCAAGCAACCTTAGATCTGGTCCTGTGTAACGAGACAGGATTAATTAAAAATGTCCTAGTAAAGGATCCCCTTGGAATGAGTGACCATAACATGGTTGAATTCCATATTCAATTAGAGGGTGAGAAGGTTGGATCTCAAACAAACGTGCTAAGCTTGAATAAAGGAGACTATGAAGGTATGAGAGCGGAATTGAGTAGAGTGGATTGGGAAAATAGATTAAAGGGTAAGACGATACATGATCAGTGGTGTACATTTAAGGAGTTATTTTACAACTTCCAAAAAATATATATTCCACTGAGAAGAAAAGGGTGTAAAAGAAAAGACAGCCATCCGTGGCTAAGTAAAGAAATTAAGGATAGTATTTGACTAAAAACAAGGGCATATAAGGTAGCCAAATCTAGTGGGAGGATAGAGGATTGGGAAAACTTTAAAAGACAGCAAAAAATAACAAAAAGATTGATTAAGAAAGGGAAGATAGATTATGAAAGTAAATTAGCAAAAAATATAAAAACAGAGAGTAAGAGTTTTTATAGTTATACAAAAACAAAAAGGGTGGCTAAAGTAAATGTTGGTCCCTTAGAGGATGAGACCGGGAAATTAATGGTGGGAAATATGGAGATGGCAAAAACACTGAATATTTTGTATCAGTCTTTACAGTAGAGGACACTAAGAATATCCCAACACTGGACAAACAGGGGGCTATAGGGGGGGAGGAGCTAAACACGATCAAAATCACTAAGGAAGTGGTACTCGGTAAAATAATGGGACTCGAGGCGGATAAATCACCTGGACCTGATGGCTTACATCCTAGGGTCTTGAGGGAAGTGGCGGTAGGGATTGTGGATGCATTAGTAATAATTTTCCAAAACTCCCTGGACTCGGCAAAGGTCCCGGCAGACTGGAAAACTGCTAATGTAACACCCTTATTTAAAAAGGGCAGTAGACAGAAGGCTGGAAACTATAGACCGGTTAGCCTAACATCTGTGGTAGGTAAAATTTTGGAGTCCATTATTAAGGAGACAGTAACAGGACATTTGGATAATCATCATTTAATAGGACAAAGTCAGCATGGTTTTATGAAGGGGAAGTCATGTTTGACAAATTTGCTGGAGTTCTTTGAGGAAGTAACATATAGGGTGGATAAAGGGGAACCAGTGGATGTAGTGTATTTAGACTTCCAAAAGGCATTTGACAAGGTGCCACACAAAAGATTATTGCTTAAGATAAAAAATCACGGGATTGGGGGTAATATTCTGGCATGGATAGAGGATTGGCTATCTAACAGAAGGCAGAGAGTTGGGATAAATGGTTCATTCTCAGACTGGCAATCAGTAACTAGTGGTGTTCCGCAGGGGTCAGTGCTGGGTCCCCAACTCTTTACAATCTATATTAACGATTTGGAGGAGGGGACCGAGTGTAACATATCAAAGTTTGCAGATGATACTAAGATGGGAGGGAAAGTAGTGAGTGAGGAGGACATAAAAAACCTGCAAGGGGACATAGACAGGCTAAGTAAGTGGGCAGAGATTTGGCAGATGGAATACAATACTGGAAAGTGTGAGGTTATGCACTTTGGCAGGAAAAATCGTAGAGCAAGTTATTATCTTAATGGCAAGAAACTGGAAAGTACTGAAGTACAAAGGGATCTGGGGGTCCTGGTGCAGGAAACTCAAAAGGTTAGTATGCAGGTGCAGCAAGTGATTAAGAAGGCCAATGGAATGTTGGCTTTCATTGCTAGGGGGATAGAATATAAAAATAGGGAGGTATTGCTTCAGTTGCACAAGGTATTGGTGAGACCGCACCTGGAATACTGCGTACAGTTTTGGTGTCCATACTTAAGAAAGGACATACTTGCTCTCGAGTCAGTACAAAGAAGGTTCACTCGGTTAATCCCGGGGATGAAGGGATGGACATATGAGGAGAGGTTGAGTAGATTGTGACGCTACTCATTGGAGTTCAGAAGAATGAGAGGCGATCTTATTGAAACATATAAGATTGTGAAGGGGTTGGATCGGGTGGATGCGGGGAGGATGTTCCCAATGTTGGGTGAAACTAGAACTAGGGGGCATAGTCTTAGAATAAGGTGCTGCTCTTTCAAAACTGAGATGTGGAGGAACTACTTCACTCAGAGGGTGGTAGGTCCATGGAATATGCTGCCCCAAAAAGCTGTAGAAGCTACATCATTACATAAATTCAAAACAGAAATAGACAGTTTCCTAGAAGTAAAGGGAATTAAGGGTTACGGGGAGCGGGCAGGAATTTGGACATGAGTCTAGGTTCGGATCGGACATGGCCCTGTGGGTAGCGGAGCGGGCCCAGGGGCCGTGTAGCCTGATCCTGCTCCTATTTCATGTGTCTAATTCCGTTAGATTCAGGAGATGGTTCTGTGATAGTGGATTGGCGGTTAGGATCAGATCAGCCATGATCTTATTGAATGGCAGAGCAGGCTCGAGGGGCCGATTGGCCTACTCCTGCTCCTATTTCTTATGTTCTTATGTATCTAACCCCATGCTGTACCTGCCCTGGGAGTGTTTGATGGGACAGTGTAGAGGGAGCTTTACTCTGTATCTAACCCGTGCTGTACCTGCCCTGGGAGTGTTTGATGGGACAGTGTAGCGGGAGCTTTACTCTGTATCTAACCCATGCTGTACCTGCCCTGGGAGTGTTTGATGGGACAGTGTAGCGGGAGCTTTACTCTGTATCTAACCCATGCTGTACCTGCCCTGGGAGTGTTTGATGGGACAGTGTAGCGGGAGCTTTACTCTGTATCTAATCCGTGCTGTACCTGCCCTGGGAGTGTTTGATGGGACAGTGTAGAGGGAGCTTTACTCTGTATCTAACCCGTGCTGTACCAGCCCTGGGAGTGTTTGATGGGACAGTGTAGAGGGAGCTTTACTCTGTATCTAACCCATGCTGTACCTGCCCTGGGAGTGTTTGATGGGACAGTGTAGCGGGAGCTTTACTCTGTATCTAATCCGTGCTGTACCTGCCCTGGGAGTGTTTGATGGGACAGTGTAGAGGGAGCTTTACTCTGTAACTAACCCGTGCTGTACCTGCCCTGGGAGTGTTTGATGGGACAGTGTAGAGGGAGCTTTACTCTGTAACTAACCCGTGCTGTACCTGCCCTGGGAGTGTTTGATGGGACAGTGTAGAGGGAGCTTTACTCTGTATCTAACCCGTGCTGTACCTGCCCTGGGAGTGTTTGATGGGACAGTGTAGAGGGAGTTTTACTCTGTATCTAACCCCGTGCTGTACCTGCGCTGGGAGTGTTTGATGGGACAGTGTAGAGGGAGCTTTACTCTGTATCTAACCCGTGCTGTACCTGCCCTGGGAGTGTTTGATGGGACAGTGTAGAGGGAGCTTTACTCTGTATCTAACCCGTGCTGTACCTGCCCTGGGAGTGTTTGATGGGACAGTGTAGAGAGAGCTTTACTCTGTATCTAACCCGTGCTGTACCTGCCCTGGGAGTGTTTGATGGGACAGTGTAGAGGGAGCTTTACTCTGTAACTAACCCGTGCTGTACCTGCCCTGGGAGTGTTTGATGGGACAGTGTAGCGGGAGCTTTACTCTGTATCTAATCCGTGCTGTACCTGCCCTGGGAGTGTTTGATGGGACAGTGTAGCGGGAGCTTTACTCTGTATCTAACCCGTGCTGTACCTGCCCTGGGAGTGTTTGATGGGACAGTGTAGAGGGAGCTTTACTCTGTATCTAACCCATGCTGTACCTGCCCTGGGAGTGTTTGATGGGACAGTGTAGAGGGAGCTTTACTCTGTATCTAACCCGTGCTGTACCTGCCCTGGGAGTGTTTGATGGGACAGTGTGGAGGGAGCTTTACTCTGTATCTAACCCATGCTGTACCTGCCCTGGGAGTGTTTGATGGGACAGTGTAGAGGGAGCTTTACTCTGTATCTAACCCGTGCTGTACCTGCCCTGGGAGTGTTTGATGGGACAGTGTAGAGGGAGCTTTACTCTGTATCTAACACGTGCTGTACCTGCCCTGGGAGTGTTTGATGGGACAGTGTAGAGGGAGCTTTACTCTGTGTCTAACCCATGCTGTACCTGCCCTGGGAGTGTTTGATGGGACAGTGTAGAGGGAGCTTTACTCTGTATCTAACCCTGTGCGGTACCTGCCCTGGGAGTGTTTGATGGGACAGTGTAGAGGGAGCTTTACTCTGTATCTAACCCATGCTGTACCTGCCCCGGCAGTGTTTGATGGGACAGTGTAGAGGGAGCTTTACTCTGTATCTAACCCTGTGCTGTACCTGCCCTGGGAGTGTTTGATGGGACAGTGTAGAGGGAGCTTTACTCTGTATCTAACCCTGTGCTGTACCTGCCCTGGGAGTGTTTGATGGGACAGTGTAGAGGGAGCTTTACTCTGTATCTAACCCGTGCTGTACCTGCCCTGGGAGTGTTTGATGGGACAGTGTAGAGGGAGCTTTACTCTGTATCTAACCCGTGCTGTACCTGCCCTGGCAGTGTTTGATGGGGAGAGTGTAGAGGGAGATTTACTCTGTATCTAACCCATGCTGTACCTGCCCTGGGAGTGTTTGATGGGACAGTGTAGAGAGAGCTTTACTCAGTATCTAACCCTGTGCTGTACCTGCCCTGGGAGTGTTTGATGGGACAGTGTAGAGGGAGCTTTACTCTGTATCTAACTCGTGCTGTACCTGCCCTGGGAGGGTTTGATGGGACAGTGTAGAGGGAGCTTTACTCTGTATCTAACCCGTGCTGTACCTGCCCTGGGAGTGTTTGATGGGACAGTGTAGAGGGAGCTTTACTCTGTATCTAACCCGTGCTGTACCTGCCCTGGGAGTGTTTGATGGGACAGTGTAGCGGGAGCTTTACTCTGTATCTAACCCGTGCTGTACCTGCCCTGGGAGTGTTTGATGGGGACAGTGTAGAGGGAGCTTTACTCTGTATCTAACCCGTGCTGTACCTGCCCTGGGAGTGTTTGATGGGACAGTGTAGCGGGAGCTTTACTCTGTATCTAACCCGTGCTGTACCTGCCCTGGGAGTGTTTGATGGGACAGTGTAGAGGGAGCTTTACTCTGTATCTAACCCGTGCTGTACCTGCCCTGGGAGTGTTTGATGGACAGTGTAGAGGGAGCTTTACTCAGTATCTAACCCGTGCTGTACCTGCCCTGGGAGTGTTTGATGGGACAGTGTAGAGGGAGCTTTACTCTGTATCTAACCCGTGCTGTACCTGCCCTGGGAGTGTTTGATGGGACAGTGTAGAGGGAGCTTTACTCTGTATCTAACCCGTGCTGTACCTGCCCTGGCAGTGTTTGATGGGGAGAGTGTAGAGGGAGATTTACTCTGTATCTAACCCATGCTGTACCTGCCCTGGGAGTGTTTGATGGGACAGTGTAGAGAGAGCTTTACTCAGTATCTAACCCTGTGCTGTACCTGCCCTGGGAGTGTTTGATGGGACAGTGTAGAGGGAGCTTTACTCTGTATCTAACTCGTGCTGTACCTGCCCTGGGAGGGTTTGATGGGACAGTGTAGAGGGAGCTTTACTCTGTATCTAACCCGTGCTGTACCTGCCCTGGGAGTGTTTGATGGGGACAGTGTAGAGGGAGCTTTACTCTGTATCTAACTCGTGCTGTACCTGCCCTGGGAGGGTTTGATGGGACAGTGTAGAGGGAGCTTTACTCTGTATCTAACCCGTGCTGTACCTGCCCTGGGAGTGTTTGATGGGACAGTGTAGCGGGAGCTTTACTCTGTATCTAACCCGTGCTGTACCTGCCCTGGGAGTGTTTGATGGGACAGTGTAGCGGGAGCTTTACTCTGTATCTAACCCGTGCTGTACCTGCCCTGGGAGTGTTTGATGGGACAGTGTAGCGGGAGCTTTACTCTGTATCTAACCCGTGCTGCACCTGCCCTGGGAGTGTTTGATGGGGCAGTGCAGAGGGAGCTTTACTCTGTATCTAACCCCATGCTGTGCCTGCCCTGGGAGTGTTTGATGGGACAGTGTAGAGGGAGCTTTACTCTGTATCTAACCCGTGCTGTACCTGCCCTGGGAGTGTTTGATGGGACAGTGTAGAGGGAGCTTTACTCTGTATCTAACCCGTGCTGTACCTGCCCTGGGAGTGTTTGATGGGACAGTGTAGAGGGAGTTTTACTCTGTATCTCACCCCGTGCTGTACCTGCGCTGGGAGTGTTTGATGGGACAGTGTAGAGGGAGCTTTACTCTGTATCTAACCCATGCTGTACCTGCCCTGGGAGTGTTTGATGGGACAGTGTAGAGGGAGCTTTACTCTGTATCTAACCCCGTGCTGTACCTGCCCTGGGAGTGTTTGATGGGACAGTGTAGAGGGAGCTTTACTCTGTATCTAACCCCGTGCTGTACCTGCCCTGGGAGTGTTTGATGGGACAGTGCAGAGGGAGCTTTACTCTGTATCTAACCCTGTGCTGTACCTGCCCTGGGAGTGTTTGATGGGACAGTGTAGAGGGAGCTTTACTCTGTATCTAACCTGTGCTGTACCTGCCCTGGGAGTGTTTGATGGGACAGTGCAGAGGGAGCTTTACTCTGTATCTAACCCCGTGCTGTACCTGCCCTGGGAGTGTTTGATGGGACAGTGTAGAGGGAGCTTTACTCTGTATCTAACCCGTGCTGTACCTGCCCTGGGAGTGTTTGATGGGACAGTGCAGAGGGAGCTTTACTCTGTATCTAACCCCGTGCTGTACCTGCCCTGGGAGTGTTTGATGGGACAGTGTAGAGGGAGCTTTACTCTGTATCTAACCCCGTGCTGCACCTGCCCTGGGAGTGTTTGATGGGACAGTGTAGAGGGAGCTTTACTCTGTATCTAACCCGTGCTGTACCTGCCCTGGGAGTGTTTGATGGGGACAGTGTAGAGGGAGCTTTACTCTGTATCTAACCCGTGCTGTACCTGCCCTGGGAGTGTTTGATGGGACAGTGTAGAGGGAGCTTTACTCTGTATCTAACCCCGTGCTGTACCTGCCCTGGGAGGGTTTGATGGGACAGTGTAGAGGGAGTTTACTCTGTATCTAACCCGTGCTGTTCCTGCCCTGGGAGTGTTTGATGGGACAGTGTAGAGGGAGCTTTACTCTGTATCTAACCCGTGCTGTACCTGCCCTGGGAGTGTTTGATGTGACAGTGTAGAGGGAGCTTTACTCTGTATCTAACCCGTGCTGTACCTGCGCTGGGAGTGTTTGATGGGACAGTGTAGAGGGAGTTTACTCTGTATCTAACCCGTGCTGTTCCTGCCCTGGGAGTGTTTGATGGGACAGTGTAGAGGGAGCTTTACTCTGTATCAATCCCGTGCTGTTCCTGCCCTGGGAGTGTTTGATGGGACAGTGTAGAGGGAGCTTTACTCTGTATCTAACCCGTGCTGTACCTGCCCTGGGAGTGTTTGATGGGACAGTGTAGAGCGAGCTTTACTCTGTATCTAACCCGTGCTGTACCTGCCCTGGGAGTGTTTGATGGGACAGTGTAGAGGGAGCTTTACTCTGTATCTAACCCCGTGCTGTACCTGCCCTGGGAGTGTTTGATGGGACAGTGTAGAGGGAGCTTTACTCTGTATCTAACCCGTGCTGTACCTGCCCAGGAAGTGTTTGATGGGACAGTTTAAATGGAACTAGTTTGATTTTTACAACAACCCAGCAGATTTCCTGGTGCCAGCCACTGATGACCCGATTTATTGAATTGAATTTCACAAGTTGCTGTGGTGGATTTGCCTCAGGAGCCCCCTCCCCCCTCCCCCCATCCCCAAGCAGTCTGGCACCAGCCTGCGGTAGCTGACATACCCGGGCTGTCGCCTGTGTGGGTGGAATGCCAATACAATGGAGAGTATTGGCCACACTCCTGTACAAAGTGTTTGTTAAATGGCGTTGAGCTGAGTCTGACTTCTCACCGTGACGCCATTGGATAATCCAGACCTTCTGCATTCTCTTTGAAAGGTCGTGCGCTCAGGGCTGCAGGAGCAGAGGTCGAAGGTCGAGGAAGTGCGGCAGGAGGCTGGAGAGACGTTGGACAGATTCAATGTCCCTGGGCAATGGAGAACTTTCACCAGCGAGCTCCTGGATACTCTCTCCAAACTGGATCATCTCCGCGGCCTGGCCACACTCTACCTGGACATGTGAGTAAACCAGATCATCGAATGATACGGCACAGACAGAGGCCATTCGGCCCATCGTGTCTGTGCGGGTCTTTGGTAGAACTATCTAATTAGTCCTGCTCCCTCCGCTCTTTCCCCAGGGCCCTGTATATGATTCCCTTTGAGTATTTATTCAATTCCCTTTTGAAAGTTACTATTGAATCTGCTTTCAGGCAGCACATTCCAGATCACAACAACTTGCTGTGTAAAAAAATCTCCCCTCTGGTTCTTTTGCCAATCACTTTAAATCTGTGACCTCTGGTTACCGACCCTCCTGCCACTGGAAACAGTTTCTCCTTATTTACTCCATCAAAACCCCTCATGAGTTTGAACACCTCAATCAAATCTCCCCTTAACCTAAAATAGCAACAGAAAATGCTGGAAACACTCAGCAGGTCAGGCAGCATCGAGGAGAGAGAAACAAAGTCAACGTTTGAGGTCAAACCCTTCGTCAGAACTGGGAAAGGTTCGGGAGGAGAGATTTTGAAGCAGGGGGCGGGGAGGAGGAGAGGAAAGAACAAAGGGAAGGTCTGTGATAGGGTGGAAGGCAGGAGATGGTAATGGGACAAGTTAAGAAACAAAAGATGGCTCTAGATGATGTGTGAATGATGATGGCAGCAACATTAACAGTTACCATGTGAGGAAACAAGAGAAACAATATATATAAAGAAATACAGGGGCCAATTCATAGCCTGAAATTGTTGAACTCGATGTAAGTCCAGAGGGCTGTAAAGTGCCTAATCGAAAGAGGAGGTGCTGTTCCTCGAGCTTACACTGAGCTTCATTGGAACAGTGTAAGAGGCCGACGACGGTGAGGTCTGAGTGGAGCGGAGAATTAAAGTGACAGGCGACCGGAAGCTCGGGGTCACCCTTACGGACTGAACGGAGGTGTTCCGCAAAGCGGTCACCCAATCTGCCTTTGGTCTCCCCAATGTAGAGGAGACCGCATCGTGAGCAGCAAATACAGTATACAACCCCAGCTTCTCCAGTCTCTCCACATAACGGAAGTCCCTCATCCCTGGAACCATTCTAGTAAATCTCCTCTGCACCCTCTCCAAGGCCCTGACATCACGCCAGTGCAGCGCTGTGGGGCGTTTTACTACGTTAAAGGCGCTATATCAATGCAAGTTGTTGATTTTGTTGTTGGCTCTCCTAATTCTTCCTTCAAAAATGTATCACTACACTCCTCTCTGTGTTAAATTTCATCTGCCATGTGTCTGCCCATTTCACCAGTCTGTTACTAACCTCCTCACTGTTACTACATTTCCGAGTTTCTTGTCACCTGTAAACTTTGAAATGATGCCCTGTATACCCAAGTCCAGGTCATTAATATGTATCAAAAGAGCAGTGGTCCCAACACCGACCCCTGGGGAACACCACTGTACACTTCCCCCCGGTCTGATAAATATCCCTTCACCACTGCAAAAGCAAAATACTGCGGATGCTGGAAATCTGAAATAAAGACAGAAAACGCTGGAAACACTCAGCAGGTCAGGCATCATCTGTGGAGAGAGAAACAGAGTTAACGTTTCAGGTCGAAGATCCTTCGTCAGGACCGAGAAATGTTAGAGATGCAACAGGCTCTCACCATTCCTCTCTGCTTTCAGTCCCTTAGCCAGCTTGTATCCACATCGCCACTGCCCTTTAAACCCAAGGCTTCACCTTTGCCAACAAGTCTATTATGTGACACTTTGCCGAGCGCCTTGTGAAGATGAATATAAGAATGAAATAAAATCAAAGATACGAGTCGCCCCCTCCACAACTCCTCTTTGTGTCTCGACTATTTTGGTGTGGGGGAGGGGAGAGCAGCTTCCTGAGGAGTGGTGCTGAGAAACCGATTCTAAACTCTAATACCGACAGCCATAGCTCAGTGGGTCGCACTCGCGTCTGAGTCAGGAGTCCTGGGTTTAAGTTCCAATCCAGAGACTTGAGCACATAATCCAGGCCGACACTCACAGTGCAGTACCGAGAATATTGCACTGTCGGAGGGGCAGTACTGAGGGAGCGCTGCACTGTCGGAGGGGCAGTACTGAGGGAGCGCTGCACTGTCGGAGGGGCAGTACTGAGGGAGCGCTGCACTGTCGGAGGGGCAGTACTGAGAGAGCACTGCACTGTCGGAGGGGCAGTACTGAGAGAGCACTGCACTGTCGGAGGGGCAGTACTGAGGGAGCACTGCACTGTCGGAGGGGCAGTACTGAGGGAGCGCTGCACTGTCGGAGGGGCAGTACTGAGGGGGCTCTGCATTGTCGAAGGAGCAGTACTGAGAGAGCGCTGCACTGTCGGAGGAGCAGTACTGAGAGAGCGCTGCACTGTCGGAGGGGCAGTACTGAGGGAGTGCTGCACTGTCGGAGGGGCAGTACTGAGGCAGCGCCGCACTGTCAGAGTGTCTGTCTCCCACTCCCAGCAGTCCTCAATATTGCTGCATTCTTTGCCAATCGATAAGAGAATCGAGCGGGTTAGGGAGATAGTTATCCAATCAGCAGGGATCTGGATTGGATGTGCTGAGCTATGGGCCACTCTCACCCTGGACTAATCTCTGTCTCAGGCTCAACGTCATCGAAGGTTCTCTAAACAACATGTCACAGATCAGCAAATTAATCCAGGAATGTGAGCTGGAGCTGGTGGAAGCAAACAACAGGATTCTGAACAACCCTCGAGAGATTGAGAGCTGCAGGAGACAGCTGGAGGTACGGCCAGTAGAGAGACACTCTCACTCTCACACACTCTCACACACTCACACACTCACTCTCTCACTCTCTCACACTCACACACTCACTCTCTCACTCTCACACTCTCTCACACTCTCACACACTCTCTCTCTCACTCTCTCACACTCACACAC
>NC_140991.1:1470269-1475269 GCF_052327205.1 Somniosus microcephalus | reverse complement strand
TCACTCACACTCTCACTCTCACACACTCTCACTCTCTCACTCTCACACTCTCACACTCTCACTCACACTCTCACACTCTCACACTCTCACTCTCATAAACTCACTCTCACACTCTCTCACTCTCACACTCTCACTCTCACTCTCACTCTCACACTCACTCTCACTCTCTCACACTCTCACACTCACACTCTCTCACTCTCTCACTCTCACACTCTCTCACTCTCTCACTCACACTCTCACACTCTCACCCTCACACTCTCTCACTCTCTCACACTCTCACACTCACACTCTCTCACTCTCACACTCTCTCACTCACACACTCACACTCACGCTCTCACACTCTCACTCTCACACTCACGCTCTCACACTCTCACTCTCACACTCACACTCTCACATTCTCACACTCTCACTCTCACACTCACTCTCTCACACTCTCACACTCTCACTCTCTCACACTCTCACTCACTCACTCTCTCACACTCTCACTCTCACACTCACTCTCTCACACTCTCACTCTCACTCACTCTCTCACACTCACTCTCTCACACTCTCACTCTCTCACACTCTCAAACTCTCACTCTCACACTCACGCTCTCACTCTCTCACACTCTCACTCTCACACTCACGCTCTCACTCTCTCACTCTCTCACACTCTCACACTCACGCTCTCACACTCTCACACTCTCACTCTCTCACTCTCTCACACTCTCACTCTCACACTCACGCTCACACTCTCACTCTCACACTCACGCTCTCACACTCTCACACTCTCTCACTCTCTCACTCTCACACTCGCTCACTCTCTCACTCTCACTCTCACACTCTCTCACTCTCTCACTCACACTCTCACTCTCACACACTCTCACTCTCTCACTCTCACACTCTCACACTCTCACTCACACTCTCACACTCTCACACTCTCACTCTCATAAACTCACTCTCACACTCTCTCACTCTCACACTCTCACTCTCACACTCACTCTCACTCTCTCACACTCTCACACTCACACTCTCTCACTCTCTCACTCTCACACTCTCTCACTCTCTCACTCTCTCACTCACACTCTCACACTCTCACTCTCACACTCTCTCACTCTCTCACACTCTCACACTCACACTCTCTCACTCTCACACTCTCTCACTCACACTCTCACACTCTCACACTCTCACTCTCACACTCTCTCACTCACTCTCACACTCTCACTCTCACACTCACACTCACACTCTCTCACTCTCACAAACTCACTCTCACACTCTCACACTCACACTCTCACACTCTCGCACTCTCTCACTCTCACACTCTCACTCTCACACTCACACTCACACTCTCACACTCTCAGTCTCACACTCTCACACTCTCACACTCTCACACTCTCACTCTCACTCTCACACTCTCTCACACTCTCACACTCACACTCTCACACTCTCACTCTCTCACACTCTCACTCTCACACTCACACTCTCTCACTCACACTCTCACACTCTCACACTCACACTCACACTCTCACACTCAGACTCACACTCACACTCACACTCTCACACTCTCACACTCACACTCACACTCACACACACTCTCACACTCTCACACTCTCACTCTTGCACACTCTCACTCTCTCTCACTCACACTCTCACACTCTCACACTCTCTCACTCTCTCACACTCTCACACTCACTCTCACACTCTCACTCTCACACTCTCACTCTCACACTCTCTCACACTCTCACACTCTCACTCTCTCACTCTCTCACTCTCACTCTCTCACACTCTCACACTCTCACTCTCTCACTCTCACTCTCTCACACTCTCACTCTCTCACACTCACTCACTCTCACTCTCACTCTCTCTCACTCTCACTCTCTCACACTCTCACACTCTCACACTCTCTCACTCTCTCTCACTCTCTCACACTCTCTCTCACTCTCTCACTCTCACTCACACTCTCACACTCACTCTCACTCACACTCTCACACTCTCACTCTCACACTCACACTCTCACTCTCACTCTCACACTCTCACACTCTCACTCTCACACTCTCACACTCGCACTCTCACACTCTCACACTCGCACTCTCACACTCTCACACTCGCACTCTCACACTCTCACACTCGCACTCTCACACTCTCACACTCGCACTCTCACACTCTCACACTCTCACACTCGCACTCTCACACTCACACACTCTCACACTCTCACTCTCACACTCTCACATTCTCACACTCGCACTCTCACACTCGCACTCTCACACGCTCACACTCTCACACTCGCACTCTCACACTCGCACTCTCACACGCTCACACTCTCACACTCGCACTCTCACACTCTCACACTCTCACACTCTCACTCTCACACTCTCACACTCTCACACTCGCACTCTCACACTCTCACACTCGCACTCACACACTCTCACACTCTCACACTCTCACTCTCACACTCTCACACTCGCACTCTCACACTCGCACTCTCACACTCTCACTCTCGCACTCTCACACTCGCACTCTCACACTCTCACACTCGCACTCTCACACTCTCACACTCTCACACTCGCACTCTCACACTCTCACACTCTCACTCTCACACTCTCACTCTCACACTCTCACACTCTCACTCTCACACTCTCACACTCTCACACTCTCACACTCTCACACTCACACTCACACTCACTCTCACACTCTCACTCTCACACTCTCACTCTCACACTCACACTCACACTCACTCTCACTCTCACACTCTCACACTCTCACTCTCACACTCTCACACTCGCACTCTCACACTCTCACACTATCACACTCGCACTCTCACACTCTCACACTCTCACACTCGCACTCTCACACTCTCACACTCTCACACTCGCACTCTCACACTCTCACACTCTCACACTCGCACTCTCACACTCACACTCTCACACTCTCACACTCGCACTCTCACACTCTCACACTCGCACTCTCACACTCGCACTCTCACACTCTCACACTCTCACACTCTCACACTCGCACTCTCACACTCTCACACTCTCACACTCTCACTCTCACACTCTCACATTCTCACACTCGCACTCTCACACTCGCACTCTCACACGCTCACACTCTCACACTCTCACACTCGCACACTCTCACACTCTCACTCTCACACTATCACACTCTCACACTCGCACTCTCACACTCTCACACTCGCACTCACACACTCTCACACTCTCACACTCTCACTCTCACACTCTCACACTCGCACTCTCACACTCTCACTCTCACACTCTCACTCTCGCACTCTCACACTCGCACTCTCACACTCGCACTCTCACTCTCTCACACTCTCACACTCTCACACTCTCACACTCACACTCTCACTCTCACACTCTCACACTCTCACTCTCACACTCTCACACTCTCACACTCACACTCACACTCACACTCTCACACTCTCACTCTCACACTCTCACTCTCACACTCTCACACTCTCACTCTCACACTCTCACACTCTCTCACTCTCACACTCTCACACTCTCACACTCTCACTCTCACACTCTCACACTCTCACTCTCACACTCTCTCACACTCTCACACTCACACTCTCACACTCTCACTCTCTCACACTCTCACTCTCACACTCTCACTCTCACACTCTCTCACACTCTCACACTCTCACACTCACACTCTCACACTCTCACACTCACACTCTCTCTCACACTCTCACTCTCACACTCACACTCACACTCTCACACTCTCACACTCTCACACTCTCACACTCTCACTCTCACACTCTCACACTCTCACACTCTCTCACTCTCACACTCTCACACTCTCACTCTCACACTCTCACACTCTCACTCTCACACTCTCACACTCTCACACTCACACTCTCACACTCTCACACTCTCACACTCTCACACTCTCACTCTCACACTCTCACTCTCACACTCACTCTCACACTCTCTCACACTCTCACACTCTCACACTCACACTCTCACACACTCACTCTCTCACTCTCTCACACTCACACACTCACTCTCTCACTCTCTCACTCTCACACTCTCACACACTCTCTCTCTCACTCTCTCACACTCACACACTCACTCTCTCACACTCACACTCTCTCACTCTCTCACTCTCACACTCTCTCACACTCTCACGCACTCTCTCACTCTCACACTCACACTCTCACACTCTCACACTCTCTCTCTCACACTCTCTCACTCACACACTCTCACACTCTCTCACTCACACACTCTCACACGCTCACACTCACGCTCTCACACTCTCACTCTCACACTCACGCTCTCACACTCTCACTCTCACACTCACACTCTCACATTCTCACACTCTCACTCTCACACTCACTCTCTCACACTCTCACACTCTCACTCTCTCACACTCTCACTCACTCACTCTCTCACACTCTCACTCTCACACTCACTCTCTCACACTCTCACTCTCACTCACTCTCTCACACTCACTCTCTCACACTCTCACTCTCTCACACTCTCAAACTCTCACTCTCACACTCACGCTCTCACTCTCTCACACTCACGCTCTCACTCTCTCACTCTCTCACACTCTCACACTCACGCTCTCACACTCTCACACTCTCACTCTCTCACTCTCTCACACTCGCTCACTCTCTCACTCTCACTCTCACACTCTCTCACTCTCTCACTCACACTCTCACTCTCACACACTCTCACTCTCTCACTCTCACACTCTCACTCACACTCTCACACTCTCACACTCTCACTCTCATAAACTCACTCTCACACTCTCTCACTCTCACACTCTCACTCTCACACTCACTCTCACTCTCTCACACTCTCACACTCACACTCTCTCACTCTCTCACTCTCACACTCTCTCACTCTCTCACTCACACTCTCACACTCTCACTCTCACACTCTCTCACTCTCTCACACTCTCACACTCACACTCTCTCACTCTCACACTCTCTCACTCACACTCTCACACTCTCACTCTCACACTCTCTCACTCACTCTCACACTCTCACTCTCACACTC
>NC_140991.1:1419962-1469769 GCF_052327205.1 Somniosus microcephalus | reverse complement strand
GCACAGACAAAATAAAACTATTCAACATGACACAATACTAAGTGAGCAACAACAAATAGTAACATTGCACATAAATATTAAGTATCTCAACTAAAACAATATAATATAATTCAACAATTTTAAAACATTACTATCAATTTAAAAATCCATTTTCAATCGGTCGACCGGATATCTTGTTCATGTCGACCTTCTCAACCTTGGTGAAATTCCTTGCCCTCCCACACCAGGAGACACAGAAGTATCTTCTGCAGGAAGGCTATCCATACCACGATTTAACGGTTTCTGGATTAGAAATCCCATCAGGAGGTAAACTGGGACGGTCATGAACATCCATCGAGGGCTGACTAATAGCAGTATAATTATCTGCAGTCGGATTGGAAATATTCGTAGTATCTGTAACAGCATCCACATTATCTGAATCATGACTATTGTTAATATCCTCAGAAGAGGGCTGGCCACCACAAGGAGCCAAGTCTTTAATTGAAACGGTACTTTCTTTCCCATCTTGGAATCGAATATGAGCATATTGGGAATTTGCCTCCAACAGCTCCACCTCCTCCACTAAAGGATCATATTTTGACAATCTAACATGGCGTCGAAGCAGCACAGGTCCCTGCATAGTAAGCCATGAAGGTACCGAATATCCCGTAGTAGATCTCCGCGGATAGTTAAAGAGCCTTTCATGGGAGGTCACATTAGTAGCCGTTGAAAACAATGATCTAATGGAATGCAGGGCATCAGGCAGTACCATTTCCCACTGTGTATTCTTAAGGTTCCGGGATGTCAAAGCCAACATAACTGCCTTCCAGATCACCCCATTGTATCGTTCGCACTGTCCATTACCCTGGGGATTATACGGGGTAGCTCTGCTAGTAGAAATTCCCCGACTCTGAAGGTATTCCTTCAACTGGGAAGACATAGAAGAACTTCCCTGATCCGAATGGATATACGCAGGCATCCCAAAGATGACAAAAAGTTGAGTCAGACATTTGATAACTGTAGCAGCTGATACATCTGCGCAAGGAAAAGCAAAAGGGAACCTTGAAAACTCATCCACAACAGTAAATATATATCGGTTTTGAGTAGTTGAAGGAAGAGGCCCCTTGAAATCGACGTTCAAAAGGAGAAGTAGCCTTTATAAGATGAGCTCGTTGAGGCTTAAAGAAATTCGGTTTACACCGAGCACAGATAGAACATGATGAAGTCATCCGCTTGACGTCTTCAACTGAAAAGGGCAAATTCTTACTGCGTACGAAGTGTATCATCCTCGTAACCCCAGGATGGCATAAGGCATTGTGAAGATTAATAAGCGTATCTCCGTGAATCACAGAACAATAAGCCCTCGACAGCGCATCAGCAGCAACATTATCCTTCCCCGGACGATAAACTATATCAAAATGGTAACATGCCAACTCAATCCTCCACCTCATTATTTTATCATTCTTAATCTTTCCAAAATGTTTGACATCAAACATAAAGGACACAGACTTTTGATCAGTTACCAACGTAAAATGTCGCCCCGATAAATAATGTCTCCATTTACGCAGTGCTTCTACTATTGCATACGCCTCTTTCTCTATTGAAGAATGCCTTTTTTCACTCTTGTTCAAGGTACGTGAGAAAAAGGCCACAGGTCTTCCATTTTGGTTCAGAGTCGCCCCAATTGCAAAATCCGAAGCATCCGTCTCAATCACAAAAGGAACCTGCTCATCAATAGAATGCACGACTGCTCCAAGGATATCCTTTTTAAAATTATCAAAACACGTCCTGGCCTCCCATGATAGAGGATATGTCGTAACCCGAATAAGAGGCCGGATCTTCTGTGAAAAATTTGCAATCCAATTAGAATAGTAAGAAAACAGTCCAACAACTCGTTGCAAAGCCTTAGAATTAGTAGGACAAGGTAAATCAATCAATGGTCGCAGACGTTCTGGGTCTGGTTTAATCTTGTTTCCCGAGATAATGGACCCCAGTAGATTTACCTCAGTGGTCGAAAAGGTACACTTCTCTTTATTGAAAGTTAAACCAACTTTTTCCGCAGCTTGAAGGAATCTTTCTAAATTAGAATCATGCTCCACCCTTGATTTGCCACACACCGTGATGTCATCTAAGTATGAAAAGGTGTCAGAGAGAGAGTTATCACTTATAAAAGCATCCATTGCCCGTTGAAAACAAGCAACACCATTAGTAACACCAAATGGTATTCGGCAAAACTGATACAGCTTTCCACCAGCCGCAAAGGCCGTATATGGTTGATCCTTCTTAACAATAGGAATCTGATGATAAGCACTCTTTAGGTCAATAGTGCTAAAAACCTTATACTGAGATACTTTATTGATAAGCTCATCAATCTTAGGCAAAGGGTACGCATCTAATTGAGTATACCTATTAATAGTTTGGGAATAGTCTATCACCATTCGTTTCTTATGTCTCTCGTTAGTCGTGACAACTACCTGTGCCCGCCAAGGCGAACAACTAGGTTCAATGATTCCTTCCAATAAGAGACGTTGAACTTCAGAATTAATAAATTCTCTATCCTGACTGCTATACCTTCTTGACTTGGTAGCAATTGGCTTACAATCCGGCATCAAATTGGAAAAAAGTGATAATGGAGAAATGGATAAAGAGGTTAATCCACAAATAGATAAAGGTGGCTTAGTCCCGCCAAATGAAAGACTGAGAGACTCGTGTAACTGAAGCACATCATGACCAATCAAAATATCCGCACAGAGATTAGGCAAAACAGATAGGCGTATATCAGTATACGTATTACCTAGAAGAATCAATTTCACAAGGCAACAACCAGCTACTTGTGAAGTGAGAGTCGTCTGAGCCATACACACCTGATAGGAAACAGGCGAAATTTTCAAATGCTTCTCCTTTGCAAACTGAAGACTTATAAAACTCTCGGTACTGCCCGTATCTATAAGGGCCTTCACTTCCAACCCATTAACTTGGGCCGTAACTATAGCTTTGTTTAGGCCATGAGCAAATGCAGCAGAAATTGATGCAATAAACGCCCTATCTAAAGGCTGAATAGTCACAGAGGAGGTAATTGAACCTGATGATTTACACACACGTGCGTAATGACCTCTCTTGCCGCATTTACTACACACAGCCTCCCGAGCAGGACACTTCAGACGAGGGTGCCGGACGTTCCCACAAAAATAACACTTCTGAATCCTAGAGGCAACAGCCGCTGAAGTAGAAACTGTTTCAGAATCTAGTAAACCACTCCTATTAAGTCCACATAATTCCTTTTCATCTGGAACTGCCGAAACCACAGTCACAGGCCGATTAAAAAGAGCATAAGAATCCGAACTTCTCTGAGCCACATCCAATGTAGAAGCTTGCTCAAAAGCACTCTTAAGATCCAAAGTCTTATTTTATAACAACCGCTGACGAATTGATCTAGACAGTAATCCATTAATAAAAGCATCCCGTACCGATTCTTCCTTATATTCTTCAGCCGTCACGGCCTTATAATTACAGTTAACACTAAGGCACCGAAGTGCTTGTAAATAAGTATCCAAAGATTCTCCCACCTGCTGCCTACGGGCAGATAGAAGATGACGTGCAAATACCTCATTCTTTGGTTTAACAAAAATCTTTTCCAATGTAGAAATAGCCACTTCGTACGTTTTACAGTCCAAAATATACTTATACACATCCGGAGCAATGTAGTTGATCAGCATATTCAGCTTATTTAGAGACTCTTGATCCAACACGCCCAAAAAGTTTTTAAATGTACAATACCAATGTTTCCATTTATCATCCACTCCTGCAGAATATGGGTCAGCATTGAATCGTTCTGGTTGAAGATATCGCTCCATTCTGACATTAAGTTAATAAATTGAAATAAAGAATAGATTTGCCTTTCGAATCTAGGCTTTATTAACTTAAAAATCCTGTAGCACATCTTCAACACCCAGTCCCAACTAAAGGCTGGAAAGAACTGAATTTAAGATGGCCACCACAAATCACATGACATCAACTACCAATGAGATTACAGCATATATCCCAAGGCAGGAAACAAACAACCAATCACAATACTTATTACTAAACATAAAGAATAATCACCACACCCCCCAGTCGCTCTCTCTCTTCCCCCCCGAGTCGCTCTCTCTCTTCCCCCCGCGAGTCGCTCTCTCTCTTCCCCCCCGAGTCGCTCTCTCTCTTCCCCCCCGAGTCGCTCTCTCTCTTCCCCCCCGAGTCGCTCTCTCTCTTCCCCGCCCGAGTCGCTCTCTCTCTTCCCCCGCCGAGTCGCTCTCTCTCTTCCCCCCCGAGTCGCTCTCTGCTCTTCCCCCCCGAGTCGCTCTCTCTCTTCCCCCCCGAGTCGCTCTCTCTCTTCCCCCCCGAGTCGCTCTCTCTCTTCCCCCCCGAGTCGCTCTCTCTCTTCCCCCCCGAGTCGCTCTCTCTCTTCCCCCCCGAGTCGCTCTCTCTCTTCCCCCCCGAGTCGCTCTCTCTCTTCCCCCCCGAGTCGCTCTCTCTCTTCCCCCCCGAGTCGCTCTCTCTCTTCCCCCCCGAGTCGCTCTCTCTCTTCCCCCCCGAGTCGCTCTCTCTCTTCCCCCCCGAGTCGCTCTCTCTCTTCCCCCCCGAGTCGCTCTCTCTCTTCCCCCCCGAGTCGCTCTCTCTCTTCCCCCCCCGAGTCGCTCTCTCTCTTCCCCCCCGAGTCGCTCTCTCTCTTCCCCCCCGAGTCGCTCTCTCTCTTCCCCCCCGAGTCGCTCTCTCTCTTCCCCCCCGAGTCGCTCTCTCTCTTCCCCCCCGAGTCGCTCTCTCTCTTCCCCCCCGAGTCGCTCTCTCTCTTCCCCCCCGAGTCGCTCTCTCTCTTCCCCCCCGAGTCGCTCTCTCTCTTCCCCCCCGAGTCGCTCTCTCTCTTCCCCCCCGAGTCGCTCTCTCTCTTCCCCCCCGAGTCGCTCTCTCTCTTCCCCCCGAGTCGCTCTCTCTCTTCCCCCGAGTCGCTCTCTCTCTTCCCCCCCCGAGTCGCTCTCTCTCTTCCCCCCCGAGTCGCTCTCTCTCTTCCCCCCCGAGTCGCTCTCTCTTCCCCCCCGAGTCGCTCTCTCTCTTCCCCCCCGAGTCGCTCTCTCTCTTCCCCCCCGAGTCGCTCTCTCTCTTCCCCCCCGAGTCGCTCTCTCTCTTCCCCCCCGAGTCGCTCTCTCTCTTCCCCCCCGAGTCGCTCTCTCTCTTCCCCCCGAGTCGCTCTCTCTCTTCCCCCCCGAGTCGCTCTCTCTCTTCCCCCCCGAGTCGCTCTCTCTCTTCCCCCCCGAGTCGCTCTCTCTCTTCCCCCCCGAGTCGCTCTCTCTCTTCCCCCCCGAGTCGCTCTCTCTCTTCCCCCCCGAGTCGCTCTCTCTCTTCCCCCCGAGTCGCTCTCTCTCTTCCCCCCCGAGTCGCTCTCTCTCTTCCCCCCCGAGTCGCTCTCTCTCTTCCCCCCCGAGTCGCTCTCTCTCTTCCCCCCCGAGTCGCTCTCTCTCTTCCCCCCCGAGTCGCTCTCTCTCTTCCCCCCCGAGTCGCTCTCTCTCTTCCCCCCGAGTCGCTCTCTCTCTTCCCCCCCGAGTCGCTCTCTCTCTTCCCCCCCGAGTCGCTCTCTCTCTTCCCCCCCGAGTCGCTCTCTCTCTTCCCCCCCGAGTCGCTCTCTCTCTTCCCCCCCGAGTCGCTCTCTCTCTTCCCCCCCGAGTCGCTCTCTCTCTTCCCCCCCGAGTCGCTCTCTCTCTTCCCCCCCCGAGTCGCTCTCTCTCTTCCCCCCCGAGTCGCTCTCTCTCTTCCCCCCCGAGTCGCTCTCTCTCTTCCCCCCCGAGTCGCTCTCTCTCTTCCCCCCCGAGTCGCTCTCTCTCTTCCCCCCCGAGTCGCTCTCTCTCTTCCCCCCCGAGTCGCTCTCTCTCTTCCCCCCCGAGTCGCTCTCTCTCTTCCCCCCCGAGTCGCTCTCTCTCTTCCCCCCCGAGTCGCGCTCTCTCTCTTCCCCCCCCGAGTCGCGCTCTCTCTCTTCCCCCCCGAGTCGCGCTCTCTCTCTTCCCCCCCGAGTCGCGCTCTCTCTCTTCCCCCCCGAGTCGCGCTCTCTCTCTTCCCCCCCGAGTCGCGCTCTCTCTCTTCCCCCCCGAGTCGCGCTCTCTCTCTTCCCCCCCGAGTCGCGCTCTCTCTCTTCCCCCCCCGAGTCGCGCTCTCTCTCTTCCCCCCCGAGTCGCGCTCTCTCTCTTCCCCCCCGAGTCGCGCTCTCTCTCTTCCCCCCCGAGTCGCGCTCTCTCTCTTCCCCCCCGAGTCGCGCTCTCTCTCTTCCCCCCCGAGTCGCGCTCTCTCTCTTCCCCCCCGAGTCGCGCTCTCTCTCTTCCCCCCCGAGTCGCGCTCTCTCTCTTCCCCCCCGAGTCGCGCTCTCTCTCTTCCCCCCCGAGTCGCGCTCTCTCTCTTCCCCCCCGAGTCGCGCTCTCTCTCTTCCCCCCCGAGTCGCGCTCTCTCTCTCTTCCCCCCCGAGTCGCGCTCTCTCTTCCCCCCCCGAGTCGCGCTCTCTCTCTTCCCCCCCGAGTCGCGCTCTCTCTCTTCCCCCCCGAGTCGCGCGCTCTCTCTCTTCCCCCCCCGAGTCGCGCGCTCTCTCTCTTCCCCCCCGAGTCGCGCGCTCTCTCTCTTCCCCCCCCGAGTCGCGCGCTCTCTCTCTTCCCCCCCGAGTCGCGCGCTCTCTCTCTCTCTCTCTCTCTCTCTCTCTCTCTCTCTCTCTCTCTTCCAACAACAACATGCCCTCAAAAATCCCTCGGCACCGCCGGGGCACTCCAGCTAGTATATATATATAAAGCGGTTGGTCTGTCTGTCTGCCGTTTGTCTGTCCGCTATACACTCAAAAGTTATAGAGCGTACCTACACATTTGTTATATCAAAAGAAAGCTGATGATCAGGGGAGTGTCATAGGCGTATTTACTTTTTGGTCTGACATAAATAGTTCCGACAGTCTACAAAAAACGTTCAAAAATTCGCTCATTAGCGGGTGACCAATCCTACCGCTCATTAGCGTTGAGTGACATGATGGTTGACCAATCCTACAGTTCAGTGACCTGATGGTTGACCAATTGGTGCGTCACGGGCGGGACCTTATCCTGCAGCCTCCCGCATTTATTGCCGCCATTTTTTCCCGTTGCTTTTTCTGAACAGCGAGCGGGGCAGCTGCGTCGGCCCGCCGGAGCGCGAGGTGAGTTGGGGGTCACTCGGGCCGGGCCTCACAACCGCTCGGCTCGAGACACAGAGCGGGGGAGCAGCAGCGGGCGGCCGTCAACCGCGCGGCCCGAGACACAGAGCGGGGGAGCGGCAGCGGGCGGCCGTCAACCGCGCGGCCCTCTAAACTGCCCTGGCAACGCCGCCCCCCCACCCCCCCCCCCCCCCCAACTAGTGTAAATGACCTGGATATTGGAATACAGAGTAGAATTTCTAAATTTGATGATGACACCAAACTTGGGGGTGTGGCAAACAGTGAGCATGATACCAGTCGAATGCAAGGGGACATAGAAAGGCTAGCAGAATGGGCGGACAAGTGGCAGATGGAATTTAATACAGAGAAGTGTGAGGTGATACATTTTGGCAGAAGGAACCGGGAGAGGCAATATACACTTAATGGCACAGTTTTAAAGAGTGTGCAGGGACAGAGGGGCCTGGGAGTTAATGTGCATAGGTCCCTGAAGGTGGCAGGACATATTGAGAGAGTGGTTATCAAACCAAATCAAATCAACTTTTATTGTCATTGTTAGTGCACAAGTGCAGTACAACGAAATGTAGGCTTGCGGCTCCCGAGAGTATACATTTAGATTAAGACATTTAAACATTCAACATACATTTGGCTTGTAATACATTGACATAAACATAACCATAATAAAGTGCATTGGCAGATGTGCAGGCTTTGGAGTTTATTTGTGGAGTTCAGTAGGATGACAGCCCTGGGAAAGAAGCTGTTCCTAAATCTGGTCGTTCGGGTGCGAATGCATCTGTAGCGTCTCCCAGATGGCAGGAGGGCGAACAGACTGTGGCTGAGGTGGGTAGGGTCTTTGATGATGGACCGTGACCTCCGTAAACAGCGTTTCTGGTATATGTGCTCTATGGTCGGTAGCCGGGTGCCGGTAATGCGTTGGGCAGTTTTGACTACCCGCTGCAGGGCTTTCCGGTCATAGCTACAGCTGCCATACCATACTGTGATACAGTTCGTCAGGATGCTCTCTATTGTGCAGTGGTAAAAGTTAGAGAGGATCAGGGGTGACAGGTTGCATCCCTTCAGCCTCCTTCGGAAATATAGGCGCTGCTGGGCTTTCTTCACCAGAGAGGAGGTATTGAGGGACCAGGAGAGGTCTTCTGTGATGTGGACTCCGAGGAACTTAAAGCTGTCCACCCTTTCCACCACAGCCCCATTGATGTGGATGGGGGTGTGACTTCCGCCTTTAGCAAAGCATATGGGATCTGGGGCTTCATAAATAGAGGTATTGAGTACAAAAGTAGAGAAGTTATGTTGAACCTTTATAAAGCGCTGGTTAGGCCACAACTGGAGTATTGCGTCCAGTTCTGGTCACCTCACTTTAGGAAGGATGTGAAAGCCCTTGAGCAGGTGCAGAGGAGATTTACCAGAATGGTTCCGGGGATGGGGGACCTTAGCTACAAGGACAGGTTGGATTTATTTTCATTTGAGCAAAGGAGGTTGAGGGGTGATTTGATAGAGGTGTACATGATTATGATGGGTTTGAATAGGCTAGACAGGGAAAGGCAGTTCCCACTAGTTGATGGTACAAGGACGAGGGGACACAGATTTAAGGTTTTGGGCAAGCGATACTGAGGGGATGTGAGGAAAAACTTTTTTATGCAGCGAGTGGTGGTGACCTGGAAGTCGCTGCCGACGGAAGTGGTGGAAACGGAGACACTCAATGTTTTCAAGGGGAGACTGGATAGGCACTTGAGGGAAATAAACTTACAGGGCTGCGGGGGAATGGGACTGACTGGATTGCTCTACAGAGAGCTGGCATGGCCTCCTTCTGTGCCGTATGACCCTATGACCTCTAAGTTCCCTTCCCAGTCACACACCATCCTGACTTGGAAATATATCGCCGATCCTTCATCGTCGCTGGGTCAAAATCCTGGAACTCCCTCCCTAACAGCACTGTGGGAGCACCTTCACCACATGGACTGCAGCGGTTCAAGAAGGTAGCACACCACCACCTTCTCAAGGGCAGTTAGGGATGGACAATAAATGCTGGCCTTGCCAGCGATGCCCACATCCCATAAACCAATTAAAAAAAAATTCTGTGTCCTCCTCACAACTTGCTTTCCCACCTATCTTTGTATCATCAGTAACTTTGGCTACATTACACTCGGTCCCTTCATCCAAGTCATTAATATAGATTGTAAATAGTTGAGGCCCCAGCACTGATCCCTGCGGAACTCCACTAGTTACAATTTGCCAACCTGAAAATGACTCATTTATCCCGATTTTCGTTAGTTAGCCAATCCTCTATCCATGCTAATATATTACCCCCAACCCCATGAGCTCTTATCTTGTGCAGTAACCTTTTATGTGGCACCTTATCGAATGCCTTCTGGAAATCCAAATACACGACATCTACTGGTTCCCCTTCATCCACCCTGCTCGTTACATCCTCAAAGAACAGCAGCAAATTTTTCAAACATGATTTCCCTTTCATAAAACCATGCTGACTCTGCTTGATTGTATTATGATTTGCTAAATGTCCTGCTACCACTTCCTTAATAATGGACTTCAGCATTTTCCCAATGACAGATGTTAGGCTAACTGGCCTATAGTTTCCTGCTTTCTGTCACCCTCCTTTCTGGAATAGGGGCATTACGTGTGTGTGCGTGGGTGGGTGAGAGGGAGAGTGTGTGCGGGTGTGAGGGACAGAGTGCGGGTGTGAGGGAGAGTGCGGGTGTGAGGGAGAGTGCGGGTGTGAGGGAGAGTGCGCGGGTGTGAGAGAGAGAGAGCGCGGGTGTGAGAGAGAGAGCGCGGGTGTGAGAGAGAGTGCGGGTGTGAGAGAGAGAGAGTGCGGGTGTGAGAGAGAGAGAGCGCGGGTGTGAGAGAGAGAGCGCGGGTGTGAGAGAGCGAGCGCGGGTGTGAGAGAGAGCGAGCGCGGGTGTGAGAGAGAGCGAGCGCGGGTGAGAGAGAGAGCGAGCGCGGGTGTGAGAGAGAGAGCGAGCGCGGGTGTGAGAGAGAGCGAGCGCGGGTGTGAGAGAGCGAGCGCGGGTGTGAGAGAGCGAGCGCGGGTGAGAGAGAGCAAGCGCGGGTGAGAGAGAGCAAGCGCGGGTGTGAGAGAGCGAGCGAGCGCGGGTGTGAGAGAGCGAGCGAGCGCGGGTGTGAGAGAGCGAGCGCGAGAGAGAGAGAGCGCGGGTGTGAGAGAAAGAGAGCGCGGGTGTGAGAGAGAGAGAGCGCGCGGGTGTGAGAGAGAGCGCGGGTGTGAGAGAGAGAGAGAGTGGGTGTGAGAGAGAGAGAGCGGGTGTGAGAGAGAGCGGGTGTGAGAGAGAGAGCGCGCGGGTGTGAGAGAGAGCGCGCGGGTGTGAGAGAGAGCGGGTGTGAGAGAGAGCGCGGGTGTGAGAGAGAGCGCGGGTGTGAGAGAGAGAGCGAGCGCGGGTGAGAGAGAGAGCGAGCGCGGGTGTGAGAGAGAGAGCGAGCGCGGGTGTGAGAGAGAGCGAGCGCGGGTGAGAGAGCGAGCGCGGGTGAGCGAGCGAGCGCGGGTGTGAGAGAGCGAGCGCGGGTGTGAGAGAGAGAGAGAGCGCGGGTGTGAGAGAGAGAGAGAGCGCGGGTGTGAGAGAGAGAGAGCGCGGGTGTGAGAGAGAGAGAGCGCGGGTGTGAGAGAGAGCGCGGGTGTGAGAGAGAGAGCGAGCGCGGGTGTGAGAGAGCGAGCGAGCGCAGGTGTGAGAGAGAGCGAGCGCGGGTGTGAGAGAGAGCGCGGGTGTGAGAGAGAGAGAGAGCGCGGGTGTGAGAGAGCGAGCGCGGGTGTGAGAGAGAGAGCGAGCGCGGGTGTGAGAGAGAGCGAGCGCGGGTGTGAGAGAGAGCGAGCGCGGGTGTGAGCGAGCGAGCGCGGGTGTGAGAGCGAGCGAGCGCGGGTGTGAGAGCGAGCGCGGGTGTGTGTGAGAGAGAGAGCGCGCGCGCGGGTGTGTGAGAGAGAGAGAGCGCGCGCGGGTGTGTGAGAGAGAGCGCGCGCGCGGGTGTTGTGAGAGAGAGAGAGCGCGCGCGCGGGGTGTGTGAGAGAGAGAGCGCGCGCGGGTGTGTGAGAGAGAGAGCGCGGGTATGTGAGAGAGAGAGAGCGCGGGTGTGGTCTGAAGGGCCTGTGGATGGTGAGCTGTCCAATGTATGGATGGCTAGGCTCTGTGCTATTTGGTAAGCAGTGCTTGCAGTGACTGGCTGTGCTAACCTGCTCTTGTTGTGTCTGTAGCTAACACTAACAATACATCGTCAGACCGGTGGTCTGGGAATCAGCATCGCTGGCGGAAAAGGCTCAACCCCGTACAAGGGGGAGGACGAGGTAAGCGTGCTTCAGAGTGACGTGTAGTTGGTGGCACTCATTCAGTGTCGACATCAGTGGCCAAGTCTGGTCTCAGAGTATGGAGTGGCGAGATGAAGAGGAAACCACCTATTGGACTGTGGGGACCTGACCTAACCCACCCTACCCCAACTCGCCCGCCCTTACCCGAGTCGCCCGCCCGCCCTGACAATGCCCTTAGCATTTAAAGAATTTATACATAATTTACCACAAACATATATTCCTTTAAGGCACAAAAATCCCACCAGAAATGTAGTCCAACCGTAGCTAACGAGAAGTTAAAGATAATATTAGGTCAAAGGAAGAGGCTTATAATGTTGCCAAAAAGAGTAGTAAGCCGAGGAAACAACAGAAAATGCTGGAAACACTCAGCAGGTCAGGCAGCATCGAGGAGAGAGAAACAGAGTTAACGTTTCGGGTCGAGGACCCTTCGTCAGAACCCTTGAGGATTTTAGAATTCAGCAAAGGAGGACAGAAAGTAAATGTGGGTCCCTGACCGGCTGAGACAGGAGAAGTTATAATGGGGAATAAGGAAATGGCAGAGAAATTAAACAAATACTTTTGTGTCTGTCTTCACGGAAGAAGATGCAAAAAACTTCCTGGAAATAGTGGACAATCAAGGGTCTGGTGAGAATAAGGAACTAAAAGAAATTAGTATTGGTAAAAAAAAAATAGTACTGGAGAAATTAATGGGACTGAAAGCTGATAAATCTCATGACCTGATGGCCTGTATCCGAGGGTTTTGGAAGAGGTGGCTGTAGAGATAGTGGATACATTGGTTGTCATTTTCCAAAATTCCATAGATTCTAGAACGGTTCCTGCGGATTGGAAGTTTGCAAATGTAACCCCGCTATTTAAGAAAGGCGGGAGAGAGAAAACGGGAACTACAGACCAGTTTGACTTCAGTAGTAGGGAAAATGCTAGAATCTATTATTAAGGATGTGGTAACAGGGCACTTCGAAAATAACAATAGGATTGGGCCGAGTCAACATGGATTTATGAAAGGGAAATCGTGTTTGACAAATCTGTTCGAGTTTATTGAGGTTGTAACTAGCACAATAGATAAGGGGGAACCAGTGGATGTGGTGTATTTGGATTTTCAGAAGGCATTCGATAAGGTGCCACACAAGAGATTATTAAACAAAATTAGGGTTCATGGGATTGGGGGTAATACACTAGCATGGATTGAGGATTGGTTAACGGACAGAAAACAGAGAGTGGGAATAAACGGGTCATTTTCGGGTTGGCAGGCTGGAACTAGTGGGGTACCGCAAGGATCAGTGCTTGGGCCTCAGCTATTCACAATCTACATCAATGATTTGGATGAGGGGACCAAATGTAATATATCCAAGTTTGCTGCTGATGCAAAGCTGGGTAGGAATGTAAGTTGTGAGGAGGATGCAAGGAGGCTTCAAGGGGATATAGACAGGGTAATTGAATGGGCAAGAACATGGCAAATGGAATAAAATGTGGAGAAATGTGAAGTTATCCACTTTGGTAGGAAAAATAGAAAAGCAGAGTTTTTTAAATGGTGAGAGATTGGGAGTATAAGAGGATTTGAGTATAATAGTAAAGGGCCTAGAAATTCGGTAGGCTTAGCGCCACTTTTGAGGCGCTAGAGGGCCAGTTTAGAAATTGAGTGGGTCCCTAAATCGGCGTTAGGCCGTTAGCGCTGCGCCGGCACCGATGACGTCATCGGTGTGCGCAGCGTCCCGGTTGCCATGGTAACCCGCCCGAACTCCGAAATTGACTTGCGGCCGCCTCGCCCGTGGCAGCCGCAAGCAACGTTCTGGCAGAGGTGCCTTACTGGACTTTGCGCCGGCGCATTAAAGGCCCCGCGGCGGCCGGCCGCTTTCCCGCCGGCCGCCTGGCCGCAGCTCCCTCCCCGGACTTCTCCCCCCCCCCCCCCGGGACAGATGCAAGCCCGGCACTTGTCCGAGGTGCCGGGCTCATTTTTACAATGATTTTCGCGGGCCGCGGCCGGGTGCAGGCAGCTCCTCCTTAAGGGAAGGAGGAGGCCTGCACTACCCGAACCTGCCGCACCGCAGCGGGTGCCGCAGCGCCGGAATAGCACCGCAATTCAGCGCGTAGCGCCAGTTTTCAGGCGCAAACAGCTTTCAGCAGCGCCGGCAGCCGTTTGGGCGCAGAACTAGTGAATTTTTGGCCCGCCCAGCGCGACTTAGCTCCGGCACTAACTTCCGGCGCTAAAGCCGTCGCTGCGCCAAAACCCAATTTCTAGGCCAAGGTGTCTTACTGCAATTATATAGGGCCCTGGTGAGACCACACCTGGAGTATTGTGGACAGTTTTGGTCTCCTTACCTAAGGAAGGATATAGTTGCCATAGAGGGAGTGCAACGAAGGTTCACCAGACTGGTTCCTGGGATGGGGGGATTGTCCTCTGAGGAGAGATTGAGTAGACTAGGCCTATATTCTCTAGAGTTTAGAAGAATGAGAGGTGATCTCATTGAAACATACAAAACTCTTACAGGGAATGACAGGGTAGAGGCAGGGAGGATGCATCCTCTGGCTGGGGAGTCTAGAACCAGGGGGCATAGTTTCAGGATAATGGGTCGGCCATTTAGAACTGAGATGAGGAGAAATTTCTTCACTCAGAGGGTGGTGAATCTTTGGAATTCTCTACCCCAGAGGGCTGTGGAGGCTCAGTCGTTGAGTATATTCAAGACAGAGATCGATAGATTTTTGGATATTAAAGGAATCAAGGGATATGGGGATAGTGCAGGAAAGTGGAGATGAGGTTGAAGATCAACCATGATCTTATTGAATGGCGGGGCAGGCTCGAGGAGCGACTCCTGCTCCTATTTCTTATGTACCCTAGCCGCCCTTGCCCGTTTCCCCCTGCCCGCCCTTACCCCCCCCCCCCCCCCCCGCTAGCCCTTGCCCATTCCCCCTGCCCGCCCTTACTCGTCGCCCCGATTTGGTTGCAATAAGTTGTTATTTATGAAGCTCCAGTGCAGGGGCCTGCGGTGGGGGTCTCCAGTGCAGGGGCCTGCAGTGGGGGCCTCCAGTGCAGGGGCCTGCGGTGGGGGCCTCCAGTGCAGGGGCCTGCGGTGGGGGCCTCCAGTGCAGGGGCCTGCGGTGGGGGTCTCCAGGGCGTGGGGCTGGTAGGCCTGTGTATGATGTGGGATGGTTGGGAGTCCCCTCACTCCGCAGTCTGGTACCCCCTGCGCTGGTGAGGCGCTGGCAGGTCGGGTGGGTTGACGGGGAAGCTAGACTGCTGACGTGTCTCCGAATGCTCTTTCTGTGTGTTTCAGGGAATCTTCATCTCTCGGGTGTCGGAGGAGGGACCAGCAGCTCAGGCAGGAGTGCGAGTTGGAGATAAGCTGCTCGAGGTCAGCACGATCGACCGTAGTGATGACTATTAATGCGTCTCATGAGAAAAGACCAGGGGGCCCCATTAAAGCACCGGACCGTCTGTTACCCACCTCCTGGGCCGTCTGTTCCCCCACCACCCCCCAGGCCATCTTTCTCTTCCCCTCCCCCGGGCCGTCTTTCTCTTCCCCTCCCCCGGGCCGTCTTTCTCTTCCCCTCCCCCGGGCCGTCTTTCTCTTCCCCTCCCCCGGGCCGTCTGTTGTCGCCGCCCCCCCCCCCCCCCAGGCCGTCTGTCCCGTGCCCCCTCCCCCCAGACCCGCAGTTTGTCCCCATGTCTAACCCGTAGTCCGGGGTGGGGGGTATGGGTGGCAAGGTGACTGATGCCGCTGTCTTTCCTTGCCCCAGGTGAATGGCGTGGGTCTGCGAGATGCTGAGCACCACAGGGCAGTGGAGGCATTGCGGAGCTCGGGGGGCTCGGTAACCATGACAATACTGCGGGAGAGGATGGTGGAGCCGGAGAATGCCATCACCATGACCCCACTGCGCCCCGAGGATGACTACGCGCCGAGAGACCGACGCACTGGGCTGAGGTTCCTTGCGGAGCCTGAGACTGGAGCCATACGGGAGCAGTACTCCACCTCGCTGGCACGTAACGAGAAAGGGCTCGGCTTCAGCATCGCTGGGGGAAAGGGATCAACACCGTACAAAACAGGAGACACGGTGCGTTCTGGACCTGTGTAAACCGACAAAACGTGGGGGGCGAGGGTGGGACCTGAGTGTCTAACCCGGGCTGTGTGGATGGAGTGTCTAACCCAGGCTGTGTGGATGGAGTGTCTAACCCGGGCTGTGTGGATGGAGTGTCTAACCCGGGCTGTGTGGATGGAGTGTCTAACCTGGGCTGTGTGGATGGAGTGTCTAACCCGGGCTGTGTGGATGGAGTGTCTAACCCGGGCTGTGTGGATGGAGTGTCTAACCCGGGCTGTGTGGATGGAGTGTCTAACCCGGGCTGTGTGGATGGAGTGTCTAACCTGGGCTGTGTGGATGGAGTGTCTAACCCGGGCTGTGTGGATGGAGTGTCTAACCTGGGCTGTGTGGATGGAGTGTCTAACCCGGGCTGTGTGGATGGAGTGTCTAACCCGGGCTGTGTGGATGGAGTGTCTAACCCGGGCTGTGTGGATGGAGTGTCTAACCCGGGCTGTGTGGATGGAGTGTCTAACCCGGGCTGTGTGGATGGAATGTCTAACCCGGGCTGTGTGGATGGAGTGTCTAACCCGGGCTGTGTGGATGGAGTGTCTAACCCGGGCTGTGTGGATGGAGTGTCTAACCCGGGCTGTGTGGATGGAGTGTCTAACCCGGGCTGTGTGGATGGAGTGTCTAACCCGGGCTGTGTGGATGGAGTGTCTAACCCGGGCTGTGTGGATGGAGTGTCTAACCCGGGCTGTGTGGATGGAGTGTCTAACCTGGGCTGTGTGGATGGAGTGTCTAACCCGGGCTGTGTGGATGGAGTGTCTAACCCGGGCTGTGTGGATGGAGTGTCTAACCTGGGCTGTGTGGATGGAGTGTCTAACCCGGGCTGTGTGGATGGAGTGTCTAACCCGGGCTGTGTGGATGGAGTGTCTAACCTGGGCTGTGTGGATGGAGTGTCTAACCCGGGCTGTGTGGATGGAGTGTCTAACCCGGGCTGTGTGGATGGAGTGTCTAACCTGGGCTGTGTGGATGGAGTGTCTAACCCGGGCTGTGTGGATGGAGTGTCTAACCCGGGCTGTGTGGATGGAGTGTCTAACCCGGGCTGTGTGGATGGAGTGTCTAACCCGGGCTGTGTGGATGGAGTGTCTAACCCGGGCTGTGTGGATGGAATGTCTAACCCGGGCTGTGTGGATGGAGTGTCTAACCCGGGCTGTGTGGATGGAGTGTCTAACCCGGGCTGTGTGGATGGAGTGTCTAACCCGGGCTGTGTGGATGGAGTGTCTAACCCGGGCTGTGTGGATGGAGTGTCTAACCCGGGCTGTGTGGATGGAGTGTCTAACCCGGGCTGTGTGGATGGAGTGTCTAACCCGGGCTGTGTGGATGGAGTGTCTAACCTGGGCTGTGTGGATGGAGTGTCTAACCCGGGCTGTGTGTGGATGGAGTGTCTAACCCGGGCTGTGTGGATGGAGTGTCTAACCTGGGCTGTGTGGATGGAGTGTCTAACCCGGGCTGTGTGTGGATGGAGTGTCTAACCCGGGCTGTGTGGATGGAGTGTCTAACCTGGGCTGTGTGGATGGAGTGTCTAACCCGGGCTGTGTGGATGGAGTGTCTAACCTGGGCTGTGTGGATGGAGTGTCTAACCCGGGCTGTGTGGATGGAGTGTCTAACCCGGGCTGTGTGGATGGAGTGTCTAACCCGGGCTGTGTGGATGGAGTGTCTAACCTGGGCTGTGTGGATGGAGTGTCTAACCCGGGCTGTGTGGATGGAGTGTCTAACCTGGGCTGTGTGGATGGAGTGTCTAACCCGGGCTGTGTGGATGGAGTGTCTAACCTGGGCTGTGTGGATGGAGTGTCTAACCCGGGCTGTGTGGATGGAGTGTCTAACCTGGGCTGTGCGGATGGAGTGTCTAACCTGGGCTGTGTGGATGGAGTGTCTAACCTGGGCTGTGTGGATGGAGTGTCTAACCCGGGCTGTGTGGATGGAGTGTCTAACCTGGGCTGTGTGGATGGAGTGTCTAACCCGGGCTGTGTGGATGGAGTGTCTAACCCGGGCTGTGTGGATGGAGTGTCTAACCCGGGCTGTGTGGATGGAGTGTCTAACCCGGGCTGTGTGGATGGAGTGTCTAACCCGGGCTGTGTGGATGGAGTGTCTAACCTGGGCTGTGTGGATGGAGTGTCTAACCTGGGCTGTGTGGATGGAGTGTCTAACCTGGGCTGTGTGGATGGAGTGTCTAACCCGGGCTGTGTGGATGGAGTGTCTAACCCGGGCTGTGTGGATGGAGTGTCTAACCCGGGCTGTGTGGATGGAGTGTCTAACCCGGGCTGTGTGGATGGAGTGTCTAACCCGGGCTGTGTCCTGTTGCAGGCGATCTTCATCTCGCGGTTAGCAGAAGGTGGATCTGCCCACAGGGACGGGATCCTGCAAGTGGGAGACAGGGTGATCTCGGTAAGTGCTCTCAGCTCCCCTTTTGGGAGGGTGTGACCCACCAGCCGTGCCACCATGTGGCGGGTTGTACCCACTGTTCCCTGTACGCTGCGCTTTGTTCTGCACGGCCTGTTTCTTGTAATGCGCGGTCCCTTTAAATTTCTGCGCATGTGCGGTATTTACAATGTAAAAGCTGGTGAATGGCCTGCGTGGGACCTTGCAGGTGGCTGCGCGTGCACCTTAGGGGGAACATTGGTTGTACCGGGTGGACCGAGGCTGTGGGTGATCGCTGGAAGCGTTTTGTTCTGTCTACTGCGGGTCTCCTGATTGAATGCCCTCAGTATGTCGTGCTCCCTTGGCGTTCCATTCCCCACCCCCGCCCCCTGCTCTCAGCATGCCCTGACCCACACCCCCGCCCTCAACCCGCACCAGTCTGCTTGACGTGTCACTCCGAGCTGGTACACGAGGTGCCACCTGCTGATCCCTCCGACTGCTGGTTCACTGGTGGAACGGTTCTGCTCCTCTACTGTGGGAGACTCCCCCCCCCCCAACTCCTGTCTGTACCTGTGTGGAGGTTCACAAGGATTCAGTATCCTCGTCTGTCCCAGGTACGGTTAGGCCTCATCTGGAGCACTGCATTCAGTTCTGGGCACCGCCCCTCAGGAAGATATATTGGCCTTGGAGGGAGTGCAGCGCAGATTCACCAGAATGATACCGGGACTTAGAGGGTTAAATTCTGAGGACAGGTTGCATAAACTAGGCTTGTACTCCCTCAAGTTCAGAAGATTTAAGGGGTGATTTGATTGAGATTTTTAAGAAAATTAAAGGAGTTGATGGGGTAGATGGAGAGAAACTATTTCCTCTGGTGGGGTGGAGTTCAGAACAAGGGGGGCATTAACCTAAAATTAGAACTAGGCCGTTCAGGGGTGATGTCAGGAAACACTTCTTCACACAAAGGGTGGTGGAAATCTGGAACTCTCTCCCCCAAAATGCTGGGGGTCAACTGAAAATTTAAAAACTGAAATTGGTAGATTTTTGTTAGTTAAGGGTTAGGGAACCAAGGCAGGTAGAAGGAGTTAAGATACAGATCAGCCATGATCTAATTGAATGGCAGAACAGGCTTGAGGGGCTGAATGGCCTCCTCCTGTTCCTATCTTCCTATGTATCTAACCTGTTCTGTACCTGCCCTGGGAGTGTTTGATGGGACAGTGTAGAGGGAGCTTTACTCTGTATCTAACCCGTGCTGTACCTGCCCTGGGAGTGTTTGATGGGACAGTGTAGAGGGAGCTTTACTCTGTATCGAACCCGTTCTATACCTGCCCTGGGAGTGTTTGATGGGGAAAGTGTAGAGGGAGCTTTACTCTGTATCTAACCCGTGCTGTACCTGCCCTGGGAGTGTTTGATGGGACAGTGTAGAGGGAGCTTTACTCTGTATCTAACCCGTGCTGTACCTGCCCTGGGAGTGTTTGATGGGACAGTGTAGAGGGAGCTTTACTCTGTATCTAACCCGTGCTGTACCTGCCCTGGGAGTGTTTGATGGGACAGTGTAGAGGGAGCTTTACTCTGTATCTAACCCATGCTGTACCTGCCCTGGGAGTGTTTGATGGGACAGTGTAGAGGGAGCTGTACTCTGTATCTAACCCGTGCTGTACCTGCCCCGGGAGTGTTTGATGGTGTTGTATCTATGCTTTAATGCGTTCAATCAAGCATGTAGATACGTCGAATTAAATCAGAGTCAGGCAGACAGGCTTATAACTGCGATGTTCACTTTATTGCGTAAAATGGCCGACTGCTGTTTTCCCGGGTAATTCCCATAATGCAATGCACATTACATTACCGTATTGACTGGTGTCAAACTCGCAATCAATACACGACACCCCCCTTTTCCTTGGAAACAAACTTGCAGTTTACAAACAGTTGCTTACAATAACACTGCATAACTTATTTGGTTTATAAACTTTTTACAAACTTGTGTCTTACCACACAACTAAATAATTCCCAGGTTTAAACATTTAACATCACCCATGCAGTTCTCGCACAGTTTATGTTGTGACATAATCAGACAGTCTTTGGGGTTTTCTTTTAACCCTTTGAGGTCTGGCTGTATTGGGTATGTCTGACATGTTGGTGTCAGTGGGTATTGCCTGTGTCACAGTGGTATGTGTGTCAGGGTCTACTATACTGTCCTCAGTCCCTTGTGTTTCCTCCTGCTCATGGAGTGTCTCCTTTGGTCCATTGGTTCTGTATTTCTTCACAAATGTAGTGTTTCTCGAGTAGCGTGCTCCGTCTGGAGATTCTACTACTACTTGACTCCCTGTTTCACTCAAAACTTTGTGGGGTGTGGCATTAAAAAGAGTGGTGAACTTGTCCACTTTGTCCTGCCGTACCAGCACCGTGTCGCCAACTTCCACCTCTGAGTATTGTGTTCTCCGCTGTTCATCTGCGTACAGTTTGGACTTGCCTTTTTGTTCTGCGTCCCGGTCACGTACTTCCATGTCTGCGCGCGACTCTGTGATGTCTGGCAGCTTTCCTCTCATTTTCCGTTTAAAGAGCAGCTCTGCCGGGCTCTTTCCTGTTGTGGCATGGTCAATGCTCCTGTACACAGTCACATATTTTCTAAGTTCACGTTTCCAATCTAGTCCTTCTGACTGAGCAATTCTGATTCTCTTCATCAGCGATGTATTCTGGCGCTCGACTTCTCCGTTAGCCTGAGCCCATTTTGCTGTCGTTTTCAGGTGTTCGATCCTGTTGTTTTCACAGTATTCTTTGAATAATTCAGATCTGAATTGGGGACCATTATCAGATTTGCAGGTGATTGGCAAACCATGACGGCTGAAGATTGACTCTAAACTATCAATAACCTTCTCTGTTGTTGTGGAGGTCATGATGTCGTATTCATAGTAGCGACTATAATAATCAACTACCACAAGAATGGAGTGGTTGGATGGCAAGGGTCCCAGTAAGTCTATAACTACATCCTGCCAGGGGCCCTCCGGTAATGGTGTTGGTCTCAACGGTTCAGGTGGGTCGGGTCTGGCTACTATCTGACAGCCGTGGCACGCTTTACAGTGTTTTTCAGCTGCCTTGTCCATGCCAGGCCACCAAACCTTGGTTCTGAGATGTTGCTTTGTTCCAACTATTCCCAAGTGTCCTTCATGTGCTAACACTAGGGCTCGTGCGTGTAACACTGTGGGTAGCACGATGCGTGTTCCCCGAAGAACTAGGTACCCCACTACGCACAGCTCGTTTGCAATTGCTGCATAAGCTTTACAGTTCTCAAAATGTCAGTTTGTGATTGCCTTCCGTACCTCAATCAGCTCTGGGTCGGTAGCAGAGGCTTCCTCCACCTCTCTAGAGTGAGTGCTTTTGGTGTCGCACTCACAGCTACAGATCTCACGTATTCATCTGAGCCATGAGAATGTCTCTCCTGTTTTGCTGTCTCCCCCAGCAATCGTGACAGTGGGTCTGCAATGTTTTGCTTGCCTGGAATGTGTATCACCTTAAAATCGTACGGCTGTAATCTAAGTACCCATCTCTCTATACGGGCACAGAGTTTAGAGTGTGGGCCGTATATCACTTGTAATGGCTTATGGTCAGTTACCAAGTTAAATTTTCGGCCATACACATATGGATGCAGCCTCTCACAAGCCCATACAAGAGCTAAGGCCTCTCTCTCTGTTTGAGAGTATTTCCTCTCACAGTCTGTTAAACTACAACTTACATAGCATATTGGCACCTCTTGTCCCTGTTGGTCCTGAACTAGTACTACGCCTAAACCTACAGGACTGGCATCTGCTATCACCTTGGTTGGTGCGTCCTTATCAAAATATGCTGAAGTGCCGGCTCTGGCCAACTCTTCCTTGAGTGCACTGAATGACTGTCTCTGTTGTGATCCAAATTTAAATGGTGTGTCTTTTCTCGTCAGGCGTCGCAGTGGCTCTGATAGCGTTGCAAACTGCGGGATGAATCTGCTACTGTACCCAACGAGTCCCAAGAAACTCCTCACCTCTGTAGCATTCTCTGGTTCCCGAGCTTCTGCCACCGCTTGCACTCTCTCTGCTGTTGGTCCGATGCCCTTTTCAGACAACAGGATTACCATGAAAATCAATCGGTCCATGTTGAATTGGCACTTCTCTGAGTTTAGCGTCAGTCCACTTTCCATTAGTCTGGTCATGACAGCGTGCAGGCATCTGTCGTGCGTTTCCTGGTCGTGTGCATACACGATAATGTCGTCTCAGATGTTTTCAACACCCTCTATTCCAGCTAAGGCATTAGCTATCTCGTGCTGATATTGCTCACTAGCTGAAGATACACCGAATATCAGCTTCTTATACCTGTATACTCCGTTATGTACTGCAGCGTTGTGATTTCTCGTGACTCGGGTCAGTTCTAGCTGGTGATAACCCCATTTCAGGTCTAGCTTACTAAACACCGTCGAGCCGTTCATACCTTGGAGTATCTCATCAACGGTGGGGATTGGATATCGTTCCCTCACTATTGCCTGGTTTGCTCGTCTCATAGAAGACAGGAGCAGGAGTAGGCCATTCGGCCCTTCGAGCCTGCTCCGCCATTCAATGAGATCATGGCTGATTATCCAAATTCAGTACCCTGTCCCTGCCTTCTCCCCATATCCCTTGATCCCTTTAGCCTCAAGAAATATATCCAACTCTTTCTTGAATATATTTAATGAACTGGTCTCCACCGCCCTCTGTGGCAGAGAATTCCACAGGTTCACCACTCTCTGGGTGAAGAAATTCCTCCTCATTTCAGTCCTAAATGGCTTACCCCTTATCCTTAGACCATGACCCCTGGTTCTGGACTCACCGGCCATCAGAAACATCCTTTCTGCATCTAGTCTGTCCAGACCTGACAGAATTTTATAGGTTTCGACGAGATCCCCTCTCAATCTTCTAAACTCCAGTGAATATAAGCCCAATTGACACAATCTCTCCTCGTGCGTCATTCCTGCTATCCCAGGTATCAGCCTGGTGAATCTTCGCTGCACTCCCTCCATGGCAGGAACGTCCTTCCTCAGGTAAGGTGACCAAAACTGCACACAATACTCAAGGTGCGATCTCACCAAGGCACTGTACAACTGCAGCAAGACATCCTTGTTCTTATACTCGAACCCTCTTGCTACGAAGGCCAACATACCATTTGCCTTTTTAACCGCCTGCTGCACCTGCATGCTTACCTTCAGCGACTGGTGCACAAGAACACCCAGGTCTCTCTGCACTTCCCCTTCTCCCAATCTATTGCCATTCAAATAATAATCTGCCTTCCTGTTTTTGCCACCAAAGTGGATAACCTCACATTTATCCACATTATAGTGCATTTGCCATGTTTCTGCCCAATCACCCAACCTGTCCAAATCGTACTGGAGTTTCACGACATCCTCCTCACAGCATACCCTCCCACCCAGCTTTGTGTCGTCTGCAAATTTGGAGATATTACATCCAATTCCCTCGTCCAGATCATTAATATATATTGTGAACAGCTGGGGTCCTAGGACCGATCCTTGCGGTACCCCACTAGTCACTGCCTGCCACTCGGAAAACGACCCGTTTATTCCAACTCTTTGCTTTCTGTCCGCCAACCAGTTCTCTATCCAAGTCAATACCTTGCCCCCAATCCCATGTGCCTTAATTTTGCACGCTAACCTCTTATGCGGGACCTTATTGAAAGCCTTCTGAAAGTCCAAATACACCACATCCACTGGTTCTCCCTTATCTATTTTACCAGTTACATCCTCAAAAAATTCCAGTAGATTAGTCAAGCATGATTTACCTTTTGTAAATCCATGTTGACTTTGTCCGATCCTGTCACTGCTTTCCAAGTGCTCTGCTATTACATCTTTTATAATAGACTCCAGCATTTTCCCCACTACCGATGTCGGGCTTACCGGTCTATAATTCCCCGCTTTTTCTCTGCCACCTTTTTTGAATAGTGGGGTAACATTAGCTACCCTCCAATCCGTGGGTACTGTTCCAGAGTCTATTGAGTTCTGGAAGATGACCAGCAATGCATCTACAATTTCTAGGGCCACTTCCTTAATTACCCTGGGATGTAGATTATGAGGCCCTGGGGATTTATCGGCCTTCAGTCCCATCAATTTTCCTAACACCATTTCCCTACAAATACTGATTTCTTTCAGTTCCACCCTTTCATCAGACCCTATGTTCCACGGTATTTCTGGGAGGTTATTTGTGTCTTCCTTTGTGAAGACAGAACTAAAATATGTATTTAGTTGGTCTGCCATTTCTTTGCTCCCCATTATAAATTCCCCCGATTCTGACTGCAAGGGACCTACACTTGACTTCAACAATCTTTTTCTCTTTACATATCTATAAAAGCTTTTACAGTCAGTTTTTATGTTCCTTGCAAGCTTACTCTCATATTGTATTTTCCCTTTCTTAATTAATCCCTTTGTCCTCCTTTGTTGAATCCTAAACTGCTCCCAACCCTCAGGATTATTGCTTTTTCTGGCCAATTTGTATGTCCTCTCCTTGGATCTTATGCTATCCCTAATTTCCCTTGTTAGCCACGGTTGAGTCACCTTTTTTGTTTTATTTTTATGCCAAACTGGGATGAACAACTCCTGTAGTTCATCCATTCGGTCTTTGAATGTTTGCCATTGCCTATCCACCGTCAACCCTTTGAGTGACATTCCCCAATCAATCCTACCCAACTTGCTCCTCAGACCATCGTAGTTTCCTTTATTTAAATTGAGGACCCTAGTTTCTGAGTCAACTACTTCATTCTCCATCTTAATGAAGAATTCGATCATATTATGATCGCTCCGATCCAAGGGGCCTCGTACAACAAGATTGGTAATTAATCCTTTCTCGTTACATAATACCCAGTCTAAGATGGCCTGATCTCTGGTTGGTTCCTCGACATATTGGTCCAGGAAACCACCCCGTAAACACTCCAGGAATAATTCCTCCACAGTATTGTTACTAATTTGGTTAGCCCAATCTATATGTAGATTAAAGTCACCCATGATGACTGCTGTGCCCGTTTTGCACGCTTCTTTAATTTCCCTTTTAATGCCATCCCCAACCTCCACCTTACAGTTTGGAGGTCTATATACCACTCCCACTAATGTTTTTTTCCCCTTAGTATTTCTCAATTCTACCCATACAGATTCCACACCATCAAAGCTAATATCCTTCATTACAATTGTGTTAATCCCTTCTTTAACCAGTAATGCTACCCCTCCTCCCTTTCCTTTTTGCCTATCTTTCCTGAATATCGAATACCCCTGGATGTTGAGTTCCCAGTCTTGGCCATCCTTGAGCCACGTTTCCGTAATCCCAACCAAATCATATTCGTTTACCTCTATTTGCGCAGCCAATTCATCCACCTTATTACAAATGCTCCTCGCATTAAGACACAAAGCCTTCAGGCTTGTTTTTTTAAAGCTCTTAGACCAATTAGAATTATTATTTACTGTGGCCACGTTTGATTTAAACCGTTGATTTCTCTGACTGCCACTTTTGTTTTTCTCCTTCCTATCTTTTGCTTTTATCCTTGTTTCCCTTTCCTCTGTCTCCCTGCTCAGGTTTCCAACCCCCTTCCATTTTAGTTTAAACCCTCCCCCACAGCACTAGCAAACACTCCCCCTAGGACATCGGTTCCAGCCCTGCCCAGGTGCAGACCGTCCGGTTTGAACTGGTCCCACCGCCCCCAGAACCGGTTCCAATGTCCCAGGAACTTGAATCCCTCCCCCTGGCACCATTCCTCTAGCCACGTATTCATCTGAAGTATCCTTCTATTTCTACTCTGACTAGCACGTGGCACTGGTAGCAATCCTGAGATTACTACCTTTGAGGTCCTGTTTTTTAATTTATCTCCTAACTCCCTATATTCCGCTTTTAGGACCTCATCCAGCTTTTTACCTATATCATTGGTGCCTATATGCACCACGACAACTGGCTGTTCACCCTCCCCTTCCAAGATGTTGTGCAGCCGCTCGGAGACATCCTTGACCCTTGCACCAGGGAGGCAACACACCATCCTGGAGTCTCGTTTGCGGCCGCAGAAACGCCTATCTATTCCCCTTACAATAGAATCCCCTATTACTATAGCTCTACCACTCTTTTTCATCCCATTCTGTGCAGCAGAGCCACCCCTGGTGCCAGGAAGTTGGCTGCTGCTGCCTTCCTCTGATCCCCCCCCACAGTACTCAAAGTGGTATATCTGTTGGAGAGGGGGATGGCCACAGGGGACCCCTGCACTACCTGCCTGCGCCTAGTACTCTGCCTGTTGGTCACCCGTTCCCTTTCTTCCTGTCCAACCTCTACCTGTGGTGTGTCCAACTCCCTAAACGCGCTATTCACGATGTCCCGAGCATCGTGAACGCTCCAGTATGCATCCAATCGCAGCTCCAGTGCCGCATGTCTAGGCATAACCTTACATCCTTATCCGCTTTTGGTACAATAACCACAGGATTTACCCATGGGGTGGGACCAGTTACAGGTTCGATAATGTCCATGTCCCTCAATTGTTTTATTTTGGCCTCTACTGCCCCCCTTAAGTTGAATGGTATACGCCTGAGTGGCTGGGCCGCAGGCTTCACTTGTGGGTCGATATACAAACTGATCTGTTTTGTGTTCAGCCTTCCTACTCCCTGGAACACCTTTGGATACCGCTGTTCTAGTAGCTGTCTTACATCTACCACAGCTGAGACATCTGCACCTATTTTTAAAACTCCCAGTTTCATGGCTGTCTCCCTTCCTAGCAACGGCTCTCCATGGCCTTTAACCACAATGAACTCCGCCTGCTCAGTTCTCTCACCTATTGTAATCCCACATGTGAATACACCTTTAACTTGACAGTGGTCAGCTAGAAGCATAAGAGAATAACTTTCTCTCTGTCTTAGGGACATGTGACTGACACTTAACGTGTTCTGACTTTAATCCTTCCCATGTATTCTCATCTATCACATTACTAGTTGCACCCGAATCAATTAACATTCTCAGGTTTACTCCCCCCCACACAAAAGGTAAGTCTCTCTGTCACGTTATTCCCAGTAACAGCAAATGCAAAGTCATTTTGTTCCTCTACATTGTTCACACTATATTTCTTTGTACCCTTTGTGCGGCATACTTTGGAGAAATGATCCTTTCCATTGCACTTATGACACGTATGTCCGCGTGCTGGGCATTTCGGACCTCTGCCCGTGTGGTCTGTGTGTCCACATCTGTAACATTTCCTTTCGTTCCTATTGCCATTTCCCTTTGGTTTCTCTGTCGAGCTTTTCGCATAATAACCTCTTTTCTGTGTAACACGACGAACAGTATCTGTCTCCGCCTTCTCTGTACATGACATGGCTGACATCTGTTCCTCGACGTTTTCACATTGAGGCTAATTGTAACGTGCAGGCGAACGTTAGACCATGCCCTTCCTCTAGCAATTTCCTCCGCACATAGGCTGACGTGCACCTACTCAGGATAGCGTCTCTTATTTGATTATCCCCCAAAAGCACAGTCTTTAGCAGCCTGCCGCAAGCGAGTAGCAAATTGTTGCACAGTCTCACTTGTTTCTGGGACAACTTATGAAAAGTCTGTCTAGCAAATGCTGCATTGACCTGGGGCACGAAGTAGTGATTCAAAGCACTAACCGCCGCCGTGTAGTCTGCTGGCTCTCCTGTGTCCGGTAGAGTCGAATAGATATCCTGGACATCTGGTCCTGCTAGGTGTAGAAGTAGAGCTCTTCTCCTCTGCTTTGTGGCACCTGTAGAGGTATCGTCAATAATGAGTCCTTTGCCGTCGGCATAAAGCTCAAAAGACGTTAACCACCTCGTCCATCTTGGACCCAATGTGGCTGGCTCGGCGAAGCATGCAAAATTTTGAATGCCGGTCTTCTCCAACCTAGCTAACTAAAACTTGGGCAACTACCTATCTAAAATGATTCCGTTCGTTATCCTCGTCGCCAATGTTGTATCTATGCTTTAATGCGTTCAATCAAGCATGTAGATACGTCGAATTAAATCGGAGTCAGGCAGACAGGCTTATAACTGTGATGTTCACTTTATTGCGTAAAATGGCCGACTGCCGTTTTCCCGGGTAATTCCCATAATACAATACACATTACATTACCGTATTCTCTGGTGTCAAACTCGCAATCAATACACGATAGATGGGACAGTGTAGAGGGAGCTTTACTCTGTATCTAACCCGTGCTGTACCTGCCCTGGGAGTGTTTGATGGGACAGTGTAGGGGGAGCTTTACTCTGTATCTAACCCGTGCTGTACCTGCCCTGGGAGTGTTTGATGGGACAGTGTAGAGGGAGCTTTACTCTGTATCTAACCCGTGCTGTACCTGCCCTGGGAGTGTTTGATGGGACAGTGTAGAGGGAGCTTTACTCTGTATCTAACCCATGCTGTACCTGCCCTGGGAGTGTTTGATGGGACAGTGTAGAGGGAGCTTTACTCTGTATCTAACCCATGCTGTACCTGCCCTGCGAGTCTTTGATGGGACAGTGTAGAGGGAGCTTTACTCTGTATCTAACCCGTGCTGTACCTGCTCTGGGAGTGTTTGATGCGACAGTGTAGAGGGAGTTTTACTCTGTATCTAACCCGTGCTGTACCTGCCCTGGGAGTGTTTGATGGGACAGTGTAGAGGGAGCTTTACTCTGTATCTAACCCGTGCTGTACCTGCCCTGGGAGTGTTTGATGGGACAGTGTAGAGGAAGCTTCACTCTGTATCTACTCGTGTTGTACCTGCCCTGGGAGTGTTTGATAGGACGGGACGGGGAGGGGCGTGATCTCTGCCCAGCCGGTGTTACTGAAATCGGCAGCGTACAGGATACTGATTCTTTGGGGCCTCTTTGTTTCCTCTGGTGACTGACTGCACACACTTACCCTCCCAGCTGTCCCTCACGTGTTTGCTAACTTTTTTTTAAGCTGCACAGCGATGGATCCGATCCCTCTCTTGTCTCTGACTTGCATGTGACTAAATATCCGAGCACTGTGTGGTGGTGGGTTTCTGACATTAATCCGCTGACCTGGTTAACAGCATGGGTTACCAGGACAACGGCCAATAGTAAGAGCTGTTACTGTGTGGTCAGTGGTGGCTTCTGTCTGCTCTATGCCAGATCTTTCTGCACTCCTTCACCCCACAGTAAAACCTCCTCTGATTGGTACTAACCCCTCTGACCTCCCCTTTGTTTATTGATTTGTTCCCCTTTGCTGTGGTTGTGCATGCCTGCAGGACAGCTGGGATCCCAACCTGGATCCATTATATTTAAAAGGGAACATGGCTTTCCTGCCGTCTCCATCAGTTTGAAGTTTAAACTCCTGTGTGTAGAGGGAGGGGGGGCCACTTGCTGAGCTGCTATCGCGGGGCATTCAGCTCCTCTCTGTGGGTGAGCGCGAGGCGGATGCCACTTTGTAACCAGGGTCCTCCTTTACTGTTCATTCAGGGAGGAACATTGAAGTTGTAGCGGTGTTCAAAATCATGAATCGTTTTGATAGAGTAGAGAGGGAGAAACTGTCTCGAGGGTCGGTAACCAGAGGACACGGATTTAAGGTAATTGGCAAAACAACCAGAGGCCACATGAGGAAACACTTTTTATGCAGCGAGTTGTTGTGATTTGGAATGCACTGCCACGGGAACGGTAGCACAGTGGTTAAGTTACGTGACTAGTAATCCCGAGGCCGGGACTAATGATCCAGAGACGTGAGTTCAAACCCCACCACGCCAGCTGGGCAATTTAAATTCAGTTAACTAAATAAATCTGGAATGAAAAGCTAGTGTCAGTAAAGGTGACCATAAAACTACCGGATTGTTGTAAAAACCCATCTGGTTCACTAATGTCCTTCAGGGAAGGAAATCTGCCGTCCTTATCCGGTCTGGCCTAGATGTGACTCCAGACCCACAGCAATGTGGTTGACTCTTAACTGCCCTCTGAAATGGCCTACAGAAAACAATAAGAATAATAAAACCGGACTGACCTCAGCACCAGCTACGGACACGACAACAGCACGCTCAGCCCAGTCGAACCTGCAAAGTCCTCCTCACCAACATCTGGGGACTTGTGTCAGAATTGGGAGAGCTGTCCCACAGACTAGTCAAGCAGCAGCCTGACATCGTCACACTCACAGAATCATACCTTTCAGCCAATGTCCCATACTCCTCCATCACCATCCCTGGGTATGTCCTGTCTCACCGGCAGGACAGACCCAACTGAGCTGGTGGCGCAGTGGTATACAGTTAGGAGGGAGTGGCCCTGGGAGTCCTCAACATTGACACCGGACCCCACAAAGTCTCATGGCTTCATGAGCAAGGAAACCTCCTGCTGATTACCACCTACCGCCCTCCCTCAGCTGATGAATCAGTACTCCTCCATGTTGAACACCACTTGGAAGAAGCACTGAGAGTACAAGGGCACAGAATGTACTCTGGGTGGGGGACTTCAATGTCCAAAGATGTGCAGGTTAGGTTGATTGGCTATGATAAATTGACCCTTAGTGTTAGGGGGATTAAATACGTGGGGTTACAGGGATAGGGTGGGATATGTGTTGGTGTAGGGGCTACGGGGATCGGGTGGGACATGTGTCGGTGCAGGCTCGATGGGCCGAAATGGCCTCTATCTGCATTGTGGGGTTTCTGTGATCTGTGATCTGTGAGTGACTCGGTAGCACCACTGCTGACCGAGCTGGCCGAGACCTGAAGAACATAACTGCCAGTCTGGGCCTGTGACAGGTGGCGAGAGAACTAACATGAGGGAAAAACCTACTTGACCTTGTCATCATCAATCTACTTGTTCCGGATGCATCTGCCCATGATAGTATTGGTAGCAGTGACCACTGAATAATCCTTGTGGAGACGAAGTCCTGCTTTCACACTGAGGACACCCTCCATCGTGTTGTGTGGCACTACCACCGTGCCAAATGGGTTAGATTCAGAGCAGATCCAGCAGCTCAAAACTGGGCATCCATGAGGCGCTGTGGGCCATCAGCGGCAGCAGAATTGTATTCCACCACAATCTGTAACCTCATGGCCCGGCATATCCCTCACTCTATCATTACCATCAAGCCAGGGGACCAATCCTGGTTCAATGAGGAGTGTAGAAAATCATGCCAGGAGCAGCACCAGGCGTACCTAAAAATTAGGTGCTAACCTGGGGAAGCTGCAACACAGGACTACATGCATGCTAAACAGCGAAAGCAATATGCTATAGACTGAGCTAAACGACCCCACAATCAATGGATCAGGTCTGTAGTCCTGCCACATCCAGTCGTGAATGGTGCTGGACCATTAAACAACTAACGGGAGGAGGAGGCTCCATGAATATCCCCATCCTCAATGATGGTGGAGCCCAGCACATGAGTGCAAAAGACAAGGCTGAAGCCTCTGCAACCATCTTCAGCCAGAAGTGCCGAGTGGATGATCCATATCGGCCTACTCCCGAGGTCCCCACCATCACAGAAGCCAGTCTTCAGCCAATTCGATTCATTCCACGTGATATCAAGAAACGGCTGATGCACTGGTTACAGCGAAGGCTATGTGCCCTGACAACATCCCAGCTATCGTGCTGAAGACTTGTGCTCCAGAACTAGTTGTGCCTCTAGTCAAGATGTTCCAGTACAGCTACAACACTGGCATCTACCGGACAATGTGGAAAACAGCCCAGGTATGTCCTGTCCACGAAAAGCAGGACAAATCCAATCCAGCCAATTACCATCCCATCAGTCTACTCTCAATCATCAGCAAAGTGATGGAAGGTGTCGTCGACAGTGCTATCAGGTGGCACTTACTCACCAATAACCTGCTCACTAATGCTCAGTTTGGGTTCCACCAAGACCATTCGGCTGCCGACCTCATTACAGCCTTGGTCCAAACATGGACAAAAGAGCTTAATTCCAGAGGTGAGGTGAGAGTGACTGCCCTTGACATCAAGGCAGCATTTGACCATGTGGTATCAAGGAGCCCTAGTAAAACTGAAGTCAATGGGAATCGGGGTGGGGGGGGGAAAACGCTCCACTGGCTGGAGTCATACCTAGCACAAAGGAAGATGGTTGTGATGGTTGAAGGTCAATCATCTCAGGCCCAGGACATCGCTGCAGGAGTTCCTCAGGGCAGTGTCCTAGGCCCAACCATCTTCAGCTGCTTCATCAATGATCTTCCCTCCAACATAAGGTCAGAAATGGGGATGTTCGCTGATGACTGCACAGTGTTCAGCGCCATTCACAACTCCTCAGATAATGAAGTAGTCCATGCCCGCATGCAACAAGACCTGGACGACGTTCAGGCTTGAGCTAATAAGTGGCAAGTAACATTTGCGCCACACAAGTGCCAGGCAATGACTATCTCCAACAAGGGTTGGAGATAGTCATTATGGAATTCCAATGTGGAATATGGTATTGAGATAGAGGAGCAGCCCTGATCATATTGAATGGCAGAGCAGGCTCGAAGGGCCGAATGGCCTACTCCTCCTATTTTTCTGTGTTCCTAAGAGAGTGTTTAACTACCGCCCCTTGACATTCAACAGCATTACTATCACCGAATCCCCCACCATCAACATCCTGGCTGTCACCATTGACCAGAAACTTAACTGGACCAGCCACAGGAATACTGTGGCTACAAGAGCAGGTCAGAGGCTGGGTATTCTGTGGTGAGTGTCTCACCTCCTGACTCCCCAAAGCCTTTCCACCACCTACAAGACGCAAGTCATGAGTGTGATGGAATACTCTCCACTTGCCTGGATGAGTGCAGCTCCAACAACACTCGAGAAGCCCGACAACACCCAGGACAAAGCAGCCCGCTTGATTAGCACCCCATCCACCACCTTAAACATTCACTCCCTCCACCACCGGCGTACCGTGGCTGCAGTGTGTACCATAGAAACATAGAAGATAGGAGCAGGAGTAGGCCATTTGGCCCTTTGAGCCTGCTCCGCCATTCAATGAGATCATGGCTGATCATCCAAATTCAGTACCCTGTCCCTGCCTTCTCCCCATATCCCTTGATCCCTTTAGCCTTAAGAAATATATCCAACTCCTTCTTGAATATATTTAATGAACTGGCCTCCACCGCCCTCTGTGGCAGAGAATTCCACAGGTTCACCACTCTCTGGGTGAAGAAATTCCTCCTCCATTTCAGTCCTAAATGGCTTACCCCTTATCCTTAGACTATGACCCCTGGTTCTGGACTCCCCGGCCATCAGAAACATCCTTCCTGCATCTAGTCTGTCCAGTCCTGTTAGAATTTTATAGGTTTCGACGAGATCCCCTCTCAATCTTCTAAACTCCAGTGAGTATAAGCCCAATCGACACAATCTCTCCTCATACGTCATTCCTGCCATCCCAGGTATCAGCCTGGTGAATCTTCGCTGCACTCTCTCCATGGCAAGAACATCCTTCCTCAGATAAGGCGACCAAAACTGCACACAATACTCAAGGTGTGGTCTCACCAAGGCCCTGTACAACTGCAGCAACACATCCTTGTTCCTGTACTCGAACCCTCTCGCTATGAAGGCCAACATACCATTTGCCTTCTTAACCGCCTGCTGCACCTGCATGCTTACCTTCAGCGACTGGTGCACAAGGACACCCAGGTCTCTTTGCACTTCCCCTTCTCCCAATCTATTGCCATTCAAATAATAATCTGCCTTCCTGTTTTTGCCACCAAAGTGGATAACCTCACATTTATCCACATTATAGTGCATTTGCCATGTTTCTGCCCAATCACCCAACCTGTCCAAATCGTACTGGAGTTTCACGACATCCTCCTCACAGCTTACCCTCTCACCCAGCTTTGTGTCGTCTGCAAATTTGGAGATATTACATCCAATTAATGTATATTGTGAACAGCTGGGGTCCTAGGACCGATCCTTGCGATACCCCACTAGTCACTGCCTACCACTCGGAAAACGACCATCTACAAGATACACTGCAGCAACTCGCCAAGGCTTCTTCGGCAGCACCTCCCAAACCCACGACCTCTTCCACCTAGAAGGACAAGGGCAGCAGGCGCATGGGAACACCACCACCTCCAAGTTCCCCTCCAATTCACACACCATCCTGACTTAGAAATATATCGGCCGTTCCTTCATCGTCGCTGTGTCAAAATCCTGGAACTCCCTCCCGAACAGCGCTGTGGGAGCACCTTCACCACACGGACTGCAGCGGTTCAAGAAGGTGGCTCACCACCACCTTCCCAAGGGCAATTAGGGATGGGCAATAAATGCTGGCCTTGCCAGCGACGCCCACATCCCAGGAACGAATATAAAATCAAGGGTGGTGGAAGTAGATTCAGTGTTAACTTTCAAAAGGAGATTGGATAAATATTTGAAGGAAACATTTGCAGCTTTATGGGGAAAGAGCAGCAGCGTGGGACTAATTCGATATCTTTCAAACAGCCGGCCCAGGCACGATGGGCCGAATGGCCTCCTTTTGTGCTGTATCATTCTATGCTCCCCTATAACGTTAACAGGCTGCTGACTCGGGCAGAAATCTATTTCCTCTGGTGGGGGAATCTAGAAGAAAGTCCATAACCTTAAAATTAGAGCCAGACCATTGAGGGATGATGTCAGGAAGCACGTCTTCATGGAAAGGGTAGTGGAAATCTAGAACTCTCTCCCCCAAAGGCTGTGGATGCTGAGGGTCAGTTGGAACATTTAAGGCGGATTTTTGTTGGGTAAAGGTATCAAAGGGAAATGGTGCAATGGCAGGACAATGGCGTTGTGGTACAGATCAGCTGTGGTCCAATAGAATGGCGGAGCAGGCTCAAAGGGCTGAATGGCCTCCCCCTGTCCATATATTCCTCTGTCCTCAGAGTGTTGGATGTGTGTAACACAGCCCTGTCACTGATACCTCTGCCAGGCCATTAACCAAACTACAGGAGCCCTTTCAAACTGATGGGAACTGAGTAAAAGGATTGATGGGTCTCTAGCTGTCCAGCATCCTACAACCTGCACACCTGTGAGCTCCACTGTGTGTGTGTGTGTCTGCGTGTGTGCGCGAGGGGCTATGTGTGTGGGCACGTGTCTGTGTCTGTGTGGGGCCGTGTCTGTGTGCGCGCGCGCGAGGGGCTGTGTTGTGTGTCTGTGTGCGCGCGAGGGGCTGTGTGTGTCTGTCTGTGTGCGCATGAGGGGCTGTGTGTGTGTGCGCGTGAGGGTGTGTGTGTGTGTGTGTGTGTGCGTGCGCGCGCGTGAGGGGCTGTGTGTGTGTCTGTGTGCGCGAGGGGCTGTGTCTGTGTGCGCGAGGGGCTGTGTGTATCTGTGTGCGCGAGGGGCTGTGTGTGCGTGAGGGGCTGTGTGTCTGTGTGCGCGAGGGGCTGTGTGCGCGCGAGGGGCTGTGTGCGCGTGAGGGGCTGTGTGTCTGTGTGCGCGAGGGGCTGTGTGTGTGTGTCTGTGTGCGCGAGGGGCTGTGTGTATCTGTGTGCGCGAGGGGCTGTGTGTGCGTGAGGGGCTGTGTGTCTGTGTGCGCGAGGGGCTGTGTGTGCGCGAGGGGCTGTGTGCGCGTGAGGGGCTGTGTGTCTGTGTGCGCGAGGGGCTGTGTGTGTGTGTGCGCGAGGGGCTGTGTGTGTGTGTCTGTGCGCGAGGGGCTGTGTGTGTGTGTCTGTGTGCGCGAGGGGCTGTGTGTGTGTCTGTGTGCGCGAGGGGCTGTGTGTGTGTGTCTGTGCGCGAGGGGCTGTGTGTGTCTGTGTGCGCGTGAGGGGCTGTGTGTGTGTATCTGTGTGAGAGGGGCTGTGTGTGTGTGGGGCCGTGTCTGTGCGTGACGCACTGTTTGGTGACGGGGCACGAACAGTGCACCTCCCCTTCTGGTGCGTGCTGTGTTTTGAGAGTGAGGTGCGGGATTTGCACTCGCTCCGAGGGCTTGTTCACAATTTTCAGCATCCAACATCTCCTGCTTATTCTCAAAACTGCTTGTTTATTCCCTTTCCCCCACCAGCATTAAAGACAAAGCTAGAATTTACACAGCGCATGTCGCCGAGTGTCGCAAAGTGCTTCACAGGCTGTGAGGCGGCAGCCGCTGTTTTATACAGGCAGGCTTGGCAGCCATGATGTGGAGTGCACAGACACCAGTCAGATTAATGAGCTGTTCCTTCTCCTGCTGTTGGTTGAGAGAGGGCCTGAGGTCACCAGGCAAATCACCCCTGCTTCTTCCAAGAGTCATGAAATCGTTCTCATCCACCGAGAGGGCAAACGGGCGCTCCCATCCTCCCTCTACTGCCCGTCCGACAGTGCGGCACTCCCTCAGTACTGCCCCTCCGACAGTGCGGCACTCCCTCAGTACTGCCCCTCCGACAGTGCGGCGCTCCCTCAGTACTGCTCCTCCGACAGTGCGGCGCTCCCTCAGTACTGCCCGTCCGACAGTGCAGCGCTCCCTCAGTACTGCCCCTCCGACAGTGCAGCACTCCCTCAGTACTGCCCCTCCGACAGTGCAGAGCTCGCTCAGTACTGCTCCTCCGACAGTGCAGAGCTCGCTCAGTACTGCTCCTCCAACAGTGCGGCGCTCCCTCAGTACTGCCCGTCCGACAGTGCAGCGCTCCCTCAGTACTGCTCCTCCGACAGTGCAGCACTCCCTCAGTACTGACCCTCCGACAGTGCAGAGCTCGCTCAGTACTGCCCCTCCGACAGTGCAGAGCTCGCTCAGTACTGCTCCTCCGACAGTGCGGCGCTCCCTCAGTACTGCCTGTCCGACAGTGCAGCGCTCCCTCAGTACTGCCCGTCCGACAGTGCAGCGCTCCCTCAGTACTGACCCTCCGACAGTGCGGCGCTCCCTCAGTACTGCTCCGACAGTGCGGCGCTCCCTCAGTACTGCCCCTCCGACAGTGCGGCACTCCCTCAGTACTGCCCCTCCGACAGTGCGGCGCTCCCTCAGTACTGCTCCTCCGACAGTGCGGCGCTCCCTCAGTACTGCCCCTCCGACAGTGCGGCGCTCCCTCAGTACTGCCCCTCCGACAGTGCGGCGCTCCCTCAGTACTGCCCCTCCGACAGTGCGGCGCTCCCTCAGTACTGCCCCTCCGACAGTGCGGCGCTCCCTCAGTACTGCTCCTCCGACAGTGCAGCACTCCCTCAGTACTGACCCTCCGACAGTGCAGAGCTCGCTCAGTACTGCTCCTCCGACAGTGCAGTGCTCCCTCAGTACTGCCCCGCCAACAGTGCAGAGCTCGCTCAGTACTGCTCCTCCGACAGTGCAGTGCTCCCTCAGTACTGCCCCTCCGACAGTGCAGAGCTCGCTCAGTACTGCTCCTCCGACAGTGTGGCACTCCCTCAGTATTGCTCCTCCGACAGTGCAGCGCTCTCTCAGTACTGCCCGTCCGACAGTGCAGCGCTCCCTCAGTACTGACCCTCCGACAGTGCGGCGCTCCCTCAGTACTGCCCCTCCGACAGTGCGGCGCTCCCTCAGTACTGCTCCTCCGACAGTGCGGCGCTCCCTCAGTACTGCCCCTCCGACAGTGCGGCGCTCCCTCAGTACTGCCCCTCCGACAGTGCAGCGCTCCCTCAGTACTGCCCCTCCGACCGTGCAGCACTCCCTCAGTACTGCCCCTCCGACAGTGCGGCGCTCCCTCAGTACTGCCCCTCCGACAGTGCGGCGCTCCCTCAGTACTGCTCCTCCGACAGTGCGGCGCTCCCTCAGTACTGCCCCTCCGACAGTGCGGCGCTCCCTCAGTACTGCCCCTCCGACAGTGCAGCACTCCCTCAGTACTGAACCTCCGACAGTGCAGAGCTCGCTCAGTACTGCTCCTCCGACAGTGCAGAGCTCGCTCAGTACTGCTCCTCCGACAGTGCGGCACTCCCTCAGTATTGCTCCTCCGACAGTGCAGCACTCCCTCAGTACTGCCCCTCCGACAGTGCAGTGCTCCCTCAGTACTGCCCGTCCGACAGTGCAGCGCTCCCTCAGTACTGACCCTCCGACAGTGCGGCACTCCCTCAGTACTGCTCCGACAGTGCGGCGCTCCCTCAGTACTGCCCCTCCGACAGTGCGGCACTCCCTCAGTACTGCCCCTCCGACAGTGCGGCACTCCCTCAGTACTGCTCCTCTGACAGTGCGGCGCTCCCTCAGTACTGCCCCTCCGACAGTGCGGCACTCCCTCAGTACTGCCCCTCCGACAGTGCGGCGCTCCCTCAGTACTGCTCCTCCGACAGTGCGGCGCTCCCTCAGTACTGCCCCTCCGACAGTGCGGCGCTCCCTCAGTACTGCCCCTCCGACAGTGCGGCGCTCCCTCAGTACTGCCCCTCCGACAGTGCGGCGCTCCCTCAGTACTGCCCCTCCGACAGTGCGGCGCTCCCTCAGTACTGCCCCTCCGACAGTGCAGCACTCCCTCAGTACTGACCCTCCGACAGTGCAGAGCTCGCTCAGTACTGCTCCTCCGACAGTGCAGTGCTCCCTCAGTACTGCCCCTCCGACAGTGCAGAGCTCGCTCAGTACTGCTCCTCCGACAGTGAGGCACTCCCTCAGTATTGCTCCTCCGACAGTGCAGCGCTCCCTCAGTACTGCCCGTCCGACAGTGCAGGGCTCCCTCAGTACTGCCCGTCCGACAGTGCAGCGCTCCCTCAGTACTGACCCTCCGACAGTGCGGCACTCCCTCAGTACTGCTCCTCCGACAGTGCGGCGCTCCCTCAGTACTGCCCCTCCGACAGTGCGGCACTCCCTCAGTACTGCCCCTCCGACAGTGCGGCGCTCCCTCAGTACTGCTCCTCCGACAGTGCGGCGCTCCCTCAGTACTGCCCCTCCGACAGTGCGGCGCTCCCTCAGTACTGCCCCTCCGACAGTGCTGCGCTCCCTCAGTACTGCCCCTCCGACAGTGCAGCGCTCCCTCAGTACTGCCCCTCCGACCGTGCAGCGCTCCCTCAGTACTGCCCCTCCGACAGTGCAGCGCTCCCTCAGTACTGCCCCTCCGACAGTGCAGCGCTCCCTCAGTACTGCCCCTCCGACCGTGCAGCGCTCCCTCAGTACTGCCCCTCCGACAGTGCAGCACTCCCTCAGTACTGTCCCTACGACAGTGCAGAGCTCCCTCAGTACTGTCCCTCCGACAGTGCGGAGCTCCCTCAGTACTGCCCCTCCGACAGTGCGGCACTCCCTCAGTACTGCCCCTCCGACAGTGCAGCACTCCCTCAGTACTGCCCCTCCGACAGTGCCGCACTCCCTCAGTACTGCCCCTCCGACAGTGCAGAGCTCGCTCAGTACTGACCCTCCGAGACTGCAGCGCTCTCTCAGTACTGCACTCGGCGTGTCGGCCTGGATTATGTGTTGGAATGCGGCACAGGACCTTCTGACTCCGAGGGGTGGTGCTACCATCTGACAGTGATAAAGCCAGCGTTTTCTAAGGGATGCCAGGTTGCCCGTTTGCCACTCTGATTCCACCCATCCTTAGCCCATTTGTGTGGCCGTGATGTTGGAAGCTGTGAAGGAGCCTTGGATGCAGTGTTTCGGGCAGGTTGTGGGGCTGCTGCCCACAGACCAATGTGAACTGACTGCAGGTTTGCGCATGTTTGCAGATCAATGGGGTAGAGATGGCAGAGGCCAGGCATGATCAGGCAGTAGCGCTTCTTACGGGCACAGCACCCACCATCACCATGGTAGTAGAACGGGAGATGTCAGAGTTATGCAAGTCCGCAGATGGGCTGATCCAAGGAGACGGCTCCCCGAGTCTGCACCGAGCGAGGCCGCACTCGCCACCTCCACCCGACCAGACACACAGCGAGGATTACCAGGACACCAGCATCGAGGACACAGCAATTCAGCCCAACCACCTCGCCATCTCCCACGGCACTGAGGACCAATACCCAGTGGAGGTAAGAGAGTGGGCAGGGGCAGAGGGTGAGGGAGGGGACACGGGGTGAGGGAGGGGACACGGGGCGAGGGAGGGGTTTGAGGGAGGGGGTTGCGGGGGTGAAGTGTCTTATTACCCAGTCGGTGCAGTGTTTGGGTGAGGGGTCTGTTACCCGGTGTGTGTGGGTTGTGTTGGGGTGAGGGGTCCATTACCCGGTGTGTGTGGGCAGTGTTGGGGTGAGGGGTCTGTTACCCGGTGTGTGTGGGCAGTGTTGGGGTGAGGGGTCCATTACCCGGTGTGTGTGGGCAGTGTTGGGGTGAGGGGTCCATTACCCGGTGTGTGTGGGCAGTGTTGGGGTGAGGGGTCCATTACCCGGTGTGTGTGGGCAGTGTTGGGGTGAGGGGTCCATTACCCGGTGTGTGTGGGCAGTGTTGGGGTGAGGGGTCTGTTACCCGGTGTGTGTGGGCAGTGTTGGGGTGAGGGGTCCATTACCCGGTGTGTGTGGGCAGTGTTGGGGTGAGGGGTCCGTTACCCGGTGTGTGTGGGCAGTGTTGGGGTGAGGGGTTCATTACCCGGTGTGTGTGGGCAGTGTTGGGGTGAGGGGTTCATTACCCGGTGTGTGTGGGCAGTGTTGGGGTGAGGGGTCCATTACCCGGTGTGTGTGGGCAGTGTTGGGGTGAGGGGTCCATTACCCGGTGTGTGTGGGCAGTGTTGGGGTGAGGGGTTTATTACCCGGTGTGTGTGGGCAGTGTTGGGGTGAGGGGTCCATTACCCGGTGTGTGTGGGCAGTGTTGGGGTGAGGGGTCTGTTACCCGGTGTGTGTGGGCAGTGTTGGGGTGAGGGGTCCATTACCCGGTGTGTGTGGGCAGTGTTGGGGTGAGGGGTCCGTTACCCGGTGTGTGTGGGCAGTGTTGGGGTGAGGGGTCCATTACCCGGTGTGTGTGGGCAGTGTTGGGGTGAGGGGTTTATTACCCGGTGTGTGTGGGCAGTGTTGGGGTGAGGGGTCTGTTACCCGGTGTGTGTGGGCAGTGTTGGGGTGAGGGGTTTATTACCCGGTGTGTGTGGGCAGTGTTGGGGTGAGGGGTCCATTACCCGGTGTGTGTGGGCAGTGTTGGGGTGAGGGGTCCATTACCCGGTGTGTGTGGGCAGTGTTGGGGTGAGGGGTCTGTTACCCGGTGTGTGTGGGCAGTGTTGGGGTGAGGGGTTTATTACCCGGTGTGTGTGGGCAGTGTTGGGGTGAGGGGTCCATTACCCGGTGTGTGTGGGCAGTGTTGGGGTGAGGGGTCCATTACCCGGTGTGTGTGGGCAGTGTTGGGGTGAGGGGTCCATTACCCGGTGTGTGTGGGCAGTGTTGGGGTGAGGGGTCCATTACCCGGTGTGTGTGGGCAGTGTTGGGGTGAGGGGTCCATTACCCGGTGTGTGTGGGCAATGTTGGGGTGAGGGGTCCATTACCCGGTGTGTGTGGGCAGTGTTGGGGTGAGGGGTCCATTACCCGGTGTGTGTGGGCAGTGTTGGGGTGAGGGGTCTATTACCCGGTGTGTGTGGGCAGTGTTGAGGTGAGGGGTCTGTTACCCGGTGTGTGTGGGCAGTGTTGGGGTGAGGGGTCCATTACCCGGTGTGTGTGGGCAGTGTTGGGGTGAGGGGTCCATTACCCGGTGTGTGTGGGCAGTGTTGGGGTGAGGGGTCTATTACCCGGTGTGTGTGGGCAGTGTTGGGGTGAGGGGTCTGTTACCCGGTGTGTGTGGGCAGTGTTGGGGTGAGGGGTCTGTTACCCGGTGTGTGTGGGCAGTGTTGGGGTGAGGGGTCCATTACCCGGTGTGTGTGGGCAGTGTTGGGGTGAGGGGTCTGTTACCCGGTGTGTGTGGGCAGTGTTGGGGTGAGGGGTCCATTACCCGGTGTGTGTGGGCAGTGTTGGGGTGAGGGGTCCATTACCCGGTGTGTGTGGGCAGTGTTGGGGTGAGGGGTCTGTTACCCGGTGTGTGTGGGCAGTGTTGGGGTGAGGGGTCTGTTACCCGGTGTGTGTGGGCAGTGTTGGGGTGAGGGGTCTGTTACCCGGTGTGTGTGGGCAGTGTTGGGGTGAGGGGTCCATTACCCGGTGTGTGTGGGCAGTGTTGGGGTGAGGGGTCCATTACCCGGTGTGTGTGGGCAGTGTTGGGGTGAGGGGTCCATTACCCGGTGTGTGTGGGCAGTGTTGGGGTGAGGGGTCTGTTACCCGGTGTGTGTGGGCAGTGTTGGGGTGAGGGGTCTGTTACCCGGTGTGTGTGGGCAGTGTTGGGGTGAGGGGTTTATTACCCGGTGTGTGTGGGCAGTGTTGGGGTCAGGGGTCTATTACCCGGTGTGTGTGGGCAGTGTTGGGGTGAGGGGTCCATTACCCGGTGTGTGTGGGCAGTGTTGGGGTGAGGGGTCCATTACCCGGTGTGTGTGGGCAGTGTTGGGGTGAGGGGTCCATTACCCGGTGTGTGTGGGCAGTGTTGAGGTGAGGGGTCCATTACCCGGTGTGTGTGGGCAGTGTTGGGGTGAGGGGTCCGTTACCCGGTGTGTGTGGGCAGTGTTGGGGTGAGGGGTCCATTACCCGGTGTGTGTGGGCAGTGTTGGGGTGAGGGGTCCATTACCCGGTGTGTGTGGGCAGTGTTGGGGTGAGGGGTCCATTACCCGGTGTGTGTGGGCAGTGTTGGGGTGAGGGGTTTATTACCCGGTGTGTGTGGGCAGTGTTGGGGTGAGGGGTCCATTACCCGGTGTGTGTGGGCAGTGTTGGGGTGAGGGGTTTATTACCCGGTGTGTGTGGGCAGTGTTGGGGTGAGGGGTCCATTACCCGGTGTGTGTGGGCAGTGTTGAGGTGAGGGGTCCATTACCCGGTGTGTGTGGGCAGTGTTGGGGTGAGGGGTCCATTACCCGGTGTGTGTGGGCAGTGTTGGGGTGAGGGGTCTGTTACCCGGTGTGTGTGGGCAGTGTTGGGGTGAGGGGTCTATTACCCGGTGTGTGTGGGCAGTGTTGGGGTGAGGGGTCTATTACCCGGTGTGTGTGGGCAGTGTTGGGGTGAGGGGTCTATTACCCGGTGTGTGTGGGCAGTGTTGGGGTGAGGGGTTTATTACCCGGTGTGTGTGGGCAGTGTTGGGGTGAGGGGTCCATTACCCGGTGTGTGTGGGCAGTGTTGGGGTGAGGGGTCCATTACCCGGTGTGTGTGGGCAGTGTTGGGGTGAGGGGTCTATTACCCGGTGTGTGTGGGCAGTGTTGGGGTGAGGGGTCCATTACCCGGTGTGTGTGGGCAGTGTTGGGGTGAGGGGTCCATTACCCGGTGTGTGTGGGCAGTGTTGGGGTGAGGGGTCTATTACCCGGTGTGTGTGGGCAGTGTTGGGGTGAGGGGTCCATTACCCGGTGTGTGTGGGCAGTGTTGGGGTGAGGGGTCCATTACCTGGTGTGTGTGGGCAGTGTTGGGGTGAGGGGTCCATTACCCGGTGTGTGTGGGCAGTGTTGGGGTGAGGGGTTTATTACCCGGTGTGTGTGGGCAGTGTTGGGGTGAGGGGTCTGTTACCCGGTGTGTGTGGGCAGTGTTGGGGTGAGGGGTCCATTACCCGGTGTGTGTGGGCAGTGTTGGGGTGAGGGGTCTGTTACCCGGTGTGTGTGGGCAGTGTTGGGGTGAGGGGTCCATTACCCGGTGTGTGTGGGCAGTGTTGGGGTGAGGGGTCTATTACCCGGTGTGTGTGGGCAGTGTTGGGGTGAGGGGTTTATTACCCGGTGTGTGTGGGCAGTGTTGGGGTGAGGGGTCCATTACCCGGTGTGTGTGGGCAGTGTTGAGGTGAGGGGTCCATTACCCGGTGTGTGTGGGCAGTGTTGGGGTGAGGGGTCCATTACCCGGTGTGTGTGGGCAGTGTTGGGGTGAGGGGTCCGTTACCCGGTGTGTGTGGGCAGTGTTGGGGTGAGGGGTTTATTACCCGGTGTGTGTGGGCAGTGTTGGGGTGAGGGGTCTATTACCCGGTGTGTGTGGGCAGTGTTGGGGTGAGGGGTCTATTACCCGGTGTGTGTGGGCAGTGTTGGGGTGAGGGGTCCATTACCCGGTGTGTGTGGGCAGTGTTGGGGTGAGGGGTCCATTACCCGGTGTGTGTGGGCAGTGTTGGGGTGAGGGGTCCATTACCCGGTGTGTGTGGGCAGTGTTGGGGTGAGGGGTCCATTACCCAGTGTGTGTGGGCAGTGTTGGGGTGAGGGGTCTGTTAGCCGGTGTGTGTGGGCAGTGTTTGGGTGAGGGGTCTGTTACCCGGTGTGTGTGGGCAGTGTTGGGGTGAGGGGTCCATTACCCGGTGTGTGTGGGCAGTGTTGGGGTGAGGGGTTTATTACCCGGTGTGTGTGGGCAGTGTTGGGGTGAGGGGTCTATTACCCGGTGTGTGTGGGCAGTGTTGGGGTGAGGGGTCCATTACCCGGTGTGTGTGGGCAGTGTTGGGGTGAGGGGTCTATTACCCGGTGTGTGTGGGCAGTGTTGGGGTGAGGGGTCCATTACCCGGTGTGTGTGGGCAGTGTTGGGGTGAGGGGTCCATTACCCGGTGTGTGTGGGCAGTGTTGGGGTGAGGGGTCTATTACCCGGTGTGTGTGGGCAGTGTTGGGGTGAGGGGTCCATTACCCGGTGTGTGTGGGCAGTGTTGGGGTGAGGGGTCCATTACCCGGTGTGTGTGGGCAGTGTTGGGGTGAGGGGTCCATTACCCGGTGTGTGTGGGCAGTGTTGGGGTGAGGGGTCCATTACCCGGTGTGTGTGGGCAGTGTTGGGGTGAGGGGTCCATTACCCGGTGTGTGTGGGCAGTGTTGGGGTGAGGGGTCCATTACCCGGTGTGTGTGGGCAGTGTTGGGGTGAGGGGTCCATTACCCGGTGTGTGTGGGCAGTGTTGGGGTGAGGGGTCCATTACCTGGTGTGTGTGGGCAGTGTTGGGGTGAGGGGTCCATTACCCGGTGTGTGTGGGCAGTGTTGGGGTGAGGGGTCTATTACCCGGTGTGTGTGGGCAGTGTTGGGGTGAGGGGTTTATTACCCGGTGTGTGTGGGCAGTGTTGGGGTGAGGGGTCCATTACCTGGTGTGTGTGGGCAGTGTTGGGGTGAGGGGTCTATTACCCGGTGTGTGTGGGCAGTGTTGGGGTGAGGGGTCTATTACCCGGTGTGTGTGGGCAGTGTTGGGGTGAGGGGTTTATTACCCGGTGTGTGTGGGCAGTGTTGGGGTGAGGGGTCCATTACCCGGTGTGTGTGGGCAGTGTTGGGGTGAGGGGTCCATTACCCGGTGTGTGTGGGCAGTGTTGGGGTGAGGGGTCCATTACCCGGTGTGTGTGGGCAGTGTTGGGGTGAGGGGTCCATTACCCGGTGTGTGTGGGCAGTGTTGGGGTGAGGGGTCCGTTACCCGGTGTGTGTGGGCAGTGTTGGGGTGAGGTGTCTATTACCCGGTGTGTGTGGGCAGTGTTGGGGTGAGGGGTCCATTACCCGGTGTGTGTGGGCAGTGTTGGGGTGAGGGGTCCATTACCCGGTGTGTGTGGGCAGTGTTGGGGTGAGGTGTCTATTACCCGGTGTGTGTGGGCAGTGTTGGGGTGAGGGGTCCATTACCCGGTGTGTGTGGGCAGTGTTGGGGTGAGGGGTCCATTACCCGGTGTGTGTGGGCAGTGTTGGGGTGAGGGGTTTATTACCCGGTGTGTGTGGGCAGTGTTGGGGTGAGGGGTTTATTACCCGGTGTGTGTGGGCAGTGTTGGGGTGAGGGGTTTATTACCCGGTGTGTGTGGGCAGTGTTGGGGTGAGGGGTCTATTACCCGGTGTGTGTGGGCAGTGTTGGGGTGAGGGGTTTATTACCCGGTGTGTGTGGGCAGTGTTGGGGTGAGGGGTCTGTTACCCGGTGTGTGTGGGCAGTGTTGGGGTGAGGGGTCCATTACCCGGTGTGTGTGGGCAGTGTTGGGGTGAGGGGTCCATTACCCGGTGTGTGTGGGCAGTGTTGAGGTGAGGGGTCCATTACCCGGTGTGTGTGGGCAGTGTTGGGGTGAGGGGTCCATTACCCGGTGTGTGTGGGCAGTGTTGGGGTGAGGGGTCCATTACCCGGTGTGTGTGGGCAGTGTTGGGGTGAGGGGTCTATTACCCGGTGTGTGTGGGCAGTGTTGGGGTGAGGGGTCTATTACCCGGTGTGTGTGGGCAGTGTTGGGGTGAGGGGTTTATTACCCGGTGTGTGTGGGCAGTGTTGGGGTGAGGGGTCTATTACCCGGTGTGTGTGGGCAGTGTTGGGGTGAGGGGTTTATTACCCGGTGTGTGTGGGCAGTGTTGGGGTGAGGGGTCTATTACCCGGTGTGTGTGGGCAGTGTTGGGGTGAGGGGTCTGTTACCCGGTGTGTGTGGGCAGTGTTGGGGTGAGGGGTCCATTACCCGGTGTGTGTGGGCAGTGTTGGGGTGAGGGGTCCATTACCCGGTGTGTGTGGGCAGTGTTGGGGTGAGGGGTCCATTACCCGGTGTGTGTGGGCAGTGTTGGGGTGAGGGGTCTATTACCCGGTGTGTGTGGGCAGTGTTGGGGTGAGGGGTCCATTACCCGGTGTGTGTGGGCAGTGTTGGGGTGAGGGGTCCATTACCCGGTGTGTGTGGGCAGTGTTGGGGTGAGGGGTCCATTACCCGGTGTGTGTGGGCAGTGTTGGGGTGAGGGGTCCATTACCCGGTGTGTGTGGGCAGTGTTGGGGTGAGGGGTCCATTACCCGGTGTGTGTGGGCAGTGTTGGGGTGAGGGGTCCATTACCCGGTGTGTGTGGGCAGTGTTGGGGTGAGGGGTTTATTACCCGGTGTGTGTGGGCAGTGTTGGGGTGAGGGGTCCATTACCCGGTGTGTGTGGGCAGTGTTGGGGTGAGGGGTCCGTTACCCGGTGTGTGTGGGCAGTGTTGGGGTGAGGGGTCCATTACCCGGTGTGTGTGGGCAGTGTTGGGGTGAGGGGTCCATTACCCGGTGTGTGTGGGCAGTGTTGGGGTGAGGGGTCCATTACCCGGTGTGTGTGGGCAGTGTTGGGGTGAGGGGTCTATTACCCGGTGTGTGTGGGCAGTGTTGGGGTGAGGGGTCCATTACCCGGTGTGTGTGGGCAGTGTTGGGGTGAGGGGTTTATTACCCGGTGTGTGTGGGCAGTGTTGGGGTGAGGGGTCCATTACCCGGTGTGTGTGGGCAGTGTTGGGGTGAGGGGTCCATTACCCGGTGTGTGTGGGCAGTGTTGGGGTGAGGGGTCCATTACCTGGTGTGTGTGGGCAGTGTTGGGGTGAGGGGTCTATTACCCGGTGTGTGTGGGCAGTGTTGGGGTGAGGGGTCCATTACCCGGTGTGTGTGGGCAGTGTTGGGGTGAGGGGTCCATTACCCGGTGTGTGTGGGCAGTGTTGGGGTGAGGGGTCTATTACCCGGTGTGTGTGGGCAGTGTTGGGGTGAGGGGTCCATTACCCGGTGTGTGTGGGCAGTGTTGGGGTGAGGGGTCCATTACCTGGTGTGTGTGGGCAGTGTTGGGGTGAGGGGTCTATTACCCGGTGTGTGTGGGCAGTGTTGGGGTGAGGGGTCCGTTACCCGGTGTGTGTGGGCAGTGTTGGGGTGAGGGGTCTATTACCCGGTGTGTGTGGGCAGTGTTGGGGTGAGGGGTCCATTACCCGGTGTGTGTGGGCAGTGTTGGGGTGAGGGGTCTATTACCCGGTGTGTGTGGGCAGTGTTGGGGTGAGGGGTCCATTACCCGGTGTGTGTGGGCAGTGTTGGGGTGAGGGGTCCATTACCCGGTGTGTGTGGGCAGTGTTGGGGTGAGGGGTCCATTACCCGGTGTGTGTGGGCAGTGTTGGGGTGAGGGGTCCATTACCCGGTGTGTGTGGGCAGTGTTGGGGTGAGGGGTCCATTACCCGGTGTGTGTGGGCAGTGTTGGGGTGAGGGGTCTGTTACCCGGTGTGTGTGGGCAGTGTTGGGGTGAGGGGTCTGTTACCCGGTGTGTGTGGGCAGTGTTGGGGTGAGGGGTCCATTACCCAGTGTGTGTGGGCAGTGTTGGGGTGAGGGGTTTATTACCCGGTGTGTGTGGGCAGTGTTGGGGTGAGGGGTCTATTACCCGGTGTGTGTGGGCAGTGTTGGGGTGAGGGGTCCATTACCCGGTGTGTGTGGGCAGTGTTGGGGTGAGGGGTCTATTACCCGGTGTGTGTGGGCAGTGTTGGGGTGAGGGGTCCATTACCCGGTGTGTGTGGGCAGTGTTGGGGTGAGGGGTCTATTACCCGGTGTGTGTGGGCAGTGTTGGGGTGAGGGGTCCATTACCCGGTGTGTGTGGGCAGTGTTGGGGTGAGGGGTCCATTACCCGGTGTGTGTGGGCAGTGTTGGGGTGAGGGGTCTATTACCCGGTGTGTGTGGGCAGTGTTGGGGTGAGGGGTCCATTACCCGGTGTGTGTGGGCAGTGTTGGGGTGAGGGGTCTATTACCCGGTGTGTGTGGGCAGTGTTGGGGTGAGGGGTTTATTACCCGGTGTGTGTGGGCAGTGTTGGGGTGAGGGGTCCATTACCCGGTGTGTGTGGGCAGTGTTGGGGTGAGGGGTTTATTACCCGGTGTGTGTGGGCAGTGTTGGGGTGAGGGGTCTATTACCCGGTGTGTGTGGGCAGTGTTGGGGTGAGGGGTCTATTACCCGGTGTGTGTGGGCAGTGTTGGGGTGAGGGGTCCATTACCCGGTGTGTGTGGGCAGTGTTGGGGTGAGGGGTCCATTACCCGGTGTGTGTGGGCAGTGTTGGGGTGAGGGGTCCATTACCCGGTGTGTGTGGGCAGTGTTGGGGTGAGGGGTCTATTACCCGGTGTGTGTGGGCAGTGTTGGGGTGAGGGGTCTATTACCCGGTGTGTGTGGGCAGTGTTGGGGTGAGGGGTCCGTTACCCGGTGTGTGTGGGCTGTGTTTGGGCGAGGGGTCCGTTACCCGGTGTGTGTGGGCAGTGTTGGGGTGAGGGGTCCATTACCCGGTGTGTGTGGGCAGTGTTGGGGTGAGGGGTCCATTACCCGGTGTGTGTGGGCAGTGTTGGGGTGAGGGGTCCATTACCCGGTGTGTGTGGGCAGTGTTGGGGTGAGGGGTCCGTTACCCGGTGTGTGTGGGCTGTGTTTGGGCGAGGGGTCCGTTACCCGGTGTGTGTGGGCAGTGTTGGGGTGAGGGGTCCATTACCCGGTGTGTGTGGGCAGTGTTGGGGTGAGGGGTCCATTACCCGGTGTGTGTGGGCAGTGTTGGGGTGAGGGGTCCATTACCCGGTGTGTGTGGGCAGTGTTGGGGTGAGGGGTCTATTACCCGGTGTGTGTGGGCAGTGTTGGGGTGAGGGGTCCATTACCCGGTGTGTGTGGGCAGTGTTGGGGTGAGGGGTTTATTACCCGGTGTGTGTGGGCAGTGTTGGGGTGAGGGGTCCATTACCCGGTGTGTGTGGGCAGTGTTGGGGTGAGGGGTCTATTACCCGGTGTGTGTGGGCAGTGTTGGGGTGAGGGGTCTGTTACCCGGTGTGTGTGGGCAGTGTTGGGGTGAGGGGTCCATTACCCGGTGTGTGTGAGCAGTGTTGGGGTGAGGGGTCCATTACCCGGTGTGTGTGGGCAGTGTTGGGGTGAGGGGTCCGTTACCCGGTGTGTGTGGGCAGTGTTGGGGTGAGGGGTCCATTACCCGGTGTGTGTGGGCAGTGTTGGGGTGAGGGGTCTATTACCCGGTGTGTGTGGGCAGTGTTGGGGTGAGGGGTCCATTACCCGGTGTGTGTGGGCAGTGTTGGGGTGAGGGGTCCATTACCCGGTGTGTGTGGGCAGTGTTGGGGTGAGGGGTCCATTACCCGGTGTGTGTGGGCAGTGTTGGGGTGAGGGGTTTATTACCCGGTGTGTGTGGGCAGTGTTGGGGTGAGGGGTCCATTACCCGGTGTGTGTGGGCAGTGTTGGGGTGAGGGGTCCATTACCCGGTGTGTGTGGGCAGTGTTGGGGTGAGGGGTCCATTACCCGGTGTGTGTGGGCAGTGTTGGGGTGAGGGGTCCATTACCCGGTGTGTGTGGGCAGTGTTGGGGTGAGGGGTCCATTACCCGGTGTGTGTGGGCAGTGTTGGGGTGAGGGGTTTATTACCCGGTGTGTGTGGGCAGTGTTGGGGTGAGGGGTCTATTACCCGGTGTGTGTGGGCAGTGTTGGGGTGAGGGGTCCATT
>NC_140991.1:1335503-1419462 GCF_052327205.1 Somniosus microcephalus | reverse complement strand
TGAGGGGTCTATTACCCGGTGTGTGTGGGCAGTGTTGGGGTGAGGGGTCTATTACCCGGTGTGTGTGGGCAGTGTTGGGGTGAGGGGTCCATTACCCAGTGTGTGTGGGCAGTGTTGGGGTGAGGGGTCCATTACCCGGTGTGTGTGGGCAGTGTTGGGGTGAGGGGTCCATTACCCGGTGTGTGTGGGCAGTGTTGGGGTGAGGGGTTCTATTACCCGGTGTGTGTGGGCAGTGTTGGGGTGAGGGGTCTATTACCCGCTGTGTGTGGGCAGTGTTGGGGTGAGGGGTCCATTACCCGGTGTGTGTGGGCAGTGTTGGGGTGAGGGGTCCATTACCCGGTGTGTGTGGGCAGTGTTGGGGTGAGGGGTCCATTGACCCGGTGTGTGTGGGCAGTGTTGGGGTGAGGGGTCCATTACCCGGTGTGTGTGGGCAGTGTTGGGGTGAGGGGTCCATTACCCGGTGTGTGTGGGCAGTGTTGGGGTGAGGGGTCATTACCCGGTGTGTGGGCAGTGTTGGGGTGAGGGGTCCCATTACCCGGTGTGTGTGGGCAGTGTTGGGGTGAGGGGTCCATTACCCGGTGTGTGTGGGCAGTGTTGGGGTGAGGGGTCCATTACCCGGTGTGTGTGGGCAGTGTTGGGGTGAGGGGTCCTATTACCCGGTGTGTGTGGGCAGTGTTGGGGTGAGGGGTCCATTACCCGGTGTGTGTGGGCAGTGTTGGGGTGAGGGGTCTTTACCCGGTGTGTGTGGGCAGTGTTGGGGTGAGGGGTCCATTACCCGGTGTGTGTGGGCAGTGTTGGGGTGAGGGGTCCATTACCCGGTGTGTGTGGGCAGTGTTGGGGTGAGGGGTCCTTTACCCGGTGTGTGTGGGCAGTGTTGGGGTGAGGGGTCCATTACCCGGTGTGTGTGGGCAGTGTTGGGGTGAGGGGTCCATTACCCGGTGTGTGTGGGCAGTGTTGGGGTGAGGGGTCCATTACCCGTGTGTGTGTGGGCAGTGTTGGGGTGAGGGGTCCATTACCCGGTGTGTGTGGGCAGTGTTGGGGTGAGGGGTCCATTACCCGGTGTGTGTGGGCAGTGTTGGGGTGAGGGGTCCATTACCCGGTGTGTGTGGGCAGGTTGGGTGGGTTCCGGGTGGGCAGTGTTGGGGTGAGGGGTCCATTACCCGGTGTGTGGTGGGCAGTGTTGGGGTGAGGGGTCCAGTTACCCGGTGTGTGTGGGCAGTGTTGGGGTGAGGGGTCCATTACCCGGGTGTGTGTGGGCAGTGTTGGGGTGAGGGGTCCATTACCCGGTGTGTGTGGGCAGTGTTGGGGTGAGGGGTCCTTTACCCGGTGTGTGTGGGCAGTGTTGGGGTGAGGGGTCCATTACCCGGTGTGTGTGGGCAGTGTTGGGGTGAGGGGTCCATTACCCGGTGTGTGTGGGCAGTGTTGGGGTGAGGGGTCCATTACCCGGTGTGTGTGGCAGTGTTGGGGTGAGGGGTCATTACCCGGTGTGTGTGGGCAGTGTTGGGGTGAGGGGTCCATTACCCGGTGTGTGTGGGCAGTGTTGGGGTGAGGGGTCATTACCCGGTGTGTGTGGGCAGTGTTGGGGTGAGGGGTCCATTACCCGGGTGTGTGTGGGCAGTGTTGGGGTGAGGGGTCCATTACCCGGTGTGTGTGGGCAGTGTTGGGGTGAGGGGTCCATTACCCGGTGTGTGTGGGCAGTGTTGGGGTGAGGGGGTCCATTACCCGGTGTGTGTGGGCAGTGTTGGGGTGAGGGGTCCATTACCCGGTGGTGTGGGCAGTGTTGGGGGAGGGGTCTTACCGGTGTGTGTGGGCAGTGTTGGGGTGAGGGGTCCATTACCCGGTGTGTGTGGGCAGTGTTGGGGTGAGGGGTCCATTACCCGGTGTGTGTGGGCAGTGTTGGGGGTGAGGGGTCTATTACCCGGTGTGTGTGGGCAGTGTTGGGGTGAGGGGTCCATTACCCGGTGTGTGTGTGGGCAGTGTTGGGGTGAGGGGTCCATTACCCGGTGTGTGTGGGCAGTGTTGGGGTGAGGGGTCCATTACCCGGTGTGTGTGGGCAGTGTTGGGGTGAGGGGTCCATTACCCGGTGTGTGTGGCAGTGTTGGGGTGAGGGGTCCATTACCGGTGTGTGTGGGCAGTGTTGGGGTGAGGGGTCATTACCCGGTGTGTGTGGGCAGTGTTGGGTGAGGGGTCCATTACCCGGTGTGTGTGGGCAGTGTTGGGGTGAGGGGTCTATTACCTGGTGTGTGTGGGCAGTGTTGGGGTGAGGGGGTCCATTACCCGGTGTGTGTGGGCAGTGTTGGGGTGAGGGGTCCATTACCTGGTGTGTGTGGGGCAGTGTTGGGGGGGGGTTGGGGGTGTTGGGGTGAGGGTCTATTACCCGGTGTGTGTGGGCAGGGTTGGGGTTGAGGGGTCCATTACCCGGTGTGTGTGGGCAGTGTTGGGGTGAGGGGGTCCATTACCCGGTGTGTGTGGGCAGTGTTGGGGTGAGGGGTCCATTACCCGGTTGTGTGTGGGCAGTGTTGGGGTGAGGGGTCCATTACCCGGTGTGTGTGGGCAGTGTTGGGGTGAGGGGTCTATTACCCGGTGTGTGTGGGCAGTGTTGGGGTGAGGGGTCTATTACCCGGTGTGTGTGGGCAGTGTTGGGGTGAGGGGTCCATTACCCGGTGTGTGTGGGCAGTGTTGGGGTGAGGGGTCCATTACCCGGTGTGTGTGGGCAGTGTTGGGGTGAGGGGGTCCATTACCCGTTGTGTGTGGGCAGTGTTGGGGTGAGGGGTCCATTACCCGGTGTGTGTGGGCAGTGTTGGGGTGAGGGGTCCATTACCCGGTGTGTGTGGGCAGTGTTGGGGTGAGGGGTCTATTACCCGGTGTGTGTGGGCAGTGTTGGGGTGAGGGGTCCATTACCCGGTGTGTGTGGGCAGTGTTGGGTGAGGGGTCCATTACCCGGTGTGTGTGGGCAGTGTTGGGGTGAGGGGTCCATTACCCGGTGTGTGTGGGCAGTGTTGGGGTGAGGGGTCCATTACCCGTTGTGTGTGGGCAGTGTTGGGGTGAGGGGTCCATTACCCGGTGTGTGTGGGCAGTGTTGGGGTGAGGGGTCTATTACCCGGTGTGTGTGGGCAGTGTTGGGGTGAGGGGTCCATTACCCGGTGTGTGTGGGCAGTGTTGGGGTGAGGGGTCCATTACCCGGTGTGTGTGGGCAGTGTTGGGGTGAGGGGTCCATTACCCGGTGTGTGTGGGCAGTGTTGGGGTGAGGGGTCCATTACCCGGTGTGTGTGGGCAGTGTTGGGGTGAGGGGTCCATTACCCGGTGTGTGTGGGCAGTGTTGGGGTGAGGGGTCCATTACCCGGTGTGTGTGGGCAGTGTTGGGGTGAGGGGTCCATTACCCGGTGTGTGTGGGCAGTGTTGGGGTGAGGGGTCCATTACCCGGTGTGTGTGGGCAGTGTTGGGGTGAGGGGTCTATTACCCGGTGTGTGTGGGCAGTGTTGGGGTGAGGGGTCCATTACCCGGTGTGTGTGGGCAGTGTTGGGGTGAGGGGTCTATTACCCGGTGTGTGTGGGCAGTGTTGGGGTGAGGGGTCTATTACCCGGTGTGTGTGGGCAGTGTTGGGGTGAGGGGTCCATTACCCGGTGTGTGTGGGCAGTGTTGGGGTGAGGGGTTATTACCCGGTGTGTGTGGGCAGTGTTGGGGTGAGGGGTCCATTACCCAGTGTGTGTGGGCAGTGTTGGGGTGAGGGGTCTATTACCCGGTGTGTGTGGGCAGTGTTGGGGTGAGGGGTCCATTACCCGGTGTGTGTGGGCAGTGTTGGGGTGAGGGGTCCATTACCCGGTGTGTGTGGGCAGTGTTGGGGTGAGGGGTCCATTACCCGGTGTGTGTGGGCAGTGTTGGGGTGAGGGGTTTATTACCCAGTGTGTGTGGGCAGTGTTGGGGTGAGGGGTCCATTACCCGGTGTGTGTGGGCAGTGTTGGGGTGAGGGGTCCATTACCCGGTGTGTGTGGGCAGTGTTGGGGTGAGGGGTCTTGTTACCCGGTGTGTGTGGGCAGTGTTGGGGTGAGGGGTCTATTACCCGGTGTGTGTGGGCAGTGTTGGGGTGAGGGGTCCATTACCCGGTGTGTGTGGGCAGTGTTGGGGTGAGGGGTCTATTACCCGGTGTGTGTGGGCAGTGTTGGGGTGAGGGGTCTATTACCCGGTGTGTGTGGGCAGTGTTGGGGTGAGGGGTCCATTACCCGGTGTGTGTGGGCAGTGTTGGGGTGAGGGGTCCATTACCCGGTGTGTGTGGGCAGTGTTGGGGTGAGGGGGTCCATTACCTGGTGTGTGTGGGCAGTGTTGGGGTGAGGGGTCCATTACCCGGTGTGTGTGGGCAGTGTTGGGGTGAGGGGTCCATTACCCGGTGTGTGTGGGCAGTGTTGGGGGGTGAGGGGTCCATTACCCAGTGTGTGTGGGCAGTGTTGGGGTGAGGGGTCCATTACCCGGTGTGTGTGGGCAGTGTTGGGGTGAGGGGTCCATTACCCGGTGTGTGTGGGCAGTGTTGGGGTGAGGGGTCCATTACCCGGTGTGTGCGGGCAGTGTTGGGGTGAGGGGTCTATTACCCGGTGTGTGCGGGCAGTGTTGGGGTGAGGGGTCCATTACCCGGTGTGTGTGGGCAGTGTTGGGGTGAGGGGTTTATTACCCGGTGTGTGTGGGCAGTGTTGGGGTGAGGGGTCTGTTACCCGGTGTGTGTGGGCAGTGTTGGGGTGAGGGGTCCATTACCCGGTGTGTGTGGGCAGTGTTGGGGTGAGGGGTCCGTTACCCGGTGTGTGTGGGCAGTGTTGGGGTGAGGGGTCTATTACCCGGTGTGTGTGGGCAGTGTTGGGGTGAGGGGTTTATTACCCGGTGTGTGTGGGCAGTGTTGGGGTGAGGGGTCCATTACCCGGTGTGTGTGGGCAGTGTTGGGGTGAGGGGTCTATTACCCGGTGTGTGTGGGCAGTGTTGGGGTGAGGGGTCCATTACCCGGTGTGTGTGGGCAGTGTTGGGGTGAGGGGTCCATTACCCGGTGTGTGTGGGCAGTGTTGGGGTGAGGGGTCTATTACCCGGTGTGTGTGGGCAGTGTTGGGGTGAGGGGTTTATTACCCGGTGTGTGTGGGCAGTGTTGGGGTGAGGGGTCCATTACCCGGTGTGTGTGGGCAGTGTTGGGGTGAGCGGTCCATTACCCGGTGTGTGTGGGCAGTGTTGGGGTGAGGGGTCTATTACCCGGTGTGTGTGGGCAGTGTTGGGGTGAGGGGTCCATTACCCAGTGTGTGCGGGCAGTGTTGGGGTGAGGGGTCCATTACCCGGTGTGTGTGGGCAGTGTTGGGGTGAGGGGTTTATTACCCGGTGTGTGTGGGCAGTGTTGGGGTGAGGGGTCCATTACCCGGTGTGTGTGGGCAGTGTTGGGGTGAGGGGTCCATTACCCGGTGTGTGTGGGCAGTGTTGGGGTGAGGGGTCCATTACCCGGTGTGTGTGGGCAGTGTTGGGGTGAGGGGTCCATTACCCGGTGTGTGTGGGCAGTGTTGGGGTGAGGGGTCCGTTACCCGGTGTGTGTGGGCAGTGTTGGGGTGAGGGGTCCGTTACCCGGTGTGTGTGGGCAGTGTTGGGGTGAGGGGTTTATTACCCGGTGTGTGTGGGCAGTGTTGGGGTGAGGGGTCTGTTACCCGGTGTGTGTGGGCAGTGTTGGGGTGAGGGGTCCATTACCCGGTGTGTGTGGGCAGTGTTGGGGTGAGGGGTTTATTACCCGGTGTGTGTGGGCAGTGTTTGGGTGAGGGGTCCATTACCCGGTGTGTGTGGGCAGTGTTGGGGTGAGGGGTCCATTACCCGGTGTGTGTGGGCAGTGTTGGGGTGAGGGGTCCATTACCCGGTGTGTGTGGGCAGTGTTGGGGTGAGGGGTTTATTACCCGGTGTGTGTGGGCAGTGTTGGGGTGAGGGGTCCATTACCCGGTGTGTGTGGGCAGTGTTGGGGTGAGGTGTCCATTACCCGGTGTGTGTGGGCAGTGTTGGGGTGAGGGGTTTATTACCTGGTGTGTGTGGGCAGTGTTTGGGTGAGGGGTCTATTACCCGGTGTGTGTGGGCAGTGTTGGGGTGAGGGGTCTATTACCCGGTGTGTGTGGGCAGTGTTGGGGTGAGGGGTCCATTACCTGGTGTGTGTGGGCAGTGTTGGGGTGAGGGGTCCATTACCCGGTGTGTGTGGGCAGTGTTGGGGTGAGGGGTCCATTACCCGGTGTGTGTGGGCAGTGTTGGGGTGAGGGGTCCATTACCCGGTGTGTGTGGGCAGTGTTGGGGTGAGGGGTCTATTACCCGGTGTGTGTGGGCAGTGTTGGGGTGAGGGGTCCATTACCCGGTGTGTGTGGGCAGTGTTGGGGTGAGGGGTCCATTACCCGGTGTGTGTGGGCAGTGTTGGGGTGAGGGGTCCATTACCCGGTGTGTGTGGGCAGTGTTGGGGTGAGGGGTTTGTTACCCGGTGTGTGTGGGCAGTGTTGGGGTGAGGGGTCTATTACCCGGTGTGTGTGGGCAGTGTTGGGGTGAGGGGTCCATTACCCGGTGTGTGTGGGCAGTGTTGGGGTGAGGGGTCTATTACCCGGTGTGTGTGGGCAGTGTTGGGGTGAGGGGTCCATTACCCAGTGTGTGTGGGCAGTGTTGGGGTGAGGGGTCCATTACCCGGTGTGTGTGGGCAGTGTTGGGGTGAGGGGTCCATTACCCGGTGTGTGTGGGCAGTGTTGGGGTGAGGGGTCCATTACCCGGTGTGTGTGGGCAGTGTTGGGGTGAGGGGTCCATTACCCAGTGTGTGTGGGCAGTGTTGGGGTGAGGGGTCCATTACCCGGTGTGTGTGGGCAGTGTTGGGGTGAGGGGTCCATTACCCGGTGTGTGTGGGCAGTGTTGGGGTGAGGGGTCCATTACCCGGTGTGTGCGGGCAGTGTTGGGGTGAGGGGTCTATTACCCGGTGTGTGCGGGCAGTGTTGGGGTGAGGGGTCCATTACCCGGTGTGTGTGGGCAGTGTTGGGGTGAGGGGTTTATTACCCGGTGTGTGTGGGCAGTGTTGGGGTGAGGGGTCTGTTACCCGGTGTGTGTGGGCAGTGTTGGGGTGAGGGGTCTGTTACCCGGTGTGTGTGGGCAGTGTTGGGGTGAGGGGTCCATTACCCGGTGTGTGTGGGCAGTGTTGGGGTGAGGGGTCCATTACCCGGTGTGTGTGTTCAGTGTTGGGGTGAGGGGTTTATTACCCGGTGTGTGTGGGCAGTGTTGGGGTGAGGGGTCCATTACCCGGTGTGTGTGGGCAGTGTTGGGGTGAGGGGTCCATTACCCGGTGTGTGTGGGCAGTGTTGGGGTGAGGGGTCTGTTACCCGGTGTGTGTGGGCAGTGTTGGGGTGAGGGGTCCATTACCCGGTGTGTGTGGGCAGTGTTGGGGTGAGGGGTTTATTACCCGGTGTGTGTGGGCAGTGTTGGGGTGAGGGGTCCATTACCCGGTGTGTGTGGGCAGTGTTGGGGTGAGGGGTCTATTACCCGGTGTGTGTGGGCAGTGTTGGGGTGAGGGGTCCATTACCCGGTGTGTGTGGGCAGTGTTGGGGTGAGGGGTCCGTTACCCGGTGTGTGTGGGCAGTGTTGGGGTGAGGGGTCCATTACCCGGTGTGTGTGGGCAGTGTTGGGGTGAGGGGTCCATTACCCGGTGTGTGTGGGCAGTGTTGGGGTGAGGGGTCTATTACCCGGTGTGTGTGGGCAGTGTTGGGGTGAGGGGTCCATTACCCGGTGTGTGTGGGCAGTGTTGGGGTGAGGGGTTTATTACCCAGTGTGTGTGGGCAGTGTTGGGGTGAGGGGTCTATTACCTGGTGTGTGTGGGCAGTGTTGGGGTGAGGGGTCCATTACCCAGTGTGTGTGGGCAGTGTTGGGGTGAGGGGTCTATTACCTGGTGTGTGTGGGCAGTGTTGGGGTGAGGGGTTTATTACCCGGTGTGTGTGGGCAGTGTTGGGGTGAGGGGTCTGTTACCCGGTGTGTGTGGGCAGTGTTGGGGTGAGGGGTCTATTACCCGGTGTGTGTGGGCAGTGTTGGGGTGAGGGGTCCATTACCCGGTGTGTGTGGGCAGTGTTGGGGTGAGGGGTTTATTACCCGGTGTGTGTGGGCAGTGTTGGGGTGAGGGGTCTGTTACCCGGTGTGTGTGGGCAGTGTTGGGGTGAGGGGTCTATTACCCGGTGTGTGTGGGCAGTGTTGGGGTGAGGGGTCTGTTACCCGGTGTGTGTGGGCAGTGTTGGGGTGAGGGGTCTATTACCTGGTGTGTGTGGGCAGTGTTGGGGTGAGGGGTCTGTTACCCGGTGTGTGTGGGCAGTGTTGGGGTGAGGGGTCCATTACCCGGTGTGTGTGGGCAGTGTTGGGGTGAGGGGTCCATTACCCGGTGTGTGTGGGCAGTGTTGGGGTGAGGGGTCCATTACCCGGTGTGTGTGGGCAGTGTTGGGGTGAGGGGTTTATTACCCGGTGTGTGTGGGCAGTGTTGGGGTGAGGGGTCCATTACCCGGTGTGTGTGGGCAGTGTTGGGGTGAGGGGTCTATTACCCGGTGTGTGTGGGCAGTGTTGGGGTGAGGGGTCTATTACCCGGTGTGTGTGGGCAGTGTTGGGGTGAGGGGTTTATTACCCGGTGTGTGTGGGCAGTGTTGGGGTGAGGGGTCCATTACCCGGTGTGTGTGGGCAGTGTTGAGGTGAGGGGTCCATTACCCGGTGTGTGTGGGCAGTGTTGGGGTGAGGGGTCCATTACCCGGTGTGTGTGGGCAGTGTTGGGGTGAGGGGTCTATTACCCGGTGTGTGTGGGCAGTGTTGGGGTGAGGGGTCCATTACCCGGTGTGTGTGGGCAGTGTTGAGGTGAGGGGTCCATTACCCGGTGTGTGTGGGCAGTGTTGGGGTGAGGGGTTTATTACCCGGTGTGTGTGGGCAGTGTTGGGGTGAGGGGTCCATTACCCGGTGTGTGTGGGCAGTGTTGGGGTGAGGGGTCTATTACCCGGTGTGTGTGGGCAGTGTTGGGGTGAGGGGTTTATTACCCAGTGTGTGTGGGCAGTGTTGGGGTGAGGGGTCTATTACCCGGTGTGTGTGGGCAGTGTTGGGGTGAGGGGTTTATTACCCGGTGTGTGTGGGCAGTGTTGGGGTGAGGGGTCCATTACCCGGTGTGTGTGGGCAGTGTTGGGGTGAGGGGTCTATTACCCGGTGTGTGTGGGCAGTGTTGGGGTGAGGGGTCTATTACCCGGTGTGTGTGGGCAGTGTTGGGGTGAGGGGTTTATTACCCGGTGTGTGTGGGCAGTGTTGGGGTGAGGGGTCCGTTACCCGGTGTGTGTGGGCAGTGTTGGGGTGAGGGGTCTGTTACCCGGTGTGTGTGGGCAGTGTTGGGGTGAGGGGTCTATTACCCGGTGTGTGTGGGCAGTGTTGGGGTGAGGGGTTTATTACCCGGTGTGTGTGGGCAGTGTTGAGGTGAGGGGTCCATTACCCGGTGTGTGTGGGCAGTGTTGGGGTGAGGGGTCCATTACCCGGTGTGTGTGGGCAGTGTTGGGGTGAGGGGTTTATTACCCGGTGTGTGTGGGCAGTGTTGGGGTGAGGGGTTTATTACCCGGTGTGTGTGGGCAGTGTTGGGGTGAGGGGTCCATTACCCGGTGTGTGTGGGCAGTGTTGGGGTGAGGGGTCTATTACCCGGTGTGTGTGAGCAGTGTTGGGGTGAGGGGTCCATTACCCGGTGTGTGTGGGCAGTGTTGGGGTGAGGGGTCTATTACCCGGTGTGTGTGGGCAGTGTTGGGGTGAGGGGTTTATTACCCGGTGTGTGTGGGCAGTGTTGGGGTGAGGGGTCTATTACCCGGTGTGTGTGGGCAGTGTTGGGGTGAGGGGTCCATTACCCGGTGTGTGTGGGCAGTGTTGGGGTGAGGGGTCCATTACCCGGTGTGTGTGGGCAGTGTTGGGGTGAGGGGTTTATTACCCGGTGTGTGTGGGCAGTGTTGGGGTGAGGGGTCTATTACCCGGTGTGTGTGGGCAGTGTTGGGGTGAGGGGTTTATTACCCGGTGTGTGTGGGCAGTGTTGGGGTGAGGGGTCCATTACCCGGTGTGTGTGGGCAGTGTTGGGGTGAGGGGTCCATTACCCGGTGTGTGTGGGCAGTGTTGGGGTGAGGGGTTTATTACCCGGTGTGTGTGGGCAGTGTTGGGGTGAGGGGTCTATTACCCGGTGTGTGTGGGCAGTGTTGGGGTGAGGGGTTTATTACCCGGTGTGTGTGGGCAGTGTTGGGGTGAGGGGTCCATTACCCGGTGTGTGTGGGCAGTGTTGGGGTGAGGGGTCCATTACCCGGTGTGTGTGGGCAGTGTTGGGGTGAGGGGTCCATTACCCGGTGTGTGTGGGCAGTGTTGGGGTGAGGGGTCTGTTACCCGGTGTGTGTGGGCAGTGTTGGGGTGAGGGGTCCATTACCCGGTGTGTGTGGGCAGTGTTGGGGTGAGGGGTTTATTACCCGGTGTGTGTGGGCAGTGTTGGGGTGAGGGGTCCATTACCCGGTGTGTGTGGGCAGTGTTGGGGTGAGGGGTCCATTACCCGGTGTGTGTGGGCAGTGTTGGGGTGAGGGGTCCATTACCCGGTGTGTGTGGGCAGTGTTGGGGTGAGGGGTCTGTTACCCGGTGTGTGTGGGCAGTGTTGGGGTGAGGGGTCCATTACCCGGTGTGTGTGGGCAGTGTTGGGGTGAGGGGTCCGTTACCCGGTGTGTGTGGGCAGTGTTGGGGTGAGGGGTCTATTACCCGGTGTGTGTGGGCAGTGTTGGGGTGAGGGGTCTATTACCCGGTGTGTGTGGGCAGTGTTGGGGTGAGGGGTCCATTACCCGGTGTGTGTGGGCAGTGTTGGGGTGAGGGGTCTATTACCCAGTGTGTGTGGGCAGTGTTGGGGTGAGGGGTTTATTACCCGGTGTGTGTGGGCAGTGTTGGGGTGAGGGGTCCGTTACCCGGTGTGTGTGGGCAGTGTTGGGGTGAGGGGTCCATTACCCGGTGTGTGTGGGCAGTGTTGGGGTGAGGGGTCTATTACCCAGTGTGTGTGGGCAGTGTTGGGGTGAGGGGTTTATTACCCGGTGTGTGTGGGCAGTGTTGGGGTGAGGGGTCCGTTACCCGGTGTGTGTGGGCAGTGTTGGGGTGAGGGGTCCGTTACCCGGTGTGTGTGGGCAGTGTTGGGGTGAGGGGTCTATTACCCAGTGTGTGTGGGCAGTGTTGGGGTGAGGGGTTTATTACCCGGTGTGTGTGGGCAGTGTTGGGGTGAGGGGTCCGTTACCCGGTGTGTGTGGGCAGTGTTGAGGTGAGGGGTCCATTACCTGGTGTGTGTGGGCAGTGTTGGGGTGAGGGGTCCATTACCCGGTGTGTGTGGGCAGTGTTGAGGTGAGGGGTCCATTACCCGGTGTGTGTGGGCAGTGTTGGGGTGAGAGGTCCATTACCCGGTGTGTGTGGGCAGTGTTGGGGTGAGGGGTCTATTACCCGGTGTGTGTGGGCAGTGTTGGGGTGAGGGGTCCATTACCCGGTGTGTGTGGGCAGTGTTGGGGTGAGGGGTCCATTACCCGGTGTGTGTGGGCAGTGTTGGGGTGAGGGGTCTGTTACCCGGTGTGTGTGGGCAGTGTTGGGGTGAGGGGTCTATTACCCAGTGTGTGTGGGCAGTGTTGGGGTGAGGGGTCTATTACCCGGTGTGTGTGGGCAGTGTTGGGGTGAGGGGTCTGTTACCCGGTGTGTGTGGGCAGTGTTGGGGTGAGGGGTCTATTACCCGGTGTGTGTGGGCAGTGTTGGGGTGAGGGGTCCGTTACCCGGTGTGTGTGGGCAGTGTTGGGGTGAGGGGTCCATTACCCGGTGTGTGTGGGCAGTGTTGGGGTGAGGGGTCTATTACCCGGTGTGTGTGGGCAGTGTTGGGGTGAGGGGTCTATTACCCGGTGTGTGTGGGCAGTGTTGGGGTGAGGGGTCTATTACCCGGTGTGTGTGGGCAGTGTTGGGGTGAGGGGTCTATTACCCGGTGTGTGTGGGCAGTGTTGGGGTGAGGGGTCTATTACCCGGTGTGTGTGGGCAGTGTTGGGGTGAGGGGTCCATTACCCGGTGTGTGTGGGCAGTGTTGGGGTGAGGGGTCCATTACCCGGTGTGTGTGGGCAGTGTTGGGGTGAGGGGTCTATTACCCGGTGTGTGTGGGCAGTGTTGGGGTGAGGGGTCCATTACCCGGTGTGTGTGGGCAGTGTTGGGGTGAGGGGTCTATTACCCGGTGTGTGTGGGCAGTGTTGGGGTGAGGGGTCCATTACCCGGTGTGTGTGGGCAGTGTTGGGGTGAGGGGTCCATTACCCGGTGTGTGTGGGCAGTGTTGGGGTGAGGGGTCTATTACCCGGTGTGTGTGGGCAGTGTTGGGGTGAGGGGTCCATTACCCGGTGTGTGTGGGCAGTGTTGGGGTGAGGGGTTTATTACCCGGCGTGTGTGGGCAGTGTTGGGGTGAGGGGTCCATTACCCGGTGTGTGTGGGCAGTGTTGGGGTGAGGGGTCCATTACCCGGTGTGTGTGGGCAGTGTTGGGGTGAGGGGTCCATTACCCGGTGTGTGTGGGCAGTGTTGGGGTGAGGGGTCCATTACCCGGTGTGTGTGGGCAGTGTTGGGGTGAGGGGTCCATTACCCGGTGTGTGTGGGCAGTGTTGGGGTGAGGGGTCTATTACCCGGTGTGTGTGGGCAGTGTTGGGGTGAGGGGTCCATTACCTGGTGTGTGTGGGCAGTGTTGGGGTGAGGGGTCTTTTACCCGGTGTGTGTGGGCAGTGTTGGGGTGAGGGGTCCATTACCCGGTGTGTGTGGGCAGTGTTGGGGTGAGGGGTCCATTACCCGGTGTGTGTGGGCAGTGTTGGGGTGAGGGGTCCATTACCCGGTGTGTGTGGGCAGTGTTGGGGTGAGGGGTCCATTACCCGGTGTGTGTGGGCAGTGTTGGGGTGAGGGGTCCATTACCCGGTGTGTGTGGGCAGTGTTGGGGTGAGGGGTTTATTACCCGGTGTGTGTGGGCAGTGTTGGGGTGAGGGGTCTGTTACCCGGTGTGTGTGGGCAGTGTTGGGGTGAGGGGTCCATTACCCGGTGTGTGTGGGCAGTGTTGGGGTGAGGGGTCTGTTACCCGGTGTGTGTGGGCAGTGTTGGGGTGAGGGGTCCATTACCCGGTGTGTGTGGGCAGTGTTGGGGTGAGGGGTCCATTACCCGGTGTGTGTGGGCAGTGTTGGGGTGAGGGGTCTGTTACCCGGTGTGTGTGGGCAGTGTTGGGGTGAGGGGTCCATTACCCGGTGTGTGTGGGCAGTGTTGGGGTGAGGGGTCTGTTACCCGGTGTGTGTGGGCAGTGTTGGGGTGAGGGGTCTGTTACCCGGTGTGTGTGGGCAGTGTTGGGGTGAGGGGTCCATTACCCGGTGTGTGTGGGCAGTGTTGGGGTGAGGGGTCCATTACCCGGTGTGTGTGGGCAGTGTTGGGGTGAGGGGTTTATTACCCGGTGTGTGTGGGCAGTGTTGGGGTGAGGGGTCCATTACCCAGTGTGTGTGGGCAGTGTTGGGGTGAGGGGTCCATTACCCGGTGTGTGTGGGCAGTGTTGGGGTGAGGGGTCCATTACCCGGTGTGTGTGGGCAGTGTTGGGGTGAGGGGTCCATTACCCGGTGTGTGTGGGCAGTGTTGGGGTGAGTGGTCCATTACCCGGTGTGTGTGGGCAGTGTTGGGGTGAGGGGTCCATTACCCGGTGTGTGTGGGCAGTGTTGGGGTGAGGGGTCCATTACCCGGTGTGTGTGGGCAGTGTTGGGGTGAGGGGTCTGTTACCCGGTGTGTGTGGGCAGTGTTGGGGTGAGGGGTCTGTTACCCGGTGTGTGTGGGCAATGTTGGGGTGAGGGGTCCGTTACCCGGTGTGTGTGGGCAGTGTTGGGGTGAGGGGTTTATTACCCGGTGTGTGTGGGCAATGTTGGGGTGAGGGGTCCGTTACCCGGTGTGTGTGGGCAGTGTTGGGGTGAGGGGTTTATTACCCGGTGTGTGTGGGCAGTGTTGGGGTGAGGGGTCTGTTACCCGGTGTGTGTGGGCAGTGTTGGGGTGAGGGGTCCGTTACCCGGTGTGTGTGGGCAGTGTTGGGGTGAGGGGTTTATTACCCGGTGTGTGTGGGCAGTGTTGGGGTGAGGGGTCCATTACCCGGTGTGTGTGGGCAGTGTTGGGGTGAGGGGTCTGTTACCCGGTGTGTGTGGGCAGTGTTGGGGTGAGGGGTCCGTTACCCGGTGTGTGTGGGCAGTGTTGGGGTGAGGGGTCTATTACCCGGTGTGTGTGGGCAGTGTTGGGGTGAGGGGTCCGTTACCCGGTGTGTGTGGGCAGTGTTGGGGTGAGGGGTCCGTTACCCGGTGTGTGTGGGCAGTGTTGGGGTGAGGGGTTTATTACCCGGTGTGTGTGGGCAGTGTTGGGGTGAGGGGTCCGTTACCCGGTGTGTGTGGGCAGTGTTGGGGTGAGGGGTCCATTACCCGGTGTGTGTGGGCAGTGTTGGGGTGAGGGGTCCATTACCCGGTGTGTGTGGGCAGTGTTGGGGTGAGGGGTCCATTACCCGGTGTGTGTGGGCAGTGTTGGGGTGAGGGGTTTATTACCCGGTGTGTGTGGGCAGTGTTGGGGTGAGGGGTCCATTACCCGGTGTGTGTGGGCAGTGTTGGGGTGAGGGGTCCATTACCCGGTGTGTGTGGGCAGTGTTGGGGTGAGGGGTCCATTACCCGGTGTGTGTGGGCAGTGTTGGGGTGAGGGGTCTATTACCCGGTGTGTGTGGGCAGTGTTGGGGTGAGGGGTCCATTACCTGGTGTGTGTGGGCAGTGTTGGGGTGAGGGGTCCATTACCCGGTGTGTGTGGGCAGTGTTGGGGTGAGGGGTCCATTACCCGGTGTGTGTGGGCAGTGTTGGGGTGAGGGGTCCATTACCCGGTGTGTGTGGGCAGTGTTGGGGTGAGGGGTTTATTACCCGGTGTGTGTGGGCAGTGTTGGGGTGAGGGGTCTGTTACCCGGTGTGTGTGGGCAGTGTTGGGGTGAGGGGTCCATTACCCGGTGTGTGTGGGCAGTGTTGGGGTGAGGGGTCTGTTACCCGGTGTGTGTGGGCAGTGTTGGGGTGAGGGGTCCATTACCCGGTGTGTGTGGGCAGTGTTGGGGTGAGGGGTCTGTTACCCGGTGTGTGTGGGCAGTGTTGGGGTGAGGGGTCTGTTACCCGGTGTGTGTGGGCAGTGTTGGGGTGAGGGGTCCATTACCCGGTGTGTGTGGGCAGTGTTGGGGTGAGGGGTCCATTACCCGGTGTGTGTGGGCAGTGTTGGGGTGAGGGGTTTATTACCCGGTGTGTGTGGGCAGTGTTGGGGTGAGGGGTCCATTACCCAGTGTGTGTGGGCAGTGTTGGGGTGAGGGGTCCATTACCCGGTGTGTGTGGGCAGTGTTGGGGTGAGGGGTCCATTACCCGGTGTGTGTGGGCAGTGTTGGGGTGAGGGGTCCATTACCCGGTGTGTGTGGGCAGTGTTGGGGTGAGGGGTCCATTACCCGGTGTGTGTGGGCAGTGTTGGGGTGAGGGGTCCATTACCCGGTGTGTGTGGGCAGTGTTGGGGTGAGGGGTCCATTACCCGGTGTGTGTGGGCAGTGTTGGGGTGAGGGGTCTGTTACCCGGTGTGTGTGGGCAGTGTTGGGGTGAGGGGTCTGTTACCCGGTGTGTGTGGGCAATGTTGGGGTGAGGGGTCCGTTACCCGGTGTGTGTGGGCAGTGTTGGGGTGAGGGGTTTATTACCCGGTGTGTGTGGGCAATGTTGGGGTGAGGGGTCCGTTACCCGGTGTGTGTGGGCAGTGTTGGGGTGAGGGGTTTATTACCCGGTGTGTGTGGGCAGTGTTGGGGTGAGGGGTCTGTTACCCGGTGTGTGTGGGCAGTGTTGGGGTGAGGGGTCCGTTACCCGGTGTGTGTGGGCAGTGTTGGGGTGAGGGGTTTATTACCCGGTGTGTGTGGGCAGTGTTGGGGTGAGGGGTCCATTACCCGGTGTGTGTGGGCAGTGTTGGGGTGAGGGGTCTGTTACCCGGTGTGTGTGGGCAGTGTTGGGGTGAGGGGTCCGTTACCCGGTGTGTGTGGGCAGTGTTGGGGTGAGGGGTCTATTACCCGGTGTGTGTGGGCAGTGTTGGGGTGAGGGGTCCGTTACCCGGTGTGTGTGGGCAGTGTTGGGGTGAGGGGTCCGTTACCCGGTGTGTGTGGGCAGTGTTGGGGTGAGGGGTTTATTACCCGGTGTGTGTGGGCAGTGTTGGGGTGAGGGGTCCGTTACCCGGTGTGTGTGGGCAGTGTTGGGGTGAGGGGTCCATTACCCGGTGTGTGTGGGCAGTGTTGGGGTGAGGGGTCCATTACCCGGTGTGTGTGGGCAGTGTTGGGGTGAGGGGTCCATTACCCGGTGTGTGTGGGCAGTGTTGGGGTGAGGGGTTTATTACCCGGTGTGTGTGGGCAGTGTTGGGGTGAGGGGTCCATTACCCGGTGTGTGTGGGCAGTGTTGGGGTGAGGGGTCCATTACCCGGTGTGTGTGGGCAGTGTTGGGGTGAGGGGTCCATTACCCGGTGTGTGTGGGCAGTGTTGGGGTGAGGGGTCTATTACCCGGTGTGTGTGGGCAGTGTTGGGGTGAGGGGTCCATTACCTGGTGTGTGTGGGCAGTGTTGGGGTGAGGGGTCCATTACCCGGTGTGTGTGGGCAGTGTTGGGGTGAGGGGTCCATTACCCGGTGTGTGTGGGCAGTGTTGGGGTGAGGGGTCCATTACCCGGTGTGTGTGGGCAGTGTTGGGGTGAGGGGTCCATTACCCGGTGTGTGTGGGCAGTGTTGGGGTGAGGGGTCCATTACCCGGTGTGTGTGGGCAGTGTTGGGGTGAGGGGTCCATTACCCGGTGTGTGTGGGCAGTGTTGGGGTGAGGGGTCTGTTACCCGGTGTGTGTGGGCAGTGTTGGGGTGAGGGGTCCATTACCCGGTGTGTGTGGGCAGTGTTGGGGTGAGGGGTCTATTACCCGGTGTGTGTGGGCAGTGTTGGGGTGAGGGGTCCATTACCCGGTGTGTGTGGGCAGTGTTGGGGTGAGGGGTCCGTTACCCGGTGTGTGTGGGCAGTGTTGGGGTGAGGGGTCTATTACCCGGTGTGTGTGGGCAGTGTTGGGGTGAGGGGTCCGTTACCCGGTGTGTGTGGGCAGTGTTGGGGTGAGGGGTTTATTACCCGGTGTGTGTGGGCAGTGTTGGGGTGAGGGGTCTGTTACCCGGTGTGTGTGGGCAGTGTTGGGGTGAGGGGTCCGTTACCCGGTGTGTGTGGGCAGTGTTGGGGTGAGGGGTCCGTTACCCGGTGTGTGTGGGCAGTGTTGGGGTGAGGGGTCCGTTACCCGGTGTGTGTGGGCAATGTTGGGGTGAGGGGTCCGTTACCCGGTGTGTGTGGGCAGTGTTGGGGTGAGGGGTTTATTACCCGGTGTGTGTGGGCAATGTTGGGGTGAGGGGTCCGTTACCCGGTGTGTGTGGGCAGTGTTGGGGTGAGGGGTTTATTACCCGGTGTGTGTGGGCAGTGTTGGGGTGAGGGGTCTGTTACCCGGTGTGTGTGGGCAGTGTTGGGGTGAGGGGTCCGTTACCCGGTGTGTGTGGGCAGGGTTGGGGTGAGGGGTCCATTACCCGGTGTGTGTGGGCAGTGTTGGGGTGAGGGGTTTATTACCCGGTGTGTGTGGGCAGTGTTGGGGTGAGGGGTCCATTACCCGGTGTGTGTGGGCAGTGTTGGGGTGAGGGGTCTGTTACCCGGTGTGTGTGGGCAGTGTTGGGGTGAGGGGTCTATTACCCGGTGTGTGTGGGCAGTGTTGGGGTGAGGGGTCCATTACCCGGTGTGTGTGGGCAGTGTTGAGGTGAGGGGTCCGTTACCCGGTGTGTGTGGGCAGTGTTGGGGTGAGGGGTCTATTACCCGGTGTGTGTGGGCAGTGTTGGGGTGAGGGGTCCGTTACCCGGTGTGTGTGGGCAGTGTTGGGGTGAGGGGTCCGTTACCCGGTGTGTGTGGGCAGTGTTGGGGTGAGGGGTTTATTACCCGGTGTGTGTGGGCAGTGTTGGGGTGAGGGGTCCGTTACCCGGTGTGTGTGGGCAGTGTTGGGGTGAGGGGTCCATTACCCGGTGTGTGTGGGCAGTGTTGGGGTGAGGGGTCTATTACCCGGTGTGTGTGGGCAGTGTTGGGGTGAGGGGTCCATTACCCGGTGTGTGTGGGCAGTGTTGGGGTGAGGGGTCCATTACCCGGTGTGTGTGGGCAGTGTTGGGGTGAGGGGTCCATTACCCGGTGTGTGTGGGCAGTGTTGGGGTGAGGGGTCCATTACCCGGTGTGTGTGGGCAGTGTTGGGGTGAGGGGTTTATTACCCGGTGTGTGTGGGCAGTGTTGGGGTGAGGGGTCCATTACCCGGTGTGTGTGGGCAGTGTTGGGGTGAGGGGTCCATTACCCGGTGTGTGTGGGCAGTGTTGGGGTGAGGGGTCCATTACCCGGTGTGTGTGGGCAGTGTTGGGGTGAGGGGTCCATTACCTGGTGTGTGTGGGCAGTGTTGGGGTGAGGGGTCCATTACCTGGTGTGTGTGGGCAGTGTTGGGGTGAGGGGTCCATTACCCGGTGTGTGTGGGCAGTGTTGGGGTGAGGGGTCCATTACCCGGTGTGTGTGGGCAGTGTTGGGGTGAGGGGTCCATTACCCGGTGTGTGTGGGCAGTGTTGGGGTGAGGGGTCTATTACCCGGTGTGTGTGGGCAGTGTTGGGGTGAGGGGTCCATTACCCGGTGTGTGTGGGCAGTGTTGGGGTGAGGGGTTTATTACCCGGTGTGTGTGGGCAGTGTTGGGGTGAGGGGTTTATTACCCAGTGTGTGTGGGCAGTGTTGGGGTGAGGGGTCCATTACCCGGTGTGTGTGGGCAGTGTTGGGGTGAGGGGTCTATTACCCGGTGTGTGTGGGCAGTGTTGGGGTGAGGGGTCTGTTACCCGGTGTGTGTGGGCAGTGTTGGGGTGAGGGGTCCATTACCCGGTGTGTGTGGGCTGTGTTTGGGCGAGGGGTCCGTTACCCGGTGTGTGTGGGCAGTGTTGGGATGAGGGGTCTGTTACCCGGTGTGTGTGGGCAGTGTTGGGGTGAGGGGTCTGTTACCCGGTGTGTGTGGGCAGCGTTGGGGTGAGGGGTCTATTACCCAGTGTGTGTGGGCAGTGTTGACAAGTCTCTCTGGGAACTGAAGTCTTCTGATCTGTTTCTGACTAGGAGATCACGCTGCTGAAGACAGGAGGACCCCTGGGACTCAGCATCGTCGGAGGAAGTGACCATGCCAGCCACCCCTTCGGGATCCACGAGCCGGGGGTCTTCATCTCGAAGGTACACAGATAATACTCCGGCTGGTCAAGTGCATTGTCTGTGCTGGGGCTGTGAGTGTGGGTGAAGGGTGTAGTTGGATCAGTTTGGGACTGATACAGGGCTATCGTGGCATTGGATTAACACAGAGTGAGTTGCGCTGTATAATGTAGTGATGGGGAGATGTGGTGTGTGAGTCGCAGCCTGGACTGGCGGTCTGTGATGACTGTTGCCTCTCGCTTATGTTTCAGGTTATTCGTGACGGGCTAGCGGCTCGGACTGGGCTGCAGGTCGGAGACCGTATTCTGGAAGTGAATGGCATCGACCTTCGGCACGCGACACACCAGGAGGCAGTGATGGCCCTGCTGTCCAACCAGCAGGAGATCCGGCTGCTGGTGCGCAGGGACCCCCCTCCCCCAGGGATGCAGGTGGGTAATTAGAGGAGCTGAACCTTGTCCAGCCTTACACTGAGGGAGATAAATCATTAAATACCAGCGGGAACTCACGGCCACTTCTCAGTGTCACATCTCCTCAATCGACCGTGTGCTGGCTCAATCCAGGATCAGCACTTTATCTGGACTGATTCAGTGATGGAGGTTACAATCCCTGGCAGGGCGATGATGGCAGTGCTCCCACTGATGTGACGGCGCGATGATGGCAGTGCTCCTACTGGCACTGGGAGTACAGGGTCACTGACGGGGCGATGACGGCAGTAACCATGGGGTTATGGGGTCACCGAGCTGCCCTCTGGCTGCACATTGCCCACTGATGGATTTTATTATTCGGTGAATGTGTTGCTATTACAGTCCGAGGGTAGGGCCGTGGCGGGCAGGGCCAGGGCCTGGGAGGGGGAGCGGAGGACAGGGCCGGGGAGCGGAGGGTAGGGCTGGGGAGGGGTGGACAGGGGAGGAGAGGAGAGAACAGGGAAGGGTCTGCTCCCATTCGAACACAGGGATAGCAGGCTGACTGCCTCAGTAAATGGAGCTCTGATTTTGTTTTCCTGCGTATTCATATCCAACAGGAGATCCGGATTGAGAAGTTGCCTGGAGAGAAGTTGGGGATCAGCATCCGAGGAGGAGCCAAAGGCCATGCTGGAAATCCATTCGATGCAACAGATGAGGGCATCTTCATTTCAAAGGTTCACCAACTGAGCAGGCCCCAGACCGGGCTGCAGCAGGCTGGGGCTCGGGTTTGGTTGGGACACTGATGGCACAGGAGCTCAGTTTGTCCTCCCCGACACTGACTCTCTGGGTCACGGGGCTGTGGGGGTACAGGAGTGAGGGCACAGGACATGGGTACAGCACCGGGGGTGCTGCGGGAGCCTCCCTGACCTCATCCCGGTGACTACTCTGTTGGTGCGAATCTGGGCAGTGAATGTTGGCGGCCTGTTTGACCATGGTGTGCCTCCAAGCTGAGCAATGAGGCTATCCTCACCGGGCTCCCTGCAGCCTCACACTCCAGGCGGAGCTTGATGATGAGCAGCAACCCAAGTCGCCTTCCCCTCCCCATCACTCAGTGGCACTGAAGCCAACTGGTACCACTAGTGTACCTGTGCTGAAATCAAATCATTCACTTTCCAGACTGCGGTGGGGTGCGGTGGTGGTGTTGGGTTTCTGTGAGGCCAGTCTGGGGTGGGGTACGATGGTGTTGGGTTTCTGTGGGCCCAGACTGGGGTGGGGTACGATGGTGTTGGGTTTCTGTGGGCCCAGACTGGGGTGGGGTACGATGGTGTTGGGGTTCTGTGGGCCCAGACTGGGGTGGGGTACGATGGTTTTGGGGTTCTGTGGGCCCAGACTGGGGTGCGGTGATGGTGTTGGGGTTCTGTGGGCCCAGACTGGGGTGCGGTGATGGTGTTGGGGTTCTGTGGGCCCAGACTGGGGTGCGGTGATGGTGTTGGGGTTCTGTAGGCCCAGACTGGGGTGCGGTTGTGGTGTTGGGGTTCTGTGGGCCCAGACTGGGGTGGGGTACGATGGTTTTGGGGTTCTGTGGGCCCAGACTGGGGTGCGGTGATGGTGTTGGGGTTCTGTGGGCCCAGACTCGGGTGGGGTACGATGGTTTTGGGGTTCTGTGGGCCCAGACTGGGGTGGGGTATGATGGTATTGGGGTTCTGTGGGCCCAGACTGGGGTGGGGTACGATGGTATTGGGGTTCTGTGGGCCCAGACTGGGGTGGGGTACGATGGTATTGGGGTTCTGTGGGCCCAGACTGGGGTGGGGTACGATGGTATTGGGGTTCTGTGGGCCCAGACTGGGGTGGGGTACGATGGTATTGGGGCTCTGTGGGCCCAGACTGGGGTGGGGTACGGTGGTGTTGAGGTTCTGTGAGCCCAGTCTGGGGTGGGGTACGATGTTGTTGGGGTTCTGTGGGCCCAGACTGGGGTGCGGTGATGCTGTTGGGGTTCTGTGGGCCAAGACTGGGGTGCGGTGATGGTGTTGGGGTTCTGTGGGCCAAGACTGGGGTGCGGTGATGGTGTTGGGGTTCTGTGGGCCAAGACTGGGGTGCGGTGATGGTGTTGGGGTTCTGTGGGCCCAGACTGGGGTACGATGGATTTGCAGTTCTGTGGGCCCAGTCTGAAACATAGAAGATAGGAGCAGGAGTAGGCCATTCGGCCCCTCGAGCCTGCTCCGCCATTCAATGCGATCATGGCTGATCATCCAAATTCAGTACCCGGTACCTGCTTTCTCCCCATACCCCTTGATCCCTTTAGCCTTAAGAAATATATCCAACTCCTTCTTGAATATATTTAATGAATTGGCCTCTATTGCCTTCTGTGGTAGAGAATTCCACAGGTTCACCACTCTCTGGGTGAAGAAATTCCTCCTCATTTCTGTCCTAAAAGGCCTACCCCTAATCCTTAGACTGTGACCCCTGGTTCTGGATTCCCCGACCATCGGGAACACCCTCCCTGCATCTAGTCTGTCCAGTCCTGCCAGAATTTTATAAGTTTCAATGAGATCCCCTCTCATTCTTCTAAACTCCAGCGAGTACAAGCCCAATCGACCCAATCTCTCCTCATACGTCATTCCTGTCATCCCAGGTATCAGCTTGGTGAATCTTCGCTGAACTCCCTCCATGGCAAGAACATCCTTCCTCAGATAAGGCGACCAAAACGGCACACAATACTCAAGGTGTGGTCTCACCAAGGCCCTGTACAACTGCAGCAAGACATCCTTGTTCCTGTACTCAAACCCTCTCGCTACGAAGGCCAACATACCATTTGCCTTCTTAACCGTCTGCTGCACCTGCATGCTTACCTTCAGCGACTGGTGCACAAGGACACCCAGGTCTCGTTGCACTTCCCCTTCTCCCAATCTATTGTCATTCAGATAATAATCTGCCTTCCTGTTTTTGACACCAATATGGATAACCTCACATTTATCCACGTTATATTGCATCTGCCATGCTCCTGCCCAATCACCCAACCTGTCCAAATCATACTGGAGTTTCTTGGCATCCTCCTCACAGCACACACATCCACCCAGCTTTGTGTCATCTGCAAATTTGGAGATATTACATCTAGTTCCCTTGTCTAGATCATTAATATATATTGTGAATAGCTGGGGTCCAAGGACCCATCCCTGCGGTACCCCACTAGTCACATTTGCTACCCTCCAATCCATGGGTACTGTTCCAGATTCCATCGAATGTTGGAAGATGATCAGCAATGCATCTACTATTTCTAGGGCCACTTCCTTAAGTACCCTAGGATGTAGATTATCAGGCCCTGGGGATTTATCGGCCTTCAATCCCATCAATTTCCCTAACACCATTTCCCTACAAATACTGATTTCTTTCAGTTCCTCCCTTTCATCAGACCCTATGTTCCCTGACATTTCTGGGAGGTTATTTGTGTCCTCCTTTGGGAAGGCAGAACCAAAATATGTATTTAATTGGTCTGCCATTTCTTTGTTCCCCATTATAAATTCCCCTGATTCTGACTGCAAGGGACCTACGCTTGACTTCACCAATCTTTTTCTCTTCACATATCTATAAAAGCTTTTACAGTCAGTTTTTATGTTCCCTGAAAGCTTACTCTCATATTCTATTTTCCCTTTCTTAATTAATCCCTTTGTCCTCCTTTGTTGAATCCTAAACTGCTCCCAATCCTCTGGATTACTGCTTTTTCTGGCCAATTTATATGTCCTCTCCTTGGATCTTATGCTATCCCTAATTTCCCTTGTTAGCCACGGTTGAGTCACCGTTCTTGTTTTATTTTTATGCCAAACTGGGATGAACAAATTCTGTAGCTCATCCATGCGGTCTTTGAATGTTTGCCATTTCCTATCCACCGTTAACCCTTTGAGTGACATTCCCCAATCAGTCCTACCCAACTCGCACCTCAGACCATCGTAGTTTCCTTTATTTAAATTTAGGACCCTAGTCTCTGAGTCAACTACTTTATTCTCCATCTTAATGAAGAATTTGATCATATTATGATCGCTCCGACCCAAGGGGTCTCGTACAACAAGATTGCTAATTAATCCTTTCTCGTTACATAATACCCAGTCTAAGATGGCCTGATCTCTGGTTGGTTCCTCGACATATTGGTCCAGGAAACCATCCCGTAAACACTCCAGGAATTCCTCCTCCACAGTATTGTTACTAATTTGGTTAGCCCAATCTATATGGAGATTAAAGTCACCCATGATGACTGCTGTGCCCTTTTTGCACGGTTCTCTAAGACTGGGGTGGGGTACGATGGTGTTGGGGTTCTGTGGGCCCAGATTGGGGTGCGGTGGTGGTGTTGGGGTTCTGTGGGCCCAGACTGGGGTGGGGTACAATGGTGTTGGGGTTCTGTGGGCCCAGACTGGGGTGGGGTGCGGTGGTGGTGTTGGGGTTCTGTGGGCCCAGACTGGGGTGCGGTGCGGTGCTGGTGTTGGGGTTCTGTGGGCCCACACTAGGGTGGGGTACAGTGATATAGAGCTTCTGTGAGCCCAGACTGCGGTGGGGTACAATGGCGTTGGGTTTCTGTCACTGTACTCGTAATCCAGAGAATGAGAATTCAAATCCCACTTTGAGAATTCAGTTTTAAAAATCTAGAAATAAAAAACTGGTATCAGTAAAAGTGTAAAATGTCGTAAAAAAACAGCTGGTTCACTAATGTCTTTTAGGGAAGGAAATCTGCTGTCCTTACCCGATCTGGCCTATATGTGACTCCAGTCCCACACCAACGTGGTCGACTCTTAACTCCCAAGCCCGCGACCTCCCATCACCGGGGAGGACAAGAGCAGTCATGTTGTGGGAACACCATCACCTCCTCTGAATGGATGGGTGAATGAACATAAGAAACAGGAGCAAGAGTCGGCCATTCGGCCCCTCGAGCCTGCTCCGCCATTCACTGAGATCATGGCTGATCATCGACCTCAACACCACTTTCCCGCTCTCTCCCCAGACTCCTTGACTCCCCTGTAGTTCGAATGTCTGTCAATCTCCGCCGTGAATATATTCACTGACTCCGCCTCCCCAGCACTCTGGGGTGGAGAATTCCAAAGATTCACGACCCTCTGAGAGAAGAAATTCCTCCTCATCTCTGTCTTAAAAAGGCGACCCCTTATTCTGAAACTATGCCCCCTAGTTCTAGATTCCCCCACTAGGGGAAACATGCTCTCAGCATCCACCCTGTCAATCCCCCTCAGAATCTTACATGTTTCAATAAGATCACCTCTCATTCTTCTAAACTCCAATGAGTATAGGCCCAACCTGCTCAACCTTTCGTCATATGTCAACCCCTTTATCCCAGGAATCAACCTCGTGAACCTTCTCTGAACTGCCTCCAATGCAAGTATATCCTTCCTTAAATATGGAGACCAAAACTGTACGCAGTACTCCAGGTGCGGTCTCACCAGCGCCCTGTAAAGTTGCATCAAAACTTCCCTACTTTTATACTCCATCCCCTTTACAATAAAGGCCAACATTCCATTAGCCTTCCTAATTATGTGCTGTACCTGCAGGTTAACTTTGTGTGTTTCATGTACTAGGACCCCCCAGATCCCTTTGTACCGCAGCATTTTTTTGTCTCTATTTAAAAAAAATTGCTTTTTCATTCTTCCTTCCAAAGTGGATAACCTCACATTTTCCCACATTATACTCCATCTGCCAAATTCCTGCCCACTCACTTAACCTCTCTATATCCCTTCGCAGACTCTGTGTCCCCCTCACAACTTGCTAACCCACCTGTCTTTGTATCAGCAGCAAATGTGGCTACAGTACACTCGGTCCCTTCATCCAAGTCATTAATACAGATTGTAACTAGTTGAGGCCCCAGCACTGATCCTTACGGCACCCACTAGTTACTGATTGTCAACCGGAAAACGAAGATGGGCCGAGTGGCCTTCCTCATCATCAGCCGTGTGATGTTGCTGTGCTGAGTTGAAGATGCCATGTTGCCACCAACTCCCCCAGTGGTCAGTTGGTGTTCCAACACAGGAGAGCTGGGGCAGGGCGAGGTGTGGGCTCTGCTCCTGCTGTGCTGACAGTGTCAGCTGTGGCTCAGTGGGCAGCACACTCACCTCTGAGTCAGAAGGTCGTGGGTTCAAGTCCCACCCCAGGGAGTTGCACACATAAATCTAGGCTGACACTCCCAGTGCAGTGCTGAGGGAGTGCTGCACTGTCGGAAGTGCTGTCTTTCGGATGAGACGTTAAACCGAGGCCCCGTCTGCTCTCTCAGGTGGACGTAAAAGATCCCACGGCACTATTTCGAAGAAGAGCAGGGGAGTTCTCCCCGGTGTCCTGGTCAATATTTATCCCTCAACCAACATCACTAAAACAGAGTGTCTGCTCATTATCACACTGCTGTTTGTGGGAGCTTGCTGTGCGCAAATTGGCCGCCGCGTTTCCCACATTACAACAATGACTACACTTCAAAATAGTGCTTCATTGGCTGTAAAGCGCTTTGAGACGTCCGGTGGTCGTGAAAGGCGCTATAGAAATGCAAGTCTTTCTTTCTTTCTCAGCCACAGGCAGCTCTTGTTATCAGTGATGAGATGTTCTGTGTGCCCCGTAGGTGAGTTCTAGTGGAGCGGCAGCAAGGGACGGCAGACTGCACATGGGCCTAAGGATCCTGGAAGTCAACAACCACAGCCTGCTGGGAATGACGCACACGGAAGCAGTACGCATTCTCCGGGGGATCGGAGACACGCTGACGATACTGGTCTGTGATGGCTTCGACCCCAGGGCAGCCTCAGCCATAGCAATGGAGGTAAAGAGTGCGAGTCCGAGGGCAAGCTTCCAAATGTAGGCTCCAATTTACTGATTGTAGGAATTGTGTGTCCCTGTGTGAGACAGAGATGGGGAGGGAGAGAGAGTGCGAGTGTGTATGAGAGTATGTTTGTGAGTGAGAGAGCGCGCAAAAGTAGGCGAAATGCTCGAATCTATTATTAGGGACGTGGTATCAGAACACTTAGAAAATGGTAATCTGATTAGACAGAGTCAGCATGGTTTTATGAAAGGGAAATCGTGTTTGACAAATCTGTTTTTTGAAGATGTAACTAATAGGATGGATAAGGGGGAACCAGTGGAGGTAGTGTATTTGAATTTTCAAAAAGCATTCGATAAGGTGCCACACAAGAGGTTATCACACAAAATTAGGACTCATGGGATTGGGGGTAATATATTAGCATGGATTGAGGATTGATTAACGGACAGAAAACAGAGTAGGAATAAACGGGACTTTTTCGGGTTGGCAGGCTGTAACGAGTGGGGTACCGCAAGGATCAGTGCTTGGGCCTCTGCTATTCACAATCTGAATTATCATAGAATCATCGAAAGTTACAGCACGGAAGGAGGCCATTCGGCCCATGGTGTCCGCGCCGGCCAACAAAGAGCTCTCCAGCCTAATCCCACTTCCCAGCTCTTGGTCCGTAGCCCTGCAGGTTAAAGCATCCCAAGTGCGCATCCAAGTACTTTTTAAATGTGGTTAGGGTTCCTGCCTCTACCACCCTTTCAGGCAGTGAGTTCCAGACCCTCTCAACCCTCTGGGTGAAGAAATTTCCCCTCAAATCCCCTCTAAACCTTCCACCAGTTACTTTAAATCTGTGCCCCATGGTTTTTGACCCCTCTGCTAAGGGAAATAGGTCCTTTCTATCCACTTTATCTGTGCCCCTCATAATTTTATACACCTCAATAAGGTCTCCCCTCAGCCTCCTGTTCCAAGGAAAACAGACCCAGCCTATCCAGTCTTTCCTCATAGCTAAGATTCTCTACTCCCAGCAACATCCTTGTAAATCTCCTCTGTACCCTCTCTAGTGCAATCACATCTTTCCTGTAATGTGGTGACCAGAACTGCACGCAGTACTCTAGCTGAGGCCTAACTAGTGTTTTATACAGTTGAAGCATAACCCCCCTGCTCTTGTATTCTATGCCACGGCTAATAAAGGCAAGCATTCCGTATACCTTCTTAACCACCTTATCTACCTGGCCTGCTACCTTCAGGGATCTGTGGACATGCACTCCAAGGTCCCTTTGTTCCTCTACATTACTCAGTGTCCTACCATTTAATGTGTATTCCCTTTCCTTGTTAGCCCTCCCCAAATGCATTACCTCACACTTCTCCGGATTGAATTCCATTTGCCACTGTTCTGCCCACCTGACCAATTTATTGATATCTTCCTGCAGTCTACAGCTTCCTTCTTCAGTATCAACCACACAGCCGATTTTAGTATCATCTGCAAACTTCTTAATCATACCCCCTATATTCAAGTCTAGATCATTGATATATACCACAAAAAGCAAGGGACCTAGTACTGAGCCCTGCGGAACCCCACTGGAAACAGCCTTCCAGTCACAAAAACACCCATCAACCATTACCCTCTGCTTCCTGTCTCTGAGCCAGTTTTGAATCCAACTTGACACTTTGCCCTGGATCCCTGGCTTTTAACTTCGTGACCAGTCTGCCATGTGGAACCTTATCAAAAGCCTTGCTAAAGTCCATATATACTGCATCAAACGCACTACCCTCATCTACCCTCCTTGTTACCTCCTCAAAAAATTCAGTCAAGTTTGTCAGACACGACCTTCCCTTAACAAATCCGTGCTGACTATCCTTGATTAATCCGTGTCTTTCTAAATGAAGATTTATCCTGTCCTTCAGAATTCTTTCCAATAATTTTCCCACCACCGAGGTTAGTCTGACTGGCCTGTAATTACTCGGTCTATCCTTTTCTCCCTTTTTAAACAGTCCTCTGGCAGCACACCTGTAACCAGAGAGGATTGGAAAATGATGGTATTAATAACTGAGATGAATGGACCGAGTGTAACGTATCCAAGTTTGCTGATGATACAAAGTTAGGTGGGAAAGTAAGCTGTGAGGAGGATGCAAAGAGGCTGCAGAGAGATCTAGACAGGTTGACTGAGTGGGCAAGAACATGGCAAATGGAATACTATGTGGGGAAGTGGGAAGTTATCCACTGTGGTTGGGAAAACAAAAAAGCAGAATATTTTTTGAATGGTGAGAAACTGGGAAATGTTTGCACTCAGAGGGACCTGGGTGTCCTTGTACATGAATCAACAACAACAACTTGTATTTATATAGTGCCTTTAACGTAGTAAAGCGTCCCAAGGCGCTGCACAGGAGTATTAGAAGACAAAAAAAATTAACACTGATCCACATAAGGAGAAATGAGGGCAGGTGACCAAAAGCTTGGTCAGAGGTAGGTTTTAGGGAGCGTCTTAAAGGAGGAGAGAGAGGTAGCGAGGGGGAGAGGGTTAGGGAGGGAATTCCAGAGCTTAGGGCCCAGGCAACAGAAGGCACGGCCGCCAATGGTGGAGCGATTATAATCGGGGATCCTCGAGGGCAGAATTAGAGGAGCACAGATATCTCGGGCGGTGGGGGGGGGTCGGTGTTGTGGGCTGAAGGAGATTACAGAGATAGGGAGGGGCGAGGCCATCCATGGAGGGATTTGAAAACAAGGATGAGAATTTTTAAATCAAGGCGCTGCTTAACCGGGAGCCAATGTAGGTCAACGAGCACAGGGGTGATGGGTGAACGGGACTCGGTGCGAGTTAGGACACAGGCAGCCGAGTTTTGGATGACCTCAAGTTTACGTAGGGTGGAATGTGGGAGACCAGCCAGGAGTGCAATGGAATAGTCAAGTCTGGAGGTAACAAAGGCATGGATGAGGGTTTCAGCAGCGGATGAGCTGAGGCAGGGGCGGAGACGGGCGATGTTACGGAGGTGGAAGTAGACGGTCTTTATTATGCTGCGGATATGTGGTCGGAAGCTCATTTCAGGGTCAAATATGACACCAAGGTTGCGACCAGTGTGGTTCAGCCTCAGACAGATGTTAGAATCATAGAACAGTAACATGCAAGTACAGCAAGCAAGTAAGAAAGCAAATGGTATGTTAGCTCTCGTTACAAAGTGATTAGAGTATAAGAGTAAAGAAGTCTTACTACAATTATACAGGGCATTGGTGAGGCCACACCTGGAGTCCTGTGTACAGTTCTGGTCTCCTTACCTAACTAAAGACATACTTGCCTTAGAGGGAGTGCAGCGAAGGTTCACCAGACTGGTTCCTGGGATGGGGGGGATTGTCCTATGAGGAGAGATTGAGTAGACTAGGCCTATATTCCCTAGAGTTTAGAAGAATGAGAGGTGATCTCATTGAAACATACAAAATTCTTATAGGGCTTGACAGGGTAGATGCAGGGAGGTTGTTTCCCCTGGCTGGGGAGTCTAGAACCAGGGGTCACAGTCTCAGAATAAGGGGTCGGCCATTTAGGACTGAGATGAGGAGAAATTTCCTCACTCAGAGGGTGGTGAATCTTTGGAATTCTCTACCCGAGGGCTGTGGAGGCTCAGTCGTTGAGTATATTCAAGACAGAGAGCGATAGATTTTTGGAAACTAAGGGAATTGAGGGATATGGGAATAGTGCGGAAAGGTGCAGTTGAGGTTGAAGATCAGCCATAATCTTGTTGAATGGCGGAGCAGGCTCGAGGGGCTGAATGGCCGACTCCTGCTCCTATTTCTTAGGTTCTTATGAAAGAACGCGAGAGCGACAGGCTGAGTGTGAGAGTGAGAGTAGGTGTGTGAGAGAGAGAGTGTCAGAGCGAGACGGGCTGTGTGTGTTTGAGAGAGAGCGAGAGTGTGTCAGAGAATGTGTGAGAGAGAGAGACGGGCTGTGAGAGAGAGAGAAAGAGAGAGAGAGACGGGCTGTGAGAGAGAGAGAGAGACGGGCTGTGAGAGAGAGAGGGACAGAGAGAGAGACAGAGAGAGAGAGACGGGCTGTGAGAGAGGGACAGAGAGAGAGAGACGGGCTGTGAGAGAGAGAGAGAGACGGGCTGTGAGAGAGAGAGAGAGACAGAGAGAGAGAGAGGGGCTGTGAGAGAGAGAGAGAGACGGGCTGTGAGAGAGAGAGAGATTAAATCGATGTATCTGAAAAATAAATGCGGTGTCAAAATTGGAGACAAACGCACCGGTTTCTTCACCCAGAGAAGAGGCGTCCGGCAGGGCTGCAATTTGAGCCCGACCCTGTTCAACATATACATAAATGAGTTAGCAGACATGCTGGAGCAAAGCGAGTCACCGGGTCTCTGTCTCCTAGATGGGGAAGTGAAATCCCTGTTCTATGTGGACGACCTGGTTCTGCTGTCTCCCACAGAACAAGGATTACAGTAACAATTAGACCTACTCGACAAATACTGTCAAAATTGGGCCCTGACAGTAAATCTAAAGAAAACCAACATCATGATTTTTCAAAAAAGGCCCAGATGTCAGGAAAACAAATACCAGTTTACTCTCAGTGATACCATCATAGGACACACTATGAGCTACACTTACCTTGGTCTAACCATTACAGCATCAGGGAGCTTCAGCATAGCAGTGAATGCACTAAAAGAAAAAGCCCGAAGAGCCCTATATGCAATAAAAAGAAAATTCTACAACATCCAAATTCCAATCAAAATCTGGCTCAAAATATTTGACAGCATAATCCTGCCGATTGCGCTGTACGGTAGTGAAGTATGGGGCCCACTCAATCACCATAGCTACACTAAATGGGAAAAACACACAATAGAAGCCCTACATGCAGAATTTTGCCGAAGCATTCTTCGCACCCAAAGGAAAACACCAACAAATGCATGTAGAGCCGAACTAGGCAGATACCCACTGATAATAAACATCCAAAAACGAGCACTAAACTTTCTAAATCACCTCAAATCTAGTTCCCCAGACACCCTTCATTTTAAAGCCCTCCAGACCCAAGAGCTGAACCCAGAAATTAGTCCCCTGAGTCAGCTGCTACTGAAATTAAGTACTCCTACTCAGCCAGACCCTGACCAGTCCCAGACCAACACTGCCCTCCAAACACCAATCCGAGTGAACCAAATCATTAAACAATGCAAAGAAACCTACCTGGAACATTGGAACAAAATAACCAAAAGCCAAAGCAGATTAGAATGTTACCGGGCCCTAAAAAGAGAATATAAACTGGCAGACTATCTCTCGACCATCAGAGACACAAAACAGAGACAGACCCTCACCAGGTACAGACTAAGCGACCACCAACTGGCAATTGAAAAAGGAAGATACAAGAAATCCTGGCAGCCTAGAGAGAATAGAATATGTGATCAATGTCTGGCCGGCGAGGTTGAGACAGAGATGCACTTCCTCCTAAAATGCGAAAAATTCAACAAAACAAGAAACATATATTTTGACAAGCTCAGCCAAACAACCCCAGATTTCAAAGAATTGGATGACCTGTCAAAATTAAGATTAGCCCTGGGAGAAGGAGACAGACCATACCTTGGTGCCCAATATGTAACAACATGTCACAACCTGAGGAACAGTGAGGGACTAACGAGCACACCCATAGCATATATAAACATTAAGAATGTTTAAATCAATACCGAATGTACCCAACGAGTGTTTAAAAATTAATACTGAATGTACCCAACGAGGGTCAACGACTGTTTAAATTAATATTGTCTGTACCCAACGAAGGTCAAAATTATTTGACACCTACAGAATGTTGGAAAACTGTACTTTTTGTTATGTAAGCTTTGGCAATATGGTTCCCTGTAAACTTTCATGCCAATAAAGCATTTGAATTGAAAAAATTGAAGAAAAAAAAAAATTGAAAAAAAAAATTGATTGAATTGAGAGAGACAGAGAGCGAGAGAGAGAGGGGCTGTGAGAGAGAGAGAGACAGAGAGCGAGAGAGAGAGAGGGGCTGTGAGAGAGAGAGAGAGAGACAGAGAGTGAGAGAGAGACAGAGAGCGAGAGAGAGAGACACAGAGAGAGAGAGACGGGCTGTGAGAGAGAGAGAGAGAGAGAGAGAGACGGGCTGTGAGAGAGAGAGAGACGGGCTGTGAGAGAGAGAGGGACAGAGAGAGAGAGAGAGTGAGAGAGAGAGCGAGAGAGACGGGCTGTGAGAGAGAGTGAGAGAGAGAGAGACGGGCTGTGAGAGAGAGAGAGACGGGCTGTGAGAGAGAGACGGGCTGTGAGAGATAGCAAAGGATAGCAAACTGAGAAAAACCTTGACAATGTACAGACTTAGTGAACATAGCCTGGCGATCGAAAAAGGCAGACACAGACAGACCCGGCTGCCAAGAGAGGACAGGATATGCTCTCACTGCAGTCATGCACTTCCTCACAGCTTGTAGAAAATATCAGGGCATAAGGGAGAATTTCTACCCAAAATTCACAAAAATATGCCCGGAATTCAGAAATTTGAATGACAACCAAAAACTCCCATACCTACTAGGGGAAGAGAGAAATTGTGTACCCTTAGCGGCACACTATGTTACAGCTTGCCATAAACAGAGGGACAACCAGTAAACCTAAGAAAAGAGTATATACAAATTATATGAATGTATATTTATACACAGGGATATATCTGTTTATACACTGTATGGATAGGTCTGTGTTTATGTGTTCAACCATAAATGTTTTTCGATGCTTTGGCAACATAAGATGTACCTTGTCGTGCCAATAAAGCGATTTGAATTGAATTGAATTGAATTGAGAGATAGAGAGAGAGGGGCCGTGAGAGAGAGAGAGGGGCCGTGAGAGAGAGAGAGGGGCCGTGAGAGAGAGAGAGAGGGGCCGTGAGAGAGAGAGAGAGGGGCCGTGAGAGAGAGAGAGAGGGGCCGTGAGAGAGAGAGAGGGGCCGTGAGAGAGAGAGAGGGGCCGTGAGAGAGAGAGAGGGGCCGTGAGAGAGAGAGAGGGGCCGTGAGAGAGAGAGAGGGGCCGTGAGAGAGAGAGAGGGGCCGTGAGAGAGAGAGAGGGGCCGTGAGAGAGAGAGAGGGGCCGTGAGAGAGAGAGAGGGGCCGTGAGAGAGAGAGAGGGGCCGTGAGAGAGAGAGAGGGGCCGTGAGAGAGAGAGAGGGGCCGTGAGAGAGAGAGAGGGGCCGTGAGAGAGAGAGAGGGGCCGTGAGAGAGAGAGAGGGGCCGTGAGAGAGAGAGAGGGGCCGTGAGAGAGAGAGAGGGGCCGTGAGAGAGAGAGAGGGGCCGTGAGAGAGAGAGAGGGGCCGTGAGAGAGAGAGAGGGGCCGTGAGAGAGAGAGAGGGGCCGTGAGAGAGAGAGAGGGGCCGTGAGAGAGAGAGAGGGGCCGTGAGAGAGAGAGAGGGGCCGTGAGAGAGAGAGAGGGGCCGTGAGAGAGAGAGAGGGGCCGTGAGAGAGAGAGAGGGGCCGTGAGAGAGAGAGAGGGGCCGTGAGAGAGAGAGAGGGGCCGTGAGAGAGAGAGAGGGGCCGTGAGAGAGAGAGAGGGGCCGTGAGAGAGAGAGAGGGGCCGTGAGAGAGAGAGAGGGGCCGTGAGAGAGAGAGAGGGGCCGTGAGAGAGAGAGAGGGGCCGTGAGAGAGAGAGAGGGGCCGTGAGAGAGAGAGAGGGGCCGTGAGAGAGAGAGAGGGGCCGTGAGAGAGAGAGAGGGGCCGTGAGAGAGAGAGAGGGGCCGTGAGAGAGAGAGAGGGGCCGTGAGAGAGAGAGAGGGGGGCCGTGAGAGAGAGAGAGGGGGGCCGTGAGAGAGAGAGAGGGGGGCCGTGAGAGAGAGAGAGGGGGGCCGTGAGAGAGAGAGAGGGGGGCCGTGAGAGAGAGAGAGGGGGGCCGTGAGAGAGAGAGAGGGGGGCCGTGAGAGAGAGAGAGGGGGGCCGTGAGAGAGAGAGAGGGGGGCCGTGAGAGAGAGAGAGGGGGGCCGTGAGAGAGAGAGAGGGGGGCCGTGAGAGAGAGAGAGGGGGGCCGTGAGAGAGAGAGAGGGGGGCCGTGAGAGAGAGAGAGGGGGGCCGTGAGAGAGAGAGAGGGGGGCCGTGAGAGAGAGAGAGGGGGGCCGTGAGAGAGAGAGAGGGGGGCCGTGAGAGAGAGAGAGGGGGGCCGTGAGAGAGAGAGAGGGGGGCCGTGAGAGAGAGAGAGGGGGGCCGTGAGAGAGAGAGAGGGGGGCCGTGAGAGAGAGAGAGGGGGGCCGTGAGAGAGAGAGAGGGGGGCCGTGAGAGAGAGAGAGGGGGGCCGTGAGAGAGAGAGAGGGGGGCCGTGAGAGAGAGAGAGGGGGGCCGTGAGAGAGAGAGAGGGGGGCCGTGAGAGAGAGAGAGGGGGGCCGTGAGAGAGAGAGAGGGGGGCCGTGAGAGAGAGAGAGGGGGGCCGTGAGAGAGAGAGAGGGGGGCCGTGAGAGAGAGAGAGGGGGGCCGTGAGAGAGAGAGAGGGGGGCCGTGAGAGAGAGAGAGGGGGGCCGTGAGAGAGAGAGAGGGGGGCCGTGAGAGAGAGAGAGGGGGGCCGTGAGAGAGAGAGAGGGGGGCCGTGAGAGAGAGAGAGGGGGGCCGTGAGAGAGAGAGAGGGGGGCCGTGAGAGAGAGAGAGGGGGGCCGTGAGAGAGAGAGAGGGGGGCCGTGAGAGAGAGAGAGGGGGGCCGTGAGAGAGAGAGAGGGGGGCCGTGAGAGAGAGAGAGGGGGGCCGTGAGAGAGAGAGAGGGGGGCCGTGAGAGAGAGAGAGGGGGGCCGTGAGAGAGAGAGAGGGGGGCCGTGAGAGAGAGAGAGGGGGGCCGTGAGAGAGAGAGAGGGGGGCCGTGAGAGAGAGAGAGGGGGGCGGGCTGTGAGAGAGAGAGAGAAGCCCTACATGCAGAATTCTGCCGAAGCATCCTTCGCACCCAAAGAAAAACGCCAACAAATGCATGCAGAGCCGAACTAGGCAGATACCCACTGATAATAAACATCCAAAAACGAGCACTAAACTTCCTAAATCACCTCAAATCTAGCTCCCCAGACACCCTTCATTTCAAAGCCTTTCAGACCCAAGAGCTAAACCCAGAAAAGAGTCCCCTGAGTCAGCTGCTACGGAAACTAAGTACTCAGCCGGACCCTGACCAGCCCCAGACCAACACAGCCGTCCAAACACCAATCCGAGTGAACCAAATCATTAAAAAATGCAAAGAAACCTACCTGGAACATTGGAACAAAATAACCGAAAGCCAAAGCAGATTAGAATGTTACCGGGCCCTAAAAAGAGAATATAAACTGGCAGACTACCTCACGACCATCAGAGACACAAAACAGAGACAGACCCTCACCAGGTACAGACTAAGCGACCACCAACTGGAAATTGAAAAAGGCAGATACAAGAAATCCTGGCAGCCTAGAGAGAATAGAATATGCGATCAATGTCTGGCTGGCGAGGTTGAAACAGAAATGCATTTCCTCCTAAAATGCGAAAAATTCAACACATCAAGAAACATATTATTCAACAAGCTAAGCCAAACAACCCCAGATTTCAAGGAATTGGATGATCTGTCAAAATTGAGATTAGTCCTAGGAGAAGGAGACAGACCATACCTTGGGGCCAAATATGTAACAACATGTCACAACCTGAGGACTGTTTAAAATTAAGACTGTTTAAAATTAATATTGAACGTACCAAATGAAGTACAAAGACTGTTTAAAATTAATATTGTTTAAAAGTAATATTGTATGTACCCAACAAATGTCAAATCGATTGACACCTACAGAATGTTGGAAAACTGTACCTTTTTGCTATGTAAGCTTTGGCAATATGGTTCTCTGTAAACTTTCATGCCAATAAAGCATTTTAATTGGAATTGGAATTGGGTGTGTCTAAGCATGTGTGAACCTTTGCTGGAGCGGGTATTTATAAGTGTAGTCAGAGCCACGGGTACAGAGCTACATAGTCAACGTATACGACTGACCCTAGTGTAGGAGGGAGACTTGTGTGACCGAACGATATTGAATGTACAGTTAGACCCTCGGGTTGGCAGCTGCACTTCCTCTGTCCTGGCTCCTCCTTTCTTCAATAGTGTCTTCCTTGACTCGGTGGGATCGCCCTCTCCCCCTTCCCTCCTGAGTCGCCAGTTCGAGCCCCGCTCCAGAGACTGGCAGTACTGAGGGAGTGCTGCACTGTGGGTGGGGCAGTACTGAGGGAGCACTGCACTGTCAGAGGGTCAGTACTGAGGGAGTGCAGCACTGTTGGAGGGGCAGTAATGAGGGAGTGCTGCACTGTCGGAGGGGCAGTACTGAGGGAGTGCTGCACTGTCGGTGGGGCAGTACTGAGGGAGCACTGCACTGTCAGAGGGTCAGTACTGAGGGAGCGCTGCACTGTTGGAGGGTCTGTACCGAGGGAGCGCCGCACTGTTGGAGGGTCAGTACCGAGGGAGCGCCGCACTGTCAGGGTCAGTACTGAGGGAGTGCAGCACTGTCGGAGGGTCAGTACTGAGGGAGCGCTGCACTGTCAGCGGGTCAGTACTGAGGGAGCGCTGCACTGTCAGGGTCAGTACTGAGGGAGCGCCGCACTGTCGGAGGGTCAGTACTGAGGAGGGGCAGTGCTGAGGGAGCGCTGCACTGTCGGAGGTGCCATCTTTCGGATGAGGTGTTAAACCGAGGCCCCGTCTACTCTCTCAGGTGGACGTAAAAGATCCCATGGCCACTATTGGAAGAAGAACAGTGGAGTTCTCCCTGGTGTCCTGGCCAATATTTATCCCTCAATCAACACCACCAAAACAGATGATCTGGTCATGGGAGTTTGCTGTGCAAATATTGGCTGTTGTGTTAGCCCATAAAACAAAAGTGACCACACTTCAGAAGTACTTGATTGAGTGTAAAGCACTTTAGGACATCCTGAGGCTGTGAAAGATGCTGGAGAAATGCAATTTGTCATTCTTGGGTTTATAACTTGCTTTTGTTCCCTCACAGGCTTCTCCTGGTATCATCGTTAACCCATTTGCTGCTGGGATGGGTCGAAAGAACAGTATGGAGAGCATCTCGTCCATTGATAGAGACATGAGCCCCGAAGAGCTGGACCTCCTGCAGAAGGTAGGAGTTTGATGCATTGGTACCAGAGACAGACACACACTTTGGCGATATTTCTATCCTAGCACAATTTAGAATTCACAAAATCTCTGTTCAGTGTTTACATCGGATTACATCGGATATACGGCACAGAAACAGGCCATTCGGCCCAACCAGTCCATGCCGGTGTTGATGCTCCACTCGAGCCTCCTCCCGTCTTTCCTCATCTAAATCTATCAGCATAACCCTCTATTCCCTTCTCCCTCATATGCTTGTCCAGCCTCCCCTTAAATGCATCGATACTATTCACTTCAACCTCTCCCTGTGGGAGCGAGTTCCACATTCTCACCACTCTGGGTAAAGAAGTTTCTCCTGAATTCCCTATTGGATTTCTTGGTAACTATCTTATATTGATGACCTCTAATTTTGCTCTTCTGCACAAGTGGAAACACTCTCTGTGCCTACTCTATCAAAACCTTTCATAATTTTAAAGAATTCTTTTAGGTCACCCCTCAGTCTTTTTTCAAGAGAAAAGAGACCCAGCTTGTTCATCCTTTCCTGATATGTGTACCCTCGCATTTCTGGTATCATCCTTGTAAATCTTCTCTGCACCCTCTCTAGTGCCTCTATATCCTTTTTATAATATGGTGACCAGGACTGTACGCAGTATTTTAAGTGTGGTCTATCCAAGGTTCGATACAAGTTTAGCATAACTTCACTACTTATCAATTCTATCCCTCTAGAAATAAACCCTAGTGCTTGGTTTGCTTCTTTTGTGACCTTACTAACCTGCGTCGCTACTTTTAGTGATTTGTGTATTTGTCCTCCGAGATCCCTTTGCTCTTTGAGTAGATTCGTATTTCTACACTTGTGGTGTCATGAGGCACCTGTGTGTGATGGACACTGTCCGGAGACGGTGTGTCGGGCGCTGTCCGGAGACGGTGTGTCGGGCGCTGTCCGGAGACGGTGTGTCGGGCGCTGTCCGGAGACGGTGTGTCGGGCGCTGTCCGGAGACGGTGTGTCGGGCGCTGTCCGGAGACGGTGTGTCGGGCGCTGTCCGGAGACGGTGTGTCGGGCGCTGTCCGGAGGCGGTGTGTCGGGCGCTGTCCGGAGACGGTGTGTCGGGCGCTGTCCGGAGACGGTGTGTCGGGCGCTGTCCGGAGGCGGTGTGTCGGGCGCTGTCCGGAGGCGGTGTGTCGGGCGCTGTCCGGAGGCGGTGTGTCGGGCGCTGTCCGGAGGCGGTGTGTCCCTCTGTCGCTCTCCCTGCCCCTCGGTCTCGGTCTCGCTCTCCCTGCCCCTCGGTCTCGGTCTCGCTCTCCCTGCCCCTCGGTCTCGCTCTCCCTGCGTCTCGGTCTCGCTCTCCCTGCCCCTCGGTCTCGGTCTCGCTCTCCCTGCCCCTCGGTCTCGGTCTCGCTCTCCCTGCCCCTCGGTCTCGCTCTCCCTGCCCCTCGGTCTCGGTCTCGCTCTCCCTGCCCCTCGGTCTCGCATGACCCATCCAATCTTTGCTCCATACCTCTTATTGTCTCATTCCAGGAAATTGAGATGGTCCGTGAGTCATCAATGTGGGAGCAAGAGGAACTGGAGAAAGTGGTGAGAATGTTTACTAAACAGGAGCTACTTCACATTGAGTATCGTGGAACCAAAGTGTTTTCATCACCATGACCATTCAGTTAATGGGTCAGGGTCGTCACTGCACTGGCCGCTGTACGGTGATGAGGACTCGCTCGGGACTGACGGACGGGTGTGAGCTCGGGTCTGGGGGACGGGTGTGAGCTCGGGTCTGGGGGACGGGTGTGAGCTCGGGACTGACGGACGGGTGTGAGCTCGGGTCTGGGGGACGGGTGTGAGCTCGGGTCTGGGGGACGGGTGTGAACTCGGGTCTGGGGGACGGGTGTGAGCTCGGGACTGACGGACGGGTGTGAGCTCGGGTCTGGGGGACGGGTGTGAGCTCGGGTCTGGGGGACGGGTGTGAGCTCGGGTCTGACGGACGGGTGTGAGCTCGGGTCTGACGGACGGGTGTGAGCTCGGGTCTGGGGGACGGGTGTGAGCTCGGGTCTGGCGGACGGGTGTGAGCTCGGGTCTGGGGGACGGGTGTGAGCTCGGGTCTGGCGGACGGGTGTGAGCTCGGGTCTGGGGGACGGGTGTGAGCTCGGGTCTGGGGGACGGGTGTGAGCTCGGGTCTGGCGGACGGGTGTGAGCTCGGGTCTGGGGGACGGGTGTGAGCTCGGGTCTGACGGACGGGTGTGAGCTCGGGTCTGGGGGACGGGTGTGAGCTCGGGTCTGGGGGACGGGTGTGAGCTCGGGTCAGGAGGACGGGTGTGAGCTCGGGTCTGACGGACGGGTGTGAGCTCGGGTCTGGGGGACGGGTGTGAGCTCGGGTCTGGGGGACGGGTGTGAGCTCGGGTCTGGGGGACGGGTGTGAGCTCGGGTCTGGGGGACGGGTGTGAGCTCGGGTCTGGGGGACGGGTGTGAGCTCGGGTCTGGGGGACGGGTGTGAGCTCGGGTCTGGGGGACGGGTGTGAGCTCGGGACTGATGGACGGGTGTGAGCTCGGGTCTGGGGGACGGGTGTGAGCTCGGGTCTGACGGACGGGTGTGAGCTCGGGTCTGACGGACGGGTGTGAGCTCGGGTCTGGCGGACGGGTGTGAGCTCGGGTCTGGGGGACGGGTGTGAGCTCGGGTCTGGGGGACGGGTGTGAGCTCGGGTCTGACGGACGGGTGTGAGCTCGGGTCTGGCGGACGGGTGTGAGCTCGGGTCTGGCGGACGGGTGTGAGCTCGGGTCTGACGGACGGGTGTGAGCTCGGGTCTGGGGGACGGGTGTGAGCTCGGGTCTGGGGGACGGGTGTGAGCTCGGGTCTGACGGACGGGTGTGAGCTCGGGTCTGGCGGACGGGTGTGAGCTCGGGTCTGGGGGACGGGTGTGAGCTCGGGTCTGACGGACGGGTGTGAGCTCGGGTCAGGAGGACGGGTGTGAGCTCGGGTCTGACGGACGGGTGTGAGCTCGGGTCTGGGGGACGGGTGTGAGCTCGGGTCTGACGGACGGGTGTGAGCTCGGGTCTGACGGACGGGTGTGAGCTCGGGTCTGGGGGACGGGTGTGAGCTCGGGTCTGGCGGACGGGTGTGAGCTCGGATCTGACGGACGGGTGTGAGCTCGGATCTGACGGACGGGTGTGAGCTCGGGTCAGGAGGACGGGTGTGAGCTCGGGTCTGACGGACGGGTGTGAGCTCGGGTCAGGAGGACGGGTGTGAGCTCGGGTCTGACGGACGGGTGTGAGCTCGGGTCTGGCGGACGGGTGTGAGCTCGGGATGGCGGACGGGTGTGAGCTCTGGTCTGGCGGACGGGTGTGAGCTCGGATCTGGCGGACGGGTGTGAGCTCGGATCTGACGGACGGGTGTGAGCTCGGGTCTGTGGGACGGGTGTGAGCTCGGGTCTGGCGGACGGGTGTGAGCTTGGACCTGACGGACGGGTGTGAGCTCGGGTCTGGCGGACGGGTGTGAGCTCGGGTCTGGCGGACGGGTGTGAGCTCGGATCTGACGGACGGGTGTGAGCTCGGGTCTGTGGGACGGGTGTGAGCTCGGGTCTGGCGGACGGGTGTGAGCTTGGACCTGACGGACGGGTGTGAGCTCGGGTCTGTGGGATGGGTGTGAGCTCGGGTCTGGCGGACGGGTGTGAGCTCGGATCTGGAGGACAGGTGTGAGCTCTGGTCTGGAGGACGGGTGTGAGCTCGGGTCTGGCGGACGGGTGTGAGCTCGGATCTGGAGGACAGGTGTGAGCTCGGGTCTGGAGGACGGGTGTGAGCTCGGGTCTGGCGGACGGGTGTGAGCTCGGATCTGGAGGACAGGTGTGAGCTCGGGTCTGGAGGACGGGTGTGAGCTCGGGTCTGGCGGACGGGTGTGAGCTCGGATCTGGAGGACAGGTGTGAGCTCGGGTCTGGCGGACGGGTGTGAGCTCGGATCTGGAGGACAGGTGTGAGCTCTGGTCTGGCGGACGGATGTGAGCTCGGGTCTGGAGGACGGGTGTGAGCTCGGGTCTGTGGGATGGGTGTGAGCTCGGGTCTGGCGGACGGGTGTGAGCTCGGGTCTGGAGGACGGGTGTGAGCTCGGGTCTGGGGGACGGGTGTGAGCTCGGGTCTGGAGAACAGGTGTGAGCTCGGGGGCACCGGTGGGAGTGGGCTCCGGGGTTTGGGAGGGCGTAGGTTTGTGAGGGCGGGGGCTCGCGTCTGACGGCAGTGACCCTCTCTAACTGGACCGATGTGTTGGAGCGATGTGGGTTTTTTAATTCAATCATGGGATGTGGGCATCGCTGGCAAGGCCAGCATTTATTGCCCTGATTGCGCTTGAGAAGGTGGTGGTGAGCCGCCGCCTTGAACCGCTGCAGTCTGTGTGGTGAAGGTGCTCCCACAGTGCTGTTAGGGAGGGAGTTACTTTGTCGTAATGATTTGGTACAACTGAGTGGCTTGCTGGGCCATTTCAGAGGACAGTTAAGAGTCAACCACATTACTGTGGGACTGGAGTCACATGAACGCCAGACCGGGTAAGGACGGCAGAGGGAGAAAATAGATTTTGAGAGTAAACTAGCAAGAAATATAAAAACTGACAGTAAGAGCTTCTACAAGTATATAAAAAGGAAGAGAGCAGCTAAAGTAAACGTTGGCCCCTTAGAGGACGAGACTGGGGAAACTAATTCATAATGAGAGTGTGAAAAAAGCAAGCCTGAAGGCTTTGTATCTTAATGCTAGAAGCATTAGGAACAAGGTGGATGAATTAGTTGTGGAAATAGAGGTAAACAAGTATGATTTGATTGGGATTACAGAAACGTGGCTGCAGGGTGGGCAAGGCTGGGAACTTAACATCCAGGGATATACAATATTTAGGAAGGATCGGCAAAAAGGTAGGGGAGGTGGGGTAGCATTGCTGGTAAAGGAGGGGATTAATGCAATGGAAAGGAAGGATATTAACTTGGATGAAACGGAATCTGTATGGGTAGAAATGAGAAATAGCAAGGGGAGGAAAACGTTAGTGGGTGTGATATATAGGCCTCCAAATAGTAATATGGAGGTGAGGGAAGGCATAAAAAGGGAAATTAGAGAAGCGTGCGATAAGAGCACAGCTGTCATCATGGGTGACTTTAATTTACATATTGATTGGACTACCCAAATTAGTAAAAATTCTGAGGAGGAATTCCTGGAATGTTTTCGGGACGGTTATCTGGACCAATATGTCGAGGAGCCGACTCGAGATCAGGCCATTTTAGACTGGGTATTGTGCAATGAGAAGGGACTTATCAGCAATCTTCTTGTACGAGGCCCCTTGGGTCAGAGCGATCATAATATGATCGAGCTCTCAGTCGAGATGGAGAGTGAGGAAATTGAATCAGAGACTAAGGTCCAGAACTTAAATAAAGGGAATTACGAGGGTATGAGACGGGAATTGGGTAAGATTGATTGGGTGGTGTTTCTGGGGGGATTGACAGTGGAGAGACAATGGCAAGCATTCAAAGATAGAATGGAAGAATTCCAGAACATGTTTATACCGGTTTGGCATAAAAATAAACCTAAAAAGGTGACTCAACCGTGGATAACGAGGGAAATTAGGGACAGCATAAAATCAAAAAAAAGGGCATATCAACTGGCAAAAAAAAGCACCAGACCGGAAGATTGGGGGCAGTACAGGATACAGCAAAAGAGGACAAAGGGATTAATCAGGAAGGGGAAAATAGAATACGAAAGTAAACTTGCAGCAAACATAAAGACAGACTGCAAAAGCTTTTATCGGTATATCAGGAGGAAAAGACTGGTAAAATCCCAAGTCGGTCCCTTGCAGTCCGATTCGGGAGAATATATAATGGAGAATAAGGAAATGGCAGACCAATTAAACTCATACTTTGGTTCTGTATTCACAAAGGAGGACACAAATAACCTCCCAGGAATATCGGCAAACATAGGGACTAATGAGAGGGAGGAGCTGACAGAAATTAGTATCTCTAGGGATATGGTGTTGGGTAAGTTGAGGGGACTGAAGGCCGACAAATCCCCGGGGCCTGATAAACTACATCCTAGGGTACTTAAGGAGGTGGCCCTGGAGATAGCAGATGCTCTAAGGATCATCTTCCGGAACTCCATTGACTCGGGAACAGTACCCGTGGATTGGAGGGTAGCTAATGTTACCCCAATATTTAAAAAGGGGGGTAGAGAGAAAGCAGGGAATTATAGACCAGTAAGCCTTACATCGGTTGTGGGCAAAATGCTAGAGTCCATTATTAAGGATAAAATAGCGGAGCACTTGACAAATGGGGAAAGGATCGGACAGAGTCAACATGGATTTACAAAGGGTAAATCGTGTTTGACTAATCTGCTGGAATTTTTTGAGGAAGTAACTGGTAAAATAGATGGGGGAGAGCCAGTGGATGTGGTGTACCTTGACTTCCAGAAAGCCTTCGATAAGGTTCCACACAAAAGATTATCATGCAAAATTAAGGCTCATGGGATTGGGGGCAAAGTATTAACGTGGATAGAGAACTGGCTGGCGGATAGAAAACAGAGAGTTGGAATAAACGGCTCGTTTTCGGAGTGGCAGGCAGTGACCAGCGGGGTGCCGCAAGGATCTGTCCTGGGACCCCAGCTGTTCACAATATATATAAATGATCTGGATCAGGGAATTGGATGCAATATTTCCAAATTCGCTGACGACACTAAACTAGGAGGAGGGGTGGGCTCTGATGAGGATGTCAGGAGGCTACAGTGCGATTTGGACAGGTTGGGGGAATGGGCGGATACGTGGCAGATGCACTATAATGTGGATAAATGCGAGGTTATCCACTTTGGGGGTAAAAACAGGAGGGTAGATTATTATCTAAATGGCGATAGATTGGGAGATGGGGAAGTGCAGAGGGACCTGGGTGTTCTTGTGCACCAGTCACTGAAGGAGAGCATGCAGGTGCAACAGGCGATTAAGAAGGCAAATGGTATGTTGGCCTTCATATCAAGGGGGTTCGAGTATAGGAATAGGGATACCTTACTACAGCTGTACAAGGTGCTGGTGAGACCGCATCTGGAGTATTGTGTACAGTTTTGGTCGCCCCATCTGCGGAAGGATGTTCTTGCCATGGAAAGAGTGCAACGGCGATTCACCAGGCTGATACCTGGAATGGCGGGAATGACCTACGAGGAGAGATTGAATAGTTTGGGCTTGTACTCACTGGAGTTTAGAAGATTGAGAGGGGATCTCATCGAAACATATAAAATTATGGCAGGCCTGGACAGGCTGAATTCAGAGAGAATGTTTCCAATGGCCGGGGAGCACAGAACCAGGGGCCACAGTCTAAAAATAGCGGGCAAATCATTTAAAACAGAGATGAGGAAGAATTTCTTCACTCAAAGAGTGGTGAGCCTGTGGAATTCCCTGCCACAGAGGGCTGTGAAGGCTAATTCAATAAATATTTTCAAGAGAGAATTGGATATATTTCTGAAGGCTAAGGGGATTAAGGGTTACGGAGAAAAGGCGGGGACGGGGTACTGAACTGGTAAGATCAGCTATGATCTCAGACGAAGATCAGCCATGATCTCATTGAATGGCGGAGCAGGCTCGAAGGGCCGAATGGCCTACTCCTGTTCCTATCTCTATGTTTCTATAATAATGGGGAACAAGGAAATGGCAGAGACGTTGAACAAATATTTTGTATATGTCTTCACAGTAGAGGACACTAAAAACATCCCAGTTAAAGGAGAAAATCAAGGGGCAAAAGGGAGGGACGAGCTTAAAACTATCACTAGAGCAAAAGTGCTACTCAATCTTATGGGTCTAAAGGCTGACAAGTCTCCTGGACCTGATGGCCTGCAGGCTAGGGTCTTAAAAGAAGTGGTTACTGAGATAGTGGATGCATTGGTTGTAATCTTCCAAAAGTCCCAGCGGATTGGAAAACCGCAAATGTAAAGCCCTTATTCAAAAAGCAGGGAGACAGAAAGCAGGAAACTCTAGGCCAGTTAGCCTAACATCTGTCATTGGGAAAATGCTGGAATCCATTATTAAGGAAGTAATAGCAGGACATTTAGAAAATCATAAGACAATCAAACAGAGTCAACTTGGTTTTATGAAATGGAAATTGTGTTTGACAAATCTATTTGAGTTCCTTGAGTAGGTAACGAGCAGGGTGGATAAAGGGGAACCAGTAGATGTAGTATATTTGGATTTCCAAAAGGCATTCGATAAGGTGCCACATCAAAGGTTACTGCACAAGATAAGAGCTCCTGGTGTTGGGGGTAATATATTAGATTGGATAGAGGATTGGCTAATGAACAGAGACTTGGGATAAATGGGTCATTTTCAGGATGGCAAACTGATGGGGTGCCACAGGGATCAGTGCTGGGGCCTCAACTATTTACAATCTATATTAATGACTTGGATGAAGGAAGCGAGTGTATTGTAGCCAAATTTGCGGATGATAGAAAGATAGTTGGGAAAACAAGTTGTGAGGAGGACATAACAAGTCAGCAAAGGGATATAGAGAGGTTAAGTGAGTGGGCAAGAATTTGGCAGATGGAGTATAATATGAAAAAATGTGAAGTTATCCACTTTGGTAGGAAGAATGGAAAAGAAAAATATTACTTAAATGGAGAAAGACTACAGAATGCGGCAGTACAAAGGGATTTGGGTGCCCTCGTACATGAAACACAAAAAGTTGGCATGCAAGTGCATCAAGTAAGTAGGAAGGCAAATGGAATATTGGCCTTTATTGCAAGATGCATAGTGTATAAAAGTAGGGAAGTCCTGCTACAACTGTACAGGGCGCAGGTGAGACCACACCTGGTCCACTGTGTACAGTTTAGGTCACCTTATTTAAGGAAGGATATACTTGCATTGGAGGCAGTTCAGAGAAGGTTCACGAGGTTGACTCCTGGGATGGAAGGGTTGTCTTATGAGGAAAGGTTGAGCAGGTTGGGCCTATACTCATTGGAGTTTAGAAGAATGAGAGGTGATCCTATTGAAACATATAAAATTCTGAGGGGGTCGGACAGGGTAGATGCAGGGAGGATGTTTCCCCTCTGGGGGGGGGGGAATCTAGAACGAGGGGGCATAGTCTCAGGATAACGGGTCGTTCATTTAAGACGGAGATGAGGAGGAATTTCTTCTCTCAGAGGGTCGTGAATCTTTGGAATTCTTTACCCCAGAGAGCTGTGGAGGCGGAGTCATTGAATATATTCAAGGCGAAGATAGACAGATTTTTGAGCAACAGGGGAGTCGAGGGTTACATAGAAACATAGAAGATAGGAGCAGGAGTAGGCCATTCAGCCCCTCGAGCCTGCTCTGCCATTCAATGCGATCATGGCTGATCATCCAAATTCAGTACCCTGTCCCTGCCTTCTCCCCATATCCCTTGATCCTTTTAGCCTTAAGAAATATATCCAACTCCTTCTTGAATATATTTAATGAATTGGCCTCTACTGCCTTCTGTGGTAGAGAATTCCACAGGTTCACCACTCTCTGGGTGAAGAAATTCCTCCTCATCTTTGTTCTAAATGACTTACCCCTTATCCTTAGACTGTGACCCCTGGTTCTTGACTCCCCAGCCATCGGGAACATCCTTCCTGCATCTAGTCTGTCTAGTCCTGTTACAATTTTATAGGTTTCGATGAGATCCCCTCTCAATCTTCTAAACTCCAGTGAGTATAAGCCCAATCGACCCAATCTCTCCTCATACGTCATTCCTGCCATCCCAGGTATCAGCCTGGTGAATCTTCGCTGCACTCCCTCCATGGCAAGAACATCCTTCCTCAGATAAGGCGACCAAAACTGCACACAATACTCAAGATGTGGTCTCACCAAGGCCCTGTACAACTGCAGCAAGACATCCTTGTTCCTGTACTCAAACCCTCTCGCTATGAAGGCCAACATACCATTTGCCGCCTTAACCGCCTGCTGCACCTGCATGCTTACCTTCAGCGACTGGTGCACAAGGACACCCAGGTCTCGTTGCACTTCCCCTTCTCCCAATCTATTGCCATTCAGATAATAATCTGCCTTCCTGTTTTTGACACCAAAGTGGATAACCTCGCATTTATCCACATTATTATATTGCATCTGCCATGCATCTGCCCAATCACCCAACCTGACCATATCATACTGGAGTTTCTCTGCATCCTCCTCACAGCACACACACCCACCCAGCTTTGTGTCGTCTGCAAACTTGGAGATATTACATCGAGTTCCCTCATCTAGATCATTAATATATATTGTGAATAGCTGGGGTCCAACGACCGATCCCTGCGTTACCCCACTAGTCACTGCCTGCCACTCGGAAAAAGACCTGTTTATTCCAACTCTTTGCTTCCTGTCTGCCAACCAGTTCTCTATCCAAGTCAATACCTTGCCCCCAATCCCATGTGCCTTAATTTAACACGCTAATCTCTTATGCGGGACTTTATCGAAAGCCTTCTGAAAGTCCAAATACACCACATCTACTGGTTCTCCCTTATCTATTCTACCAGTTACATCCTCAAAAAATTCCAGTAGGGGTTATGGGGAGTGGGCAGGAAAGTGGAGTTGAGGCCAAAATCGGATCAGCCATGATCTCATTAAATGGCGGAGCAGGCTCGAGGGGCCGAATGGCCTACTCCTGCTCCTGTTTCTTATCTTCTTATTTTCCTTCTGTAAAGGACATTAGTGAACCAGATGGGTTTTTACAACAATCCGGTAGTTTTATGGTCACCATTACTGATGCTAGCTTTTTATTCCAGATTTATTTAATTAACTGAATTTAAATTCCCCAGCTGCTGTGGTGGGATTTGAACTCCGGTCTCTGGATCATTCCTGTGTGTGACAGTGAAATGGCGGGATGTGTCTGTGAGCTGCTGGCTGGTCTAGCGTTATTTGTGTGGTGGGGTGTAGTCATTCTGAGCTCCTTCTCCACGGTCGATGCTTCTTATGAAGAGACCTAGAGGGGGAACGGGGTCCCGTGGTCCAATGTCTCCGCTGATTTTAGCCCTGGTCTTTAGCTGTTGGCCTGAAGGGGCAGGGTTCCCTTTGCATGGTGATCACAGCTGCCTAATTCCTGCGAGTTCAGGTCGTGCATTTCTGAAGAATTCCGACTCAATTAGAATCTGGGAATGTGGCCGTCGGGAGCCAGCTGCTGTTCGTGCTCACTCTGGTCTGTAGGGGAGGAATGCAGCAGTAATCTCCCAACTGCTTCACAGGGAGGGTGGGGAGCAGCAGAGAGTTGGCACTCTGATATTTCATCCCATCAGACCAGCACCGTGCTCCCATCACTGCACCTCAGGATCTGGAATCTTACTGGATGAGCTCCTGTCGGCATGTGTCGGTCGCTATGGGAATTCCGGTGCCTGCTGCTTGTCCCTCACTCCCAGATCACCGATGGAGAAAGCTCCGCACCGCGGTCATCCTGAGTGTGCCCGAGGACACTGCCAATATCAGCAGAGGCTGAACAGGCTGGGGTTCCTTTCCCCCGACAAGAGAAGGCTGAGGGGTGACCTGACAGAGGACTTCAAAATTAGGAATGTAGTTTGATAGGGTAGACGTAGAGAAGATGTTTCCACTTGTGGGGGAGACCAGAACTAGGGGCCATCGATATAAGAGAGTCACTAATAAATCCAATAGGAAATTCAGGAGAAACTTCTTAAAGAAAGACTTTCATTTCTACAGCGCCTTTTATGACCACCGGACGTACCAAAGCATTTTAAGCCAATGAAGTACTTTTGAAGCGTCGTCACTGTTGTAATGTGGGAAACGTGGCAGCCCATTGCACCCAGCAAGCTCCACAACAGCAATGTGATAATGATCATATAATCTGGTTTTTTTTAGTGATGTTGATTGAGGGATAAATATTGGCCCCAAGACACCAGGGATAACTCCCCTACTCCGCTTCAAAATAGTACCAAGGGATCTTTTACGTCCACCTGAGAGTAGATGGGGCCTGTTTAACATCTCGTCTGAAAGACGGCATCTCTGACAGTGCGGCACTCCCTCTGCGCTGCAGTGTCAGCCTAGTTTTTTGTGCTCAAGTCTCTGGAGTGGGGCTTGAACCGACAACCTTCTGACTCCGAGGCATGGGTGCTACCAACTGAGCCACTGGCTGACATTTTACCCAGAGAGTGGTGAGAATGTGGAACTCACTACCACAGTGAGTGGTTGAGGCAAATAGTATAGATTCATTTAAGGGGAGGCTAGACAAGCACATGAGAGAGAAAGGAATAGAAGGATATGCTGATAGGGTGAGATGAAGAGGGGTGGGAGGAGGCATAGACCAGTTGAGCCAAATCTCCTGTTTCTGTGCTGTAAATACTATGTAATGGAACTTGTTCCCACGCCGAGCTATTGCAGAAACCAGTCCCCCTTCCTGATGTGCATCATTAATCCAAGCTTGGCTGTAAACCATTCTGTCGTAGGGACTGGAATCTCTTGTCAGAGGGAAAAGCAGCTGGGTTTTTTTTAAAGTAGATTACTTAAAGGGTTGACGGTGGATAGGCAATGGCAGACATTTAAAGATCGCATGGATGAACTACAGAATTTGTTCATCCCTGTTTGGCATAAAAATAAAACAAAAAGGTGAATCAACCATGCCTAACAAGGGAAATTAGGGATAACATAAGATCCAAGGAGAGGACATATAAATTGGCCAGAAAAAGCAGCAAACCTGAGGATTGGGAGCAGTTTAGGATACAACAAATGAGGACAACGGGATTAATTAAGAGGGGGAAAATAGAGTATGAGAGTAAGCTTTCAGGGAACATAAAAACTGACTGTAAATGCTTCTATAGATATGTGAAGAGAAAAAGATTGGTGAAATCAAGCGTAGGTCCCTTGCAGTCAGAATCAGGGGAATTTATAATGGGGAACAAAGAAATGGCAGACCAATTAAATACATACTTTGGTTCTGTCTTCACAAAGGAAGAGTTAAATATATTTCTTAAGGCTAAAGGGATCAAGGGATATGGGGAGAAGGCAGGGACAGGGTACTGAATTTGGATGATCAGCCATGATCTCATTAAATGGCAGAGCAGGCTCGAGGGGCCGAATGGCCTATTCGTGCTCCTATCTTCTTTGTTTCTATGTGGTAAATGGCTGTTTTTCAGACTGGAGGATGGTAGACAGTGGTGTTCCCCAAGGGTCAGTGCTGGGGCCACTGCTTTTTTTGATATATATAAATGACCTGGATATTGGAATACTGAGTAGAATTTCTAAGTTTGCCGATGACACCAAACTTGGGGGTGTGGCAAACAGTGATGATGATATCAATCGACTGCAACGGGACATAGAAAGGCTAGCAGAATGGGCAGACAAGTGGCAGATGGAATTTAATACAGAGAAGTGTGAGGTGATGCATTTTGGCAGAAGGAACAGGGAGAGGCAATATACACTTAATGGCACAGTTTTAAAGAGTGTGCAGGGACAGAGGGACCTGGGAGTTAATGGGCATAGGTCCCTGAAGGTGGCAGGACATATTGAGAGAGTGGTTAACAAAGCATATGGGATCTTGGGCTTCATAAATAGAGGCATTGAGTACAAAAGTAGAGAAGTTATGCTCAACCTTTATAAAGTGCTGGTTAGGTCACAACTGGAGTATTGCATCCAGTTCTGGTCACCACACTTTAGGAAGGATATGAAGGCCCTTGAGAGGGTGCAGAGGAGATTTACCAGAATGGTTCCGGGGATAGGGGATCTTAGCTGCAAGGACAGGTTGGAGAAGCTGGATTTGTTTTCATTTGAGAAAAGGAGGTTGAGGGGTTGACATGAATCTTGGCATTCACGTGGAAAAGACTTATGAAATGATACTGGGCGGCCTGCTGGTGGCGCTGTCGAGGGAGAGTATAAATACTCGGGCATGGGCCCAGCTTGCTCAGGACATTCTTTAACAGGAACTAGTGAAGGACACAACTAGACCTCCTGATGCGCTATCAATTACTCATAAAAGACTGAGAGTTAGAAGAGTAACTAAAGGCTTTTATTAACAACAGAATGGAGGTCTGCCTCGAGTGGTCGACCGGTCCAGGATACCAAGGGCTGGGGAGCAGTCACCTTTATACTAGGACCTGTGGGAGGAGTCAGCTGAGGCATGTCCAGGCATGTACACAGTGGAATACAAACAGGACAAACAGGAATACAAACAGTGGTTTACCACATTCACCCCTTGTTTAAAATTGAGTCCGGCGGGGTGAAGTGTATTAAAAGTTAGTGTATTGGAGTCTCTCCGGAGGTCTTGTCTGCCGCTGTGATCGGCGTGGCGACGGCAGGGGTAGTGAAACTTCCGGCGTCGAGTCCAGCGTAGGCTGTGGCACAGGCGTGTCGTCCTCGTAGATGTCGAGCGGGTCGCGGGGCCCAGGCCTGCCGTCTGCTGGGGCTGGATATTGGATCGTGGGGGGGGGTGGTAGTGGGTAGTGGGTTACTGTGGTCCCCGAGGGTGCAAGGTCTCTTATGGAGACTGTGTCCTCCCGCCCGTCCGGGTATGCGATGTAAGCATACTGGGGGTTGGCGTGGAGGAGGTCGACCCTCTCGACCAGGGGGTCCGTTTTATGGGTCCTCACGTGTCTTCTCAGTAGGACCGGCCCTGGGGACGTCAGCCATGGCGGTAGCGATGTCCCTGATGTGGACTTCCTTGGGAAGACAAACATTTTCTCATGAGGGGTGGCGTTAGTGGCAGTGCAGAGCAGTGACCGAATAGAGTGGAGCGCATCGGGGAGCACATCCTGCCAGCGGGAGGTTGGAAGGCCCCTAGACTTTAAGGCTAGCAGGACGGCCTTCCAAACTGTCGCATTTTCTCTTTCCACCTGTCCGTTCCCCCGGGGGTTGTAACTGGTGGTCCTGCTTGTGGCAATACCCCTAGTTAGCAGGTACTGACGGAGTTCGTCGCTCATAAACGATGAGCCCCGGTCGCTATGGATATAGCTGGGGAAGCCGAACAGGGTGAAGAGGTTGTTCAGACATTTAATGACCGTGGCACTGGTCATGTCCGGGCAGGGGAAGGTGAACGGGAAACGGGAGTACTCATCAATAATATTGAGGAAGTACACATTGCGGTCGGAGGAGGGGAGAGGCCCTTTAAAATCAACGCTCAGGCGCTCGAAGGGGCGAGTGGCTTTTATCAGGTGGGCCCTGTCTGGTCTATAAAAGTGTGGTTTGCACTCAGCGCAGACTTGGCAGTTCCTGGTCATGGTCCTGACCTCCTCAATAGAGTAAGGCAGGTTGCGGGCCTTGATGAGGTGGAAGAACCTGGTGACCCCCGGGTGGCAGAGGTCATTGTGGAGGACCCGTAGTCTATCGATCTGCGCGCTGGCGCAGATGCCACGCGATAGCGCATCCGGGGGTTCATTTAGCTTCCCGGGCCGGTACAAGATCTCGTAGTTGTAGGTGGAAAGTTCGATTCTCCACCTCAAGATCTTGTCATTTTTGATTTTGCCCCTCTGCTTGTTGTTAAACATAAAAGCAACTGAACGCTGGTCAGTGAGCAGGGTAAATCGTTTTCCGGCCAGGTAGTGCCTCCAATGACGCACAGCCTCCACAATCGCCTGGGCCTCTTTCTCAACAGCGGAGTGTCTGGTCTCCGGGCCTTGGAGGGTTCGTGAAAAGAAGGCCACGGGTCTCCCCGCCTGATTGAGGGTAGCGGCCAGGGCAAAGTCGGACGCGTCGCTTTCCACCTGGAAGGGGATGGATTCGTCCACTGCGTGCATGGTGGCTTTGGCAATGTCCTCCTTGATACGGTGGAAGGCTAAGCGGGCCTCTGCCGTCAAGGGAAAAGAGGTGGACTTGATCAGCGGACGGGCCTTGTCCGCATAGTAGGGGACCCACTGGGCGTAATAGGAGAAAAACCCTAGGCACCTCTTCAGGGCCTTGAGGCAGTGGGGCAGTGGAAGTTCCATAAGGGGACGCATCCGGTCGGGGTCGGGGCCGATGACTCCGTGTTCCACAACACAGCCAAGGATGGCGAGGCGGTTTGTGCGGAATATGCACTTCTCCTTGTTATATGTCAGGTTTAGGAGTTGGGCGGTGCGGAGGAATTTTTCGAGGTTTGCGTCATGGTCCTGCAAGTCACGGCCGCAGATGGTCACATTGTCCAGATATGGGAAAGTGGCCTGCAACGCATTTTGATCTACCATCCGGTCCATCTCCCTTTGGAAGATGGAGACCCCGTTGGTGACGCCAAAGGGAACCCTAAGGAAGTGATAGAGGCGGCCGTTTGCCTCAAAGGCAGTGTACTGGCGGTCCTCAGGGCGGATGGGGAGCTGGTGGTACGCTGATTTCAGGTCAATGGTCGAGAAGACGCGGTACTGCGCGATCTGGTTGACCATATCAGCTATACGGGGGAGTGGGTAGGCGTCCAGCAGGGTGTAGCGATTTATTGTCTGGCTGTAGTCGATGACCAGGCGCTGCTTCTCGCTGGTCTTAACGACCACAACCTGGGCTCGCCAGGGGCTGGTGCTGCCCTCAATAATCCCTTCTTTCAGGAGCCGCTCCACTTCGGTTTTAATGAAAACCCTGTCCCCGGCACTGTATCGCCTGCTCTTTGTGGCGATGGGCTTACAGTCGGGGGTGAGGTTAGCAAACAGTGGTGGGGGGGTGACTCTGAGTGTGGAGAGGTTGCACCTGGTGCGCGGCGGGCAATTTGGAAGCTGCTGGCTGCGGACTGTGAGTGGGGGTAGGGGTCCACCGTACGCCATCGTAACACTTTTAAGGTGGCACTGAAAATCTCACCCCAGCAGGACGGCAGCGCAGAGGTCAGGCAGGACCAGAAGTTTAAAATGATCGTACACGGTCCCGTCTACTACGAGTGTCACCACGCAGTAGCCGCCGATGTCCGCCGACTGGGACTCGGAGGCCATAGAAATCCGCTGTTGCGCAGGCAGGACTGGGAGAGAGCAACGCCGCACCGTGTCGGGGTGGATGAAGCTCTCCGTGCTCCCAGAGTCAAAAAGGCAGATTGTATCGTGACCATTTACCTTAATGTCCATTGTGGAACTGGCCAGTTGGTGCGGTCTCGCTTGGTCCAGTGTAACGGATGCCAGCGTAGGGGTCGGTGTGTCGCTGCGGGTATCAGATGAGGCGGTGTCGGGGGCCTGCTGCGTCCCGGCTGTCGTCCAAGATGGCGGCGTCCATGATCCCCATGTGGCTGGAGGCGTCCAAAATGGCTGCTGTACCGGTGATTCGCACACGGCCGGGGAGGTCCAAAATGGCGGCCCGCATGGCCCACACGCGGCGCTGCTGGGGTTCGGGGTGGCTTTGGCCCTGCAGACGCTAGCGTAGTGTCCCTTCTTCCCGCAGCCCGAGCAGATCGCGTTTTTCGCCGGGCAGCGCGCTCTGGGGTGTTTTGCCTGGCCACAGAAGTAGCATTTCTGGCCTTGGGGCACTGCTGTCTGGCCTTGGGACACTGCTGCGGTAGTTGGGCCGTTGTTGGGGTGTGGCTGGGGTGGCACGGCGCTATGAGGCGGTCCTACCGTGTCCCAGGCTGTCATTCCCCGCGGCGTCCACGGTGCAGAGGAGTAGGCATCCATGCCCTGGTAGGCTGCATCCAACGATAGTGCGAGTTCAGAGGCCTTGTTGAGGTCGAGGTTACTCTGCTCCAACAGTCGCTGTCGTGTGTAATTGGATCTGTGGCCCGCTACAAAAGCGTCCCGGATAAGTTCCTCTGTGTACACGGCGGCCTTTACATCCTTACAACCACAGGCCCGGCCAAGCACAGACAGTGCCTGAAGGTATTCCACGGTCGATTCCCCAGGTTGTTGTTTACGACTCCCCAGGAGGTGCCTGGCGTACACTTCGTTCACTGGGCGCGTGTACTGGTCCTTGAGGAGCTTGATAGCATCCACGTACGAGGTCGCGTCTTGGATGACCGAGTACACTCGGTGGTTCACTTTGGAGGTCAGGACATCCAGTTTGTCCTCGTCCGATTTGATTGCTTCGGAGGCGGTCAGGAATTTTTCGAAACACTTAAGCCAGTGAGTAAACTTGGTGGATGAGTCCGCCTCCCGATGATCTAAGTCCAGGCATGCTGGTGTGAGGATCTTCTCCATTATAAAAATGTTGTTAATAAAATTGATGCGCTATCAATTACTCATAAAAGACTGAGAGTTAGAAGAGTAACTAAAGGCTTTTATTAACAACAGAATGGAGGTCTGCCTCGAGTGGTCGACCGGTCCATGATACAAGGGCTGGGGAGCAGTCACCTTTATACTAGGACCTGTGGGAGGAGTCAGCCGAGGCATGTCCAGGCATGTACACAGTGGAATACAAACAGTGGTTTACCACACCTCCATGTTGTAAAACAGTTGATTAAAGCCTTGTTTAATACTCAGACCAAGTTCCTCGTAGTCTTCTTACGTCAGGGGGTGATTTGATGGAGGTGTACAAGACGGGTTTGGATAGTCTAGACGGGGAAAGGCTGTTCCCACTAGTTGATGGTACAAGGACTGGGGACACAGATTTAAGGTTTTGTGCAAGAGAGACAGGGGGACGTGAGGAAAAGCTTTTTTACACCGAGTGGTGATGCCCTGGAACTCGCTGCCGACGGAAGTGGTGGAAGCGGAGACACTCAGTGTTTTCAAGGGGAGACTGGATGGGCACTTGAGGGAAATAAACTTGCAGGGTTACGGGGATAGAGCGGGGGAATGGGACTGACTGGATTGCTCTACAGAGAGCCGGCACGGACTCGATGGGCCGAGTGGCCGCCTTTTGTGCCTCTATGACTCTATAAAACAAGGTTTTAAATTTAAACAAGGCGAAGAAATTAGAACTGCATTGATGACAGTAAACTGGGCTGCACTGTTAATGGATAAACCCACAAACAAAAAACCAGTACCTATCCCTAAAAGGCAAAAGCTCCACTTGTGCAGTTAAGCAACCATGATCAACAAACGAGGTAAGAGACAGTAGTAAGTGAAAAAGAAAAGGCTTCCACAAATGCAAGGAAAAGTGGAGATCCAGCAGACTGGGAGAGCTGAAAAACAGCAACGGGATACAAAGTGTGTTAGAGGGACAAAAAGGGAATTTGGGAAAAGAACTTGCAAACAATATCAAAGATAACAGCAAAAGTTTTTATAAATATATTGAGAGAAAGGGGGTGGTAAAGAAGAATGTGGGCCCATTAAAGACATGCAGGCGAGACTACAATGGACAGTAAGGAAATGGTACACTTGTTAAGTGAGGACTTCAACTATTTCCACAGTGGAGGAAGAGGACAAAATACCAGCGGGACAAGGGAACCGAAAAATAAGTCAAGGGGAGGAACTTAGTGGATTTTATACAAGAAAAAGGTCATGGCAAAAATAGTGGCACTTCAGACAAAACTCCAGGACCGGATTGATTCCACCCCAGGGTATTAAAAGAAGCAGGTCATAACATTTCAAGTGCGTTGGTCTTCATTTTCCAAAGCTCTTTAGATTCAGGAATTGTGCCCTTGGATTGGAAAATTCCAAATGTCACTGTATTATTTAAGAAGAGAGAAACCAGGAAACTACAGACCTGTCAGTCTAACAGCAGTTGTGGGGAAGTGACTGAAATCTATCATCAAACACAGAGTGACTGAGCACTTGCACAAGTGTGAACTGATAAAAGAGAGTCCGCCTGGATTTGTGAAGTGTAGGCCATGTCTGACTAATCGAGTTGAATTTTTTGAGGAGTTCACTAGCATGATGGGCAGGGCAGTGTCTATGGATGTTGTCAATATGGACAACCAGAAGGCATTTGATAAGGTTCTGCACATGAGATTATTAGCAACAATGGGAGCGCACAGAATTGGAGGTAACCTAACATGGATTGGTTGGCCGATAGGAGACAGAGTAGGAATATAGGGAACGTTCTCTAATTGGCGGGATGTGACAAGTGGTGTTCCCCAGGGATCTGTACTGGGGTCTCCGCTTCTCACAATGTAAATCACTGACTTGGATGAAGGAATAGAGAGCTGTATATCCAGGTTTGCAGATGACGCTAGGCTAGGAGGCATGGTAATTTGTGGGAATGGGACGAGGAAGTTACAAAGGGACATAGACTAAGTGAGTGGGAAAAACTGTGGCAGATGGAGTTCAATGTGGAAGCAGTGTGAGGTCATCTTCATTGGAGCTCAGGTAGACAAATCAGCATTTTCTTAATGGTGAGAGACTGGGAACTGTGGGGGTGGGGGGCAGGGCAGAGCGATTTGGGTGTCCATGTACGCAAATCACTAAAAGCTAGTGAACAGGTACAAAAAGTGATCAAAAAGGTGAATGGAATACTGGCCTTTATCTCGAGGGGGCTGGAGTGAGAGCAAGAGATGCTCCAATTGTACAGAACTCTCTTCACACCCCATCTGGGATCAAGAGAATCGGTTTCCTCTGGTGAGGGGGTCTAGAGCAAGGGGCACAATCTTCAAATTGGACCTCGGCCATTCAGGAGTGAAATCAGGAAGCACTTCTTCACACAAAGGGTAGTAGAAATCTGGGACTCGTTCCCTCCCACCCCCACCCAAAAGACTGTGGACGATGGGGGCCAATTGGAGTTTTCAAGACAGAGATCGATAGATTTTCGTTGGGTAACAAGGTAGATGGCGTCAGACCAGATCAGTCATGGTCTGATTGAACAAAGCGAGGGGCTGAATGGCCTCCTCCTGTTCCGATAGGTTTTTGTTCATCAGTGGCAAAACATTTCTCATCGAGGCATGATCCGACCTCCTATCCCACTCCCTGTCTGCGTTGAAAGCACCCCTATTTTAAAGTCACTGAACTGTGGCTGAAGGGGAGACTGGTCCAGGCTGTGTCTGTGCTCATCCTGCCTGCTCTGTGCTTTCTGCCTCTAACTCTGTCCTCACCCTGTTTTTGAAAGGAGAGAATGCGTAGGGAGCAAGAGGAGGCCACACGACGGTTGGAAGAGGAATCAGAGGTGAGGAGAATGATGGGGGAGTGGGGTTACTGTGAGAGTGACGGGGAGAGTGGTTACTGTGAGAGTGACGGGGAGTGGGGTTACTGAGAAAGTGACGGGGAGAGTGGTTACTCTGAGAGTGACGGGGAGTGGGGTTACTGAGAGTGAAGGGAAGTGGGGTTACTGTCAGTGACGGGGAGTGGGGTTACTGAGAGTGACGGGGAGTGGGGTTACTGTGAGAGTGACGGGGAGTGGGGTTACTGAGAGTGACGGGGAGTGGGGTTACTGTGAAAGTGACGGGGAGTGGGGTTACTGTCAGAGTGACGGGGAGTGGGGTTACTGTGAGAGTGACGGGGAGTGGGGTTACTGAGAGAGTGACGGGGAGTGGGGTTACTGTGAGAGTGACGGGGAGTGGGGTTACTGTGAGAGTGACGGGGAGTGGGGTTACTGAGAAAGTGACGGGGAGTGGGGTTACTGAGAGAGTGAAGGGGAGTGGGGTTACTGTGAGTGACGGGGAGTGGGGTTACTGAGAAAGTGACGGGGAGAGTGGTTACTCTGAGAGTGACGGGGAGTGGGGTTACTGAGAGTGAAGGGAAGTGGGGTTACTGTCAGTGACGGGAAGTAGGGTTACTGTCAGAGTGACGGGGAGTGGGGTTACTGTGAGAGTGATGAGTGGGGTTACTGTGAGAGTGATGAGTGGGGTTACTGTGAGAGTGATGAGGAGTGGGGTTACTGTGAGAGTGATGAGGAGTGGGGTTACTGAGAGAGTGACAGGGAGTGGGGTTACTGTGAGAGTGACAGGGAGTGGGGTTACTGTGAGAGTGACGGGGAGTGGGGTTACTGTGAGACGGGGAGTGGGGTTACTGTGAGAGTGACGGGGAGTGGGGTTACTGAGAGAGTGACGGGGAGTGGGGTTACTGAGAGTGACGGAGTGGGGTTACTGTGAGACGGGGAGTGGGGTTACTGTGAGAGTGACGGGGAGTGGGGTTACTGAGAGTGACGGGGAGTGGGGTTACTGAGAGTGTGACGGGTGTGGGGTTACTGAGAGAGTGACAGGTGGGATTACTGTGAGACGGGGAGTGGGGTTACTGTGAGACGGGGAGTGGGGTTACTGACAGAGTGACGGGGAGTGGGGTCACAGAGTGACGGGGAGTGGGGTCACAGAGTGACGGGGAGTGGGGTCACAGAGTGACGGGGAGTGGGGTCACAGAGTGACGGGGAGTGGGGTCACAGAGTGACGGGGAGTGGGGTCACAGAGTGACGGGGAGTGGGGTCACAGAGTGACGGGGAGTGGGGTTACTGAGAGTGACGGGGAGTGGGGTTACTGAGAGTGACGGGGAGTGGGGTTACTGAGAGTGACGGGGAGTGGGGTTACTGAGAGTGACGGGGAGTGGGGTTACTGAGAGTGACGGGGAGTGGGGTCACTGAGAGTGACGGGGAGTGGGGTCACTGAGAGTGACGGGGAATGGGGTTACTGTGAGAGTGACCGGGAGTGGGGTTACTGTGAGACGGGGAGTGGGGTTACTGTGAGAGTGACGGGGAGCGGGGTTACTGAGTGACGGGGAGCGGGGTCACTGAGAGACGGGGAGCGGGGTTACTGAGAGTGACGGGGAGCGGGGTCACTGAGAGTGACGGGGAGCGGGGTCACTGAGAGTGACGGGGAGCGGGGTTACTGAGAGTGACGGGGAGCGGGGTTACTGTGAGAGTGACGGGGAGTGGGGTTACTGAGTGACGGGGAGTGGGGTTACTGTGAGACGGGGAGTGGGGTTACTGTGAGAGTGACAGGGAGTGGGGTTACTGAGTGACGGGGAGTGGGGTTACTGTGAGACGGGGAGTGGGGTTACTGTCAGAGTGACGGGGAGTGGGGTTACTGTGAGAGTGACAGGGAGTGGGGTTACTGTGAGAGTGACGGAGTGGGGTTACTGTGAGAGTGACGGGGAGTGGGGTTACTGAGAGTGACGGGGAGTGGGGTTACTGTGAGTGAGGGGGAGTGGGGTTACTGAGAGTGACGGGAAGTGCGGTTACTGAGAGTAACGGAGTGCGGTTACTGAGACGGGGAGTGGGGTTACTGAGAGAGTGACGGGGAGTGCGGTTACTGAGAGTAACAGGGAGTGGGTTTACTGAGACGGGGAGTGGGGTTACTGAGAGAGTGACGGGGAGTGGGGTTACTGAGAGTGACGGGGAGTGGGGTTACTGAGTGACGGGGAGTGGGGTTACTGAGAGTGACGGGGAGTGGGGTTACTGTGAGAGTGACGGGGAGTGGGGTTACTGAGTGATGGGGAGTGGGGTTACTGTGAGTGACGGGGAGTGGGGTTACTGTGAGTGACGGGGAGTGGGGTTACTGAGAGTGACGGGGAGTGGGGTTACTGTGAGTGACAGGGAGTGGGGTTACTGTGAGTGACGGGGAGTGGGGTTACTGTGAGTGACAGGGAGTGGGGTTACTGTGAGAGTGACGGGGAGTGGGGTTACTGTGAGAGTGACGGAGTGGGGTTACTGAGAGTGACGGGGAGTGGGGTTACTGTGAGAGTGACAGGGAGTGGGGTTACTGTGAGAGTGACGGGGAGTGGGGTTACTGTGAGATGGGGAGTGGGGTTACTGAGAGTGACGGGGAGTGGGGTTACTGAGAGTGACGGGGAGTGGGGTTACTGAGAGTGACAGGGAGTGGGGTTACTGAGAGTGTGACGGGTGTGGGGTTACTGAGAGTGAGGGGAGTGGGGTTACTGTGAGTGACGGGGAGTGGGGTTACTGTGAGAGTGACGAGGGGGGCAGTTGCTCTGCGTGTTAGATTTGTCTCTTTCTCCTGCCTTTTCCATCAAAAATCTTCTTTCTGAACTCTTATTACTGATATCATTGGTTGGAGACAGAGACATCTTGGGATGGGTGGGATTGGAGACCCCTATGAGTGTGGGGGGAGGGTGGGATTGGAGATCTCTCTGTGGGGAGGGTGGGATTGGAGAGCTCTGTGTTTGGGGGGATCGTGGGGAGGGTGGGATTGGAGAGCTCTGTTTGGGGGGATCGTGGGGAGGGTGGGATTGGAGATCTCTCTGTTTGTGGGGAGGGTGGGATTGGAGATCTCTGTTTGTGGGGAGGGTGGGATTGGAGATCTCTCTGTGGGGAGGGTGGGATTGGAGATCTCTCTGTTTGTGGGGATCTCACTGATTTCAGTCATTGATGTAAAACACAGATGAAGATGCGGCTTGCCCTGCGAACTCTGGGTTTCCTGCCGCCATGACTCGGTGGGGGTGCTCAGTGTGTAACCTGTCCCAGGTTCTGTATTTCCATCCGTCCTCACATTGTCGCCATTGTTGTTTACAGAATTTCAGCACAGAACCACTGAAGATGGATTATAGGACCCTGGCAGCCTTGCCCAGCAGTGGCATACAGAGGGTGAATCGGGTAAGTGTGTATGTGATGTTCTACAGTGTAGTATGTGATGTTCTACAGTGTAGTATGTGATGTTCTACAGTGTAGTATGTGATGTATGAGGAGTCAATGTAAAACCAGAAGCACCAGACACGCAGTCACTGCCGTGACACGAACAGCACCAGACCGCGTGACACGATGGTGACACAGCTCCTGATGCACTGCTCTGTCTCTCGCCACCCTCGTAGTACGGTCCACACGGAAAATACACAGCCACCACGCCCCATCTCCGCCCGCCCCTCTCTCCGCCCTCAGTCGTGTGTCAGCTGTGGCTCAGTTGGTAGCACCCTCGCCTTTGAGTCAGCAGATTGTGGGTTCAAGTCCCATTCCAGATACTTGAGCACAAAAATCTAGGCTGACACTCCCAGTGCAGTACTGAGGGAGTGCTGCACTGTCGCAGGGGCAGTACTGAGGGAGCGCTGCACTGTCGCAGGGGCAGTACTGAGGGAGCGCTGCACTGTCGCAGGGGCAGTACTGAGGGAGCGCTGCACTGTCGGAGGGGCGGTACTGAGGGAGCACCGCACTGTTGCAGGGTCAGTACTGAGGGAGCGCTGCACTGTCGCAGGGTCAGTGCCGAGGGAGTGTCGCAGGGTCAGTGCCGAGGGAGCGCCGCACTGTCGGAGGGTCAGTACTGAGGGAGCGCTGCACTGTCGAAGGGGCAGTACTGAGGGAGCGCTGCACTGTCGGAGGGGCAGTACTGAGGGAGCGCTGCACTGTTGCAGTGTCACTACTGAGGGAGCGCCGCACTGTCGCAGGGTCAGTACCGAGGGAGCGCTGCACTGTCGCAGGGTCAGTACCAAGGGAGCGCTGCACTGTCGCAGGGTCAGTACCGAGGGAGCGCTGCACTGTCGGAGGGGCGGTACTGAGGGAGCGCCGCACTGTCGCAGGGTCAGTACCGAGGGAGCGCTGCACTGTCGCAGGGTCAGTGCCGAGGGAGTGCTGCACTGTCGGAGGGGCAGTACTGAGGGAGCGCTGCACTGTCGCAGGGTCAGTACCGAGGGAGTGCGGCACTGTCGCAGGGTCAGTGCCGAGGGAGCGCTGCACTGTCGGCGGGTCAGTGCCGAGGGAGCGCTACACTGTCGGCGGGGCAGTACTGAGGGAGTGCTGCACTGTCGGAGGGGCAGTACTGAGGGAGCGCTGCACTGTTGCAGTGTCACTACTGAGGGAGCGCTGCACTGTTGGAGGGGCAGGACTGAGGGAGTGCTGCACTGTCGAAGGGGCAGTACTGAGGGAGCGCTGCACTGTTGCAGTGTCACTACTGAGGGAGCGCTGCGCTGTTGGAGGGGCAGGACTGAGGGAGTGCTGCGCTGTCGGAGGGGCAGGACTGAGGGAGCGCTGCACTGTTGCAGGGTCACTACTGAGGGAGCGCTGCACTGTTGGAGGGGCAGGACTGAGGGAGTGCCACACTGTCGGAGGGGCAGTACTGAGGGAGCGCTGCGCTGTCGGAGGGGCAGGACTGAGGGAGCGCTGCACTGTCGGAGGGGCAGGACTGAGGGAGCGCTGCACTGTCGCAGGATCAGTACTTCATTGGCTGTGAAGCGCTTTGGGATGTCCGGTGGTTGTGAAAGGCGCTGTAGACATGCAAGTCTTTCTTTAACCCTCTCTCTGCGCTCCCCTCCGCATGCCTGCCTCCTCTCCGCACTCAGTGCGGATCTGCTAAGGGTGCGCTAGGTATCAGTGCCTTTTCCTGTTTGCTGATGTTTCCTTTAGACGGCCACTGCACTAACACACTGAGTCAGGACGGGTAGTAACGTTACTGACGACTAGGTGTGTGACGGACAGAACAGCAGAGGCGTCACTTGACGCCTCTACACGCCTTTGTACTGCCTCATGCCACTCCAGTGCATCCTGCATCTACCACAGGGCTGAGGGACCCAGGGAGTCTCTGAGGGACGCGGAGAGTTTCTGTGGGGTTCAGGGAGTCTCTGAGGGACCCGGGGAGTGTCTGCGGGACCCGGGGAGTGTCTGAGGGGTTCAGGGAGTTTCCGCTTCCACACAGTGCTATGACCGGGTCGGTACTCAGATTGGAGGAAGGTAGAAAGCGGTGTTCCACAAGGAGCAGTGCTGGGACCAGTGTTGTTCATAATTTACATTAATGATTTGGACTTAGAAACTCATTATCAAAATTTGCAGATGATACTAAACTGGGTGGTATAGCTAACACTGAGGGAAAATGCAACATAATACAAGAAGACATTAGAAATGTTAGAGACTGGGCAGTTAATGAACTTTAACATTGTTAAACATGAGGTGATGCACTTTGGTAGGGAAACCGAAACATCACTTGCACTTTAGAAAATAAGAAACTGAATGGGGTAGAAGAGCAAAGGGATCCAGGGATACAGGTGAACAAATCATTAAAAGCAGCATCACAGGTCAGCAAAGCAATTAATATGCTAACAAAGATTTATTTCTCGGTATAGAATTCAAAAAAAGTGAAGTTATGTTAAATTTGTATCGGGCCCTGGTCAAGCCACACTTCGAGTACTGTGCACAGTTATAAAAATGACATAGAAGCACTGGAGAAAGTACAAAACGGACGGTTTGCACCTGGGCAGGACTGGGACCGAGGTGCTAGGGGGGGTGTTTGCTAGTGCTGTGGGGGAGGGTTTAAACTAAAATGGCAGGGGGCTGGGAACCTGTGCAGGGAGACAGAGGAAAGGAAAACAAGGATAGAAGCAAAAGACAGAAAGGAGAAAAGCAAAAGTGGCAGTCAGAGTAATCAAGGGTTTAAATCAAACATGGCCACAGTAAATAATAATTCTAATAGGTCTAAGAGCGTTAAAAAAACAAGCCTGAAGGCTTTGTGTCTTAATGCGAGGAGCATTCGTAATAAGGTGGATGAATTAGCTGTGCAAATAGATGTAAACAGATATGATATGATTGGGATTACGGAAACATGGCTCCAGGGTGACCAGGGCTGGGAACTCAACATCCAGGGGTATTCAATATTCAGGAAAGACAGGCGAAAAGGAGGTGGGGTTAAAGAGGAGATTAACACAATTGTAAGGAAGGATATTAGCTCTGATGATGTAGAATCTGTATGGGTAGAGCTGAGAAATACCAAGGGACAGAAAACGTTAGTGGGAGTTGTATACAGACCCCCAACAGTAATGCGGAGGTTGGGGATGGCATTAAACGGGAAATTAGAGACGCGTGCAATAAGGGCACAGCAGTTATCATGGGTGACTTTAATCTTCATATAGATTGGGCAAACCAAATTAGTAACAATACTGTGGAGGAGGAACTCCTGGAGTGTATACGGGATGGTTTCCTGGACCAATATGTCGAGGAACCAACTAGAGATCAGGCCATCTTAGAGACTGGGTATTATGTAATGAGAAAGGAATAATTGGCAATCTTGTTGTGCGAGGCCCCTTGGGGCGGAGCGATCATAATATGATCGAATACTTCATTAAGATGGAGAGTGAAGTATTTGACTCGGAGACTAGGGTCCTGAATTTAAATAAAGGAAACTACGATGGTATGAGGCGCGAGTTGGGTAGGATTGATTGGGGAATGTTACTCAAAGGGTTGACGGTGGATAGGCAATGGCAAACATTTAAAGATCTCGTGGATGAACTACAGAATTTGTTCATCCCAGTTTGGCATAATTTTTTTTTAAAAAGGTGACTCAACCGTGGCTAACAAGGGAAATTAGAGATAGCATAAGATCCAAGGAGAGGACATATAAATTGGCCAGAAAAAGCAGCAAACCTGAGGATTGGGAGCAGTTTAGGATTCAACAAAGAAGGACAAAGATTAATTAAGAGGGGGAAAATAGAGTATGAGAGTAAGCTTGCAGGGAACATAAAAACTGACTGTAAAAGCTTCTATAGATATGTGAAGAGAAAAAGATTGGTGAAGTCAAGCCTAGGTCCCTTGCAGTCAGAATCGGGGGAATTTATAATGGGGAACAAAGAAATGGCAGCCCAATTAAATACATATTTTGGTTCTGCCTTCACAAAGGAGGACACAAATAACCTCCCAGAGATGTCGGGGAACATAGGGTCTGATGAAAGGGAGTTACTGAAAGTATTTGTAGGGAAATGGTGTTAGGGAAATTGATGGGATTGAAGGCTGATAAATCCCCAGGGCCTGATAATCTACATCCTAGGGTACTTAAGGAAGTGGCCCTAGAAATAGTAGATGCATTGCTGGTCATCTTCCAAAATTCTATAGACTCTGGAACAGTTCCCATGGATTGGAGGGTAGCTAATGTTACGCCACTATTCAAAAAAGGTGGTAGAGAGAAAATGGGGAATTATAGACCAGTAAGCCTGACATCGGTAGTGGGGAAAATGCTAGAGTCCATTATAAAAGATGTAATAGCAGAGCACTTGGAAAACAGTGACAGGATCGGACAAAGTCAACATGGATTTACAAAAGGTAAATTGTGCTTGACTAATCTACTGGAATTTTTTGAGGATGTAACTGGTAAAATAGACAAGGGAGAACCAGTGGATGTGGTGTATTTGGACTTTCAGAAGGCTTTCTATAAAGTCCCGCATAAGAGATTAGCGTGTAAAGTTAAGGCACATGGGATTGGGGGTAAGGTACTGACTTGGATAGAGAACTGGTTGGCAGACAGGAAGCAAAGAGTTGGAATAAATGGGTCTTTTTCCGAGTGGCGGGCAGTGACTAGTGGGGTACCGCAGGGATCGGTCCTTGGACCCCAGCTATTCACAATATATATTAATGATCTAGACGAGGGAACTAGATGTAATATCTCCAAGTTTGCAGACGACACAAAGCTGGGTGGGCATGTGTGCTGTGAGGAGGATGCAGAGAAACTCCAGTATGATTTGGACAGGTTGGGTGACTGGGCAGATACATGGCAGATGCAGTATAATGTGGATAAATGAGAGGTTATCCACTTTGGTGGCAAAAACAGGAAAGCAGATTATTATCCGAACGGCAATAGATTGGGAGAAGGGGAAGTGCAACGAGACCTGGATGTCCTTGTGCACCAGTCGCTGAAGGTAAGCATGCAGGTGCAGCAGGCGGTTAAGAAGGCAAATGGTATGTTGGCCTTCGTAGCGAGAGGGTTCGAGTACAGGAACAAGGATGTCTTGCTGCAGTTGTACAGGGCCTTGGTGAGACCACATCTTCAGTATTGTGTGCAGTTTTGGTCGCCTTATCTGAGGAAGGATGTTCTTGCCATGGAGGGAGTGCAGCGAAGATTCACCAGACTTATACCTGCGATGGCAGGAATGACGTATGAGGAGAGATTGGGTCGATTGGGCTTGTACTCGCTGGAGTTTAGAAGAATGAGAGGGGATCTCATTGAAACTTATAAAATTCTAACAGGACTAGACAGACTTGATGCAGGAAGGATGTTCCCGATGGTCGGGGAGTCCAGAACCAGGGGTCACAGTCTAAGGATAAGGGGTAGGCCATTTAGGACAGAGATGAGGAGGAATTTCTTCACCCAGAGAGTGGTGAACCTGTGGAATTCTCTACCACAGAAGGTGGTGGAGGCCAGTTCATTAAATATATTCAAGAAGGAGTTGGATATATTTCTTAAGGATGAAGGGGTATGGGGAGAAGGCAGGGACAGGGTACTGAATTTGGATGATCAGCCATGATCTCATTGAATGGCGGAGCAGGCTCGAGGGGCCGAATGGCCTACTCCTGCTCCTATCTTCTATGTTTCTATGTAAGAAGGTTTACACAAATGTACCAGAACTGAGAGACTACATCTATCTGGAAAGATTGAACAGATTGGTCTTTTTTCTTTAGAAAAGAAAAGACTTACAGGGGAGCTGATAGAGTCTTTAAAATTATGAATGGGTTGGACAGGGTAGATGTGGAGAGACTGTTTCCACTTGTGAGAGAATCAAAAACTAGGATCCATAAATACAAGATAGTTACTAATAAATCCAATAGTGAAATAAAGGGACATTTCTTTACTCAGAGAGTGGTTAGAATGTGAAACTCGCTGCCACAGGGCGTGGTTGAAGCAAATAGCTTAGATGCTTTCAAAAGGAAACTAGACGAGTACATGAGAGAAAGGAGAATAGAAAGATCTGGTGAAAGGCTGAGATGAGGCAGATGGAATGGGAGAGGAATCGGGTGGAGTATACACCAGATGAGCTGGGCCGAATGGCCTGTTTCTGTGCTGTGTATTCTGTGTAATTCTCGCAGATTGCAGGATGGGGGAGTGGAGGAGCCGATTGTGTTGAAGAGGGTCAGGCATGCTGAGTTTGGGAATAGTTCCCCAGTCAGAGGAGTGGAATGCTGGCTGCAACCTCGAGCCTATTTTAGGTGTGGCGGGGAGAGGTCGGAGTGCCAATCCCTGCACCTGCTGGTTTCCAGTCAGTGTGGGGATTGGGAGCCCAGAACACTGAAGCACAGCCTCAGACCATTGTGTGTTGTGCTGTGGAGTGACACGCTCTCCCTGGCTCTCCTCGACTGTGTGAGACTCAGTGCTTTGTCCACCACTCACTGCTGCAGAAAAATCGTCCGTTCCCGAAACAACTGACCCTGTAGCTAGGGGTGTTTGAGGTAAGTCGGTGTTGCGGGGGGGGCGGGGTTTATATGTCTTGTCAGATTGTGCTGGGGAGCCTTATCTTTGGGCTGAGAGCAGCACCGGAGCTTGGTGGGGCTGGGACAGTCCAGGTACTCGTGAGTGTGAGAGACGCAGTGTCTGGGACTGGGCCAGCACTGTCTGAGCTGGACCGACACACTGTCTGGGACTGGGCCGACACACTGTCTGAGCTGGACCGACACACTGTCTGGGACTGGGCCGACGCACTGTCTGGGACTGGGCCGACACACTGTCTGAGCTGGACCGACACACTGTCTGGGACTGGGCCGACGCACTGTCTGGGACTGGGCCGACGCACTGTCTGGGACTGGGCCGACACACTGTCTGAGCTGGACCGACACACTGTCTGGGACTGGGCCGACGCACTGTCTGGGACTGGGCCGACGCACTGTCTGGGACTGGGCCGACGCACTGTCTGGGACTGGGCCGACGCACTGTCTGGGACTGGGCCGACACACTGTCTGGGACTGGGCCGACACACTGTCTGGGACTGGGCCGACACACTGTCTGGGACTGGGCCGACACACTGTCTGGGACTGGGCCGACACACTGTCTGGGACTGGGCCGACACACTGTCTGAGCTGGACCGACACACTGTCTGAGCTGGACCGACACACTGTCTGGGACTGGGCCGACGCACTGTCTGGGACTGGGCCGACACACTGTCTGGGACTGGGCCGACGCACTGTCTGGGACTGGGCCGACGCACTGTCTGGGACTGGGCCGACACACTGTCTGGGACTGGACCGACACACTGTCTGGGACTGGACCGACACACTGTCTGGGACTGGACCGACACACTGTCTGGGACTGGGCCGACACACTGTCTGGGACTGGGCCGACACACTGTCTGGGACTGGGCCGACACACTGTCTGGGACTGGACCGACGCACTGTCTGGGACTGGGCCGACGCACTGTCTGGGGCTGGGCCGACACACTGTCTGGGACTGGGCCGACACACTGTCTGGGACTGGGCCGACAAACTGTCTGGGGCTGGGCCGACACACTGTCTGGGACTGGGCCGACACACTGTCTGGGACTGGGCCGACGCACTGTCTGGGACTGGGCCGACGCACTGTCTGGGACTGGGCCGACGCACTGTCTGGGACTGGGCCGACGCACTGTCTGGGACTGGGCCGACGCACTGTCTGGGACTGGGCCGACGCACTGTCTGGGACTGGGCCGACGCACTGTCTGGGACTGGGCCGACACACTGTCTGGGACTGGGCCGACACTGTCTGGGACTGGGCCGACACACTGTCTGGGGCTGGGCCGACACACTGTCTGGGGCTGGGCCGACACACTCATAGAGTCATAGAGTTTTACAGCGCAGAAAGAGGCCCTTCGGCCCATCGTGTCTGCGCCGCCCATCCATCCCTGTCCAGTCTAATCCCATTTTCCAGCATTTGGTCCATAGCCCTGTATGCAATGGCATTTCAAGTGCTCACCCAAATGCTTCTTGAATGTTGTGAGGGTTCCTGCCTCTACCACCCTTTTAGGCATTGAGTTCCACATTCCAACCACCCTCTGGGTGAAAAAGTTCCTCCTCAAATCCCCTCTAAATCTCCTGCCCCTTACCCTGAATCTATGCCCCCTTGTTATTGACCCCCCTACTAAGGGGAAAAGTTCCTCTTTGTCTACCCTATCTATGCCCCTCATCATTTTGTACACCTCAATCAGGTCCCCCCAGCCTTCTTTGCTCCAAGGAAAACAACCCCAGCCTGTTTAGTCTTTCTTCATAGCTGAGGCACTCCATCCCAGGTAACATCCTGGTGAATCTTCTCTGCACCCTCTCCAAAGCAATCACATCCTTCCTATAGTGAGGCGACCAGAACTGCACACAGTACTCCAGCTGTGGCCTCACCAGCGTTTTGTACAGCTCCATCATAACCTCCCTGCTCTTATATTCTATGCCTCGGCTAATGAAGGCAAGTATCCCATATGCCTTTTTAACCACCTTATCTACCTGTTCCGCTGCCTTCAGAGATCTATGTACATGTACACCAAGGTCCCTCTGACCCTCTGTACTTCCTAGGGTCCTACCACTCATTGTGTATTCCCTTGCCTTATTTGTCCGTCCAAAATGCATCACCTCGCACTTTTCAGGGTTAAATTCCATTTGCCACTTTTGCGCCCAACTGACCAACCTGTCTATATCGTCCTGTAGCCTGAGGCTTTCCTCCTTGCAATTTACCACCCCACCAATTTTCGTGTCATCTGCAAACTTACTGATCATACCTTTTACATTCTCATCCAAATCATTTATGTAGATCACAAACAACAAGGGACCCAGCACCGATCCCTGAGGTACCCCACTGGACACAGGCTTCCAGTCACAAAAGCAACCTTCGACCATCACCCTCTGCCTCCTGCCACTCAGCCAGTTTAGGATCCAACGCGCCAAGGCACCCTGGATCCCATGGGCTCTTACCTTCTTGACCAGTCTCCTATGCGGGACTTTGTCAAAAGCTTTACTGAAGTCCATGTAAACCACATCCACAGCATTTCCCTCATCCACCTCCCTAGTCACCCCCTCGAAAAATTCAATCAGATTTGTCAGACATGATTTACCCTTGACAAAGCCATGCTGACTATCCCCGATTAATCCTTGCCTCTCCAAGTGTAGACTAATTTTGTCCCTCAGAATTTTTTCCAATAATTTCCCTACCACAGATGTTAGGCTCACTGGCCTGTAATTCCCTGGTTTATCCCTGCTACCCTTCTTGTATAATGGTACTACATTAGCTGTTCTCCAGTCCTCTGGTACATCCCCTGTGGCCAGAGAGGTTCTGAAAATTTGTGTCAGAGCCCCTGCAATCTCCTCCTTTGCCTCCCACAGCAGCCTGGGATACATCTCGTCCGGGCCTGGGGATTTATCCACTTTTTGGCCTGCTAAAACCGCTAGCACCTCCTCCCTCTCGATGCTAATATGTTCAAGTATGTCACAGTCCCCTTGCCCGATTTCTATGTCTGCATCGTCTTTCTCCATAGTGAACACAGATGCAAAAAATTCATTTAAAACCCCGCCTACATCATCTGGCTCTACACACAGATTGCCACTTTGGTCCCTAATGGGCCCTACCCTTTCCCTGGTTATCCTCTTGCCCTTAATATACTTATAAAACATCTTAGGATTTTCCTTTATTTTGCTCGCCAGTGTTATTTCATGGCCCCTCCTCGCCCTCCTAATTTCTTTTTTAAGTATGCCCCTGCACTTTTTATACTCCTCTAGGGCTTCTTCCGTCTTTAGTCTTTTGTAACTGCCAAAAGCCCCCCTTTTATTTCTAATGCATTTTTGTATCTCCCTCGTCATCCAAGGTTCCCTTTGCTTGTTGGTCCCACCCTTGACCTTTACAGGAACATGTTGGCGCTGTACTCTCTCTATTTCCCTTCTGAAAGTCTCCCACTGTTTTGATGTGGATTTTCCTATAAGTAGCTGCTCCCAGTCCACTTTGGCCAGATCCTGCCTTATCATATTAAAATCGGCCTTCCCCCAATTTAGAACCCTTATTTCCGGGCCGTCTTTGTCTTTTTCCATGACCACCTTAAATTTCACCGAATTATGGTCACTGTCGCCAAAATGCTCTCCTACTGATACTTCCACCACTTGCCCGGCTACATTCCCCAGAATTAGGTCCAGTACCGCCCCCTCTCTTGTAGGACTTTCTACATGTTGGCTCAAAAAGCTCTCCTGGATGCACTTTAAGAATTCTGCACCCTCTAAGCCTTTCACACTCTGACTATCCCAATTTATATTGGGGAAGTTGAAATCCCCCACTATTATTACCCTATTATTTTCACACTTCTCTGAGATTTGCCTACATATCTGTTCCTCTATCTCCCCCTGACTGTTTGGGGGCCTATAGTACACTCCCAGCAAAGTGCTTGCCCCCTTTTTGTTTTTAAGTTCTACCCATATGGCCTCATTTGAGGAACCTGCTAATATATCATCCCTCCTTACAGCAGTAATTGACTCCTTAATTAATATTGCAACACCCCCTCCCCTTTTACACCCCCCTCTGTCTCGCCTGAAGATTCTATACCCCGGAATATTGAGCTGCCAGTCCTGACCCTCCCTCAACCATGTCTCCGTGATGGCAACAATATCGTACTCCCATGTGTTCAACAACAACTTCAGTTCATCCACCTTATTTGCAAGACTCCTTGCATTAAAATAAATGCCTTCCAGCCCTGCCATATTCCCTTTTGCCTTCACATATTTGCTCTGCTTTCCCAGCTGACTTGTTTTTTCCTCTGTATTTGGCTGTAAATCACCCCCTACTATAGCTCCACTCTGTACCCCATCCCCCTGCCAAGTTAGTTTAAACCCCCCCCAGCAATGCTAGCAAACCTCCCCGCAAGGATATTAGTTCCCCTCTGGTTCAGGTGTAAACCGTCCGACTTGTACAAGTCCCACCTTTCCCAGAAGCAGACCCAGTGATCCAGGAAACTTAAGCCCTCCCTCCTGCACCATCCCTTTAGCCACGCATTCATCTGTTCTGTCTTCCTATTTCTATACTCGCTAGCACGTGGCACCGGGAGTAATCCAGAGATTACAACCTTTGAGGTCCTGCTCTTTAATCCTTCACCTAGCTCCCTAAATTCTTGCTGCAGGACCTCATCCCTCTTTTTACCTATGTCGTTGGTACCAATGTGGACCACGACCTCTGGCTGTTCACCCTCCCCCTCCAGAATGCCCTGCAGCCGCTCAGTGATATCCTTGACCCTGGCACCAGGGAGGCAACAAACCATCCTGGATTCACGTCTACGGCCACAGAAACGCCTGTCTGTTCCCCTTACTATAGAATCCCCTACCACTATTGCTCTCCCACTCTTTTTCCCCCCTTCCTGGGCAGCAGGAGCACCCCCAGTGCCAGGAAGTTGGCTGCTGCTGCCTTCCCCTGGTGAGTCATCCCCCTCAACAGTATCCAAAGCGGTATACTTGTTTGAGAGGGGAATGGTCACAGGGGTCTCCTGCACTACCTGCCTGCTTCTATTGCTCCGCCTGGTGGTCACCCATTTCCTGTCTTCCTGTGCAGCCCTTCCCTGCGGTGTGACCAACTCACTAAACGTGCTATCCACGACCCTCTCAGCATCGTGAATGCTCCACAACCCATCCACCCGCAGCTCCAGCGCCTCAATGCGGTCTGCTAGTAGCTGCAGATGGATGCATCTCTGGCACACGTGGTCATCAGGGGCACCGGGGTCCCTGAATTCCCACATAGAGCAAGAGGAGCATATCACGGGGCTGGGCTCACCTGGCATGACCTTCTCTTTACTTAATTTAAATTTATTTACTATCACCAATTAAAATTATCTCTAAGGCGCTTGTAGTCTACCAACAGTCCCTGCTACACCAGAAAAGACCCTAGTAACTCTAAACTACAGAGTTAAAGTTTAAAAAAGAGAAATACTCACCAACCAATCACTTACCTGCTCCCTGGTGACGTCACACACTGATTACTTTTTACCTCTCTCCCCGCTGCTGAGTTGGTGTGCCTTGTAGCTGCCGCCGGTTTTCAAGCCGGGCTCCTCCTCCGCTGCTGCTCTCCCCCGAACTGGTCGGGCCTTGTAGCTGCCGCCGGTTTTCAAGCCGGGCTCCTCCTCCGCTGCTGCTCTCCCCCGAACTGGTCGGGCCTTGTAGCTGCCGCCGGTTTTCAAGCCGGGCTCCTCCTCCGCTGCTGCTCTCCCCCGAACTGGTCGGGCCTTGTAGCTGCCGCCGGTTTTCAAGCCGGGCTCCTCCTCCGCTGCTGCTCTCCCCCGAACTGGTCGGGCCTTGTAGCTGCCGCCGGTTTTCAAGCCGGGCTCCTCCTCCGCTGCTGCTCTCCCCCGAACTGGTCGGGCCTTGTAGCTGCCGCCGGTTTTCAAGCCGGGCTCCTCCTCCGCTGCTGCTCTCCCCCGAACTGTCTGGGACTGGGCCGACGCACTGTCTGGGACTGGGCCGACGCACTGTCTGGGACTGGGCCGACGCACTGTCTGGGACTGGGCCGACGCACTGTCTGGGACTGGGCCGACGCACTGTCTGGGACTGGGCCGACGCACTGTCTGGGACTGGGCCGACGCACTGTCTGGGACTGGGCCGACGCACTGTCTGGGACTGGGCCGACGCACTGTCTGGGACTGGGCCGACGCACTGTCTGGGACTGGGCCGACGCACTGTCTGGGACTGGGCCGACGCACTGTCTGGGACTGGGCTGGAGGTGGTGCGAAGGGTTTAATTGCCAGACCTTGATCCATATAACATATTCTCGCTCACCATTTCTGCCGGGGATATTTAGAGAAATGAGTCGCAGCCTCCTCGAGTTGTGTTTTCAGTGAGTTTCTCTGCTGCTGTTGCTGTGTGTCACACCTCAGTATGGCCACAGTCCCCAGTGCAGCCGCCCCGACACAGCCAGACCGAGCTGATATTTCCTCCGTCCTCCTCCTGCCTGTACAGGTATATTCCAATAAACATTACGTCGGTGTCCTGTCCGTCTAACTCTGGCCCCTGCTTTTCCTCCTTCTCTCCACCTCCCTCTCGTGTGCTCTTTACTCTCGTACTTTCTCCTTCTCATCCTCCCCTTGCTTTTCCCTAACTCCCCCCCTCTCTCTCCCTTCCTTTCTCTCCCTCTCTTTCTCACTGTTTCTCTCTATCTTATTGCCTCTGTTTTATCTCTCTCTGGCTCTTCCCCAACCCCTCGTTCTCTCTCTCACTTTCCCCCTTCTCTCTCTCACTCACTCCTTTTCTCTCTCTCTCATGGCGCCCGACCTCCTTTATCTCACCGCACACCTCTCCTTCCTATCTCCTTGCCCTCTTCCCTATCTCCCCCTGCCTCCTATTGCCCCCTTTAGAGTCGTGTCTGTGACCCCAGCTGGCCCTGATGCTGCTGGAGGATGGCAGAATGCCCAGGGACCCATGTGGCACAGTGCCCGGCTACAGCAGATGGCCAGACTAGTGGAACATCACTGGTGTCTGGAGCAGGGTTCACACCATGGGGGATTTGATTGAGGAAAGTCGCCCAGATTCTACAGACAGATTGAGGGGGTGGTGCTGGCTTTCAGTTCAAGCTCTCTTCCATATTCCTTCCCCTGTCTGTAAAGCTGACCTCAGCCGCCACCTGTTGGTTACATCTGATGTTAGACCTATATATAGTCATACACTGGCACACTTTGCCATCCAGTATAAGAACATAAGAAATAGGAGCAGGAGTCGGCCATTCGGCCCCTCGAGTCTGCTCCACCATTCAATAAGATCATGGCTGATCATCGAACTCATCTCCACTTTCCCGCCCGATCCCCGTATCCCTCGATTCCCCAGAGTCCAAAAATCTATCGATCTCAGCCTTGAATATACTCAACGACTGAGCCTCCACAGCCCTCTGGGATAGCAAATTCCAAAGATTCACCACCCTCTGAGTGAAGAAATTTCTCCTCATCTCAGTCCTAAATGGCCGACCCCTTATCCTGAGACTGTGCCCCCTAGTTCTAGACTCTCCAGCCGGGGAAACAACCTCTCAGCGTCTACCCTGTCCATCCCCCTCAGAATCTTGTATGTTTCAATGAGATCACCTCTCATTCTTCTAAACTCCAGAGAGTATCGGCCCATTCTACTCAATCTCTCATAGGACAAACCCTCTCATGCCTGTCTGTGGGGAGGGACACTGCTCTACGAGCAGAGCAACATCACTGTACCAGCAGATACTGTACTGGGAGCCATCACTGTACCAGCAGAAACTGTACTGGGAGCCAATACTGTACCAGCAGATACTGTACTGGGAGCCATCACTGTACCAGCAGAAACTGTACTGGGAGCCATCACTGTACCAGCAGATACTGTACTGGGAGCCATCACTGTACCAGCAGAAACTGTACTGGGAGCCATCACTGTACCAGCAGAAACTGTACTGGGAGCCATCACTGTACCAGCAGAAACTGTACTGGGAGCCAATACTGTACCAGCAGATACTGTACTGGGAGCCATCACTGTACCAGCAGAAACTGTACTGGGAGCCATCACTGTACCAGCAGATACTGTACTGGGAGCCATCACTGTACCAGCAGAAACTGTACTGGGAGCCATCACTGTACCAGCAGAAACTGTACTGGGAGCCTCAGGTTTGTAACCGGGGGCAGTGTGCTGATTTCCTCTCAGGCAGGGATCACTGGCCTCTTCTGCCCAGTGCCACACCAGGATGTGCCTTTAACCATCAGGGAGGTGACTCTGAGGGTATTGTTTGAACTGATTCATGGCTCGTAGTGATTGAATTCTGAATGAGATCTCTCTCTCTCTCGCCTCTGGTCCTCTGAATCCCCTCTTTTTTTTTCTTTATTTCTGTCTCCCTGACCTTTCCCCATATTAAGGGGGGTGCTGGATTGGCTGCGATGGAGGGTCAGTGCGAACACCTTGCGCGGACTGAGCGGGAGGCGACCCCCTGCGGGAGGCCGGGGACCGGGGCTTCAAGGGAGGCTGCCAGGGATCTTGGGCCCCACAGTACTGAGCAGCGAGCCGCAAAACCCGGCCGCGGGCATCCAGCGGTGGAAGAGAGCGCAGGGCGCATGTCGCTCACCGAGCCCGGGCAGCAGCCACCGGAGAGCCAGGACCAGGAGATTCTGATCGAGCTGCAGCCCATCCCCTTTCACCAGAACCCGTTTGTGGTGGCGAACAGGAAGGGCCGGGGGAGGTCCATGCAGGCCTGGGCGGCAGGAGCCTCTCCGCGCGGCGCACGAGTCCGCGCCAGCCGCAACGTCCAGGCAAGAACCCACTGGCACGTGGCATGGTGTGAGCGTGTGCCCACTCGCCCATCTCCTTGGCATGACTGCGCTGGTCGGCCGTGCATGTGTTGTGGCTTTGGCCTTCTGGCTCATGTGCTCTACTAACCAGCTGAGGTGGGGGACATGGTGGGAGGGTGGTCTGTGCATCTGGCTGTGCTCTCTTGGTCCCTCTGTGTGTGCGTCTGTGTTCGCGTGTGTCTGTGCGTGTGATTTTGTGTGTCTGTGTCGCTGTGTGTGTGAGGGGCATGGGGATCCGTCCTCTGTTACCCTGCATTGCACCGAGAACTGAGCACTCTCTCCCCCCCATCGCGCTCTCTCCCCCCCATCGCGCTCTCTCCCCCCCATCGCGCTCTCTCCCCCCCATCGCGCGCTCTCCCCCCCATCGCGCTCTCTCTCCCCATCGCGCTCTCTCTCCCCATCGCGCTCTCTCTCCCCATCGCGCTCTCTCTCCCCATCGCGCTCTCTCTCCCCCGTCGCGCTCTCCTCCCCCGTCGCGCTCTCTCCCCCGTCGCGCTCTCTCCCCCGTCGCGCTCTCTCCCCCGTCGCGCTCTCTCCCCCGTCGCGCTCTCTCCCCCGTCGCGCTCTCTCCCCCGTCGCGCTCTCTCCCCCGTCGCGCTCTCTCCCCCGTCGCGCTCTCTCCCCCGTCGCGCTCTCTCCCCCGTCGCGCTCTCTCCCCCGTCGCGCTCTCTCCCCCGTCGCGCTCTCTCCCCCGTCGCGCTCTCTCCCCCGTCGCGCTCTCTCCCCCGTCGCGCTCTCTCCCCCGTCGCTCTCTCTCCCCCGTCGCGCTCTCTCCCCCGTCGCTCTCTCTCCCCCGTCGCTCTCTCTCCCCCGTCGCTCTCTCTCCCCCGTCGCTCTCTCTCCCCCGTCGCTCTCTCTCCCCCGTCGCTCTCTCTCCCCCGTCGCTCTCTCTCCCCCGTCGCTCTCTCTCCCCCGTCGCTCTCTCTCCCCCGTCGCTCTCTCTCCCCCGTCGCTCTCTCTCCCCCGTCGCTCTCTCTCCCCCGTCGCTCTCTCTCCCCCGTCGCTCTCTCTCCCCCGTCGCTCTCTCTCCCCCGTCGCTCTCTCTCCCCCGTCGCTCTCTCTCCCCCGTCGCTCTCTCTCCCCCGTCGCTCTCTCTCCCCCGTCGCTCTCTCTCCCCCGTCGCTCTCTCTCCCCCGTCGCGCTCTCTCCCCCGTCGCGCTCTCTCCCCCGTCGCTCTCTCTCCCCCGTCGCTCTCTCTCCCCCGTCGCTCTCTCTCCCCCGTCGCTCTCTCTCCCCCGTCGCTCTCTCTCCCCCGTCGCTCTCTCTCCCCCGTCGCTCTCTCTCCCCCGTCGCTCTCTCTCCCCGTCGCGCTCTCTCCCCCGTCGCTCTCTCTCCCCCGTCGCTCTCTCTCCCCCGTCGCTCTCTCTCCCCCGTCGCTCTCTCTCCCCGTCGCTCTCTCTCCCCCGTCGCTCTCTCTCCCCCGTCGCTCTCTCTCCCCCGTCGCTCTCTCTCCCCCGTCGCTCTCTCTCCCCCGTCGCTCTCTCTCCCCCGTCGCTCTCTCTCCCCCGTCGCTCTCTCTCCCCCGTCGCTCTCTCTCCCCCGTCGCTCTCTCTCCCCCGTCGCTCTCTCTCCCCCGTCGCTCTCTCTCCCCCGTCGCTCTCTCTCCCCCGTCGCTCTCTCTCCCCCGTCGCTCTCTCTCCCCCGTCGCTCTCTCTCCCCCGTCGCTCTCTCTCCCCCGTCGCTCTCTCTCCCCCGTCGCTCTCTCTCCCCCGTCGCTCTCTCTCCCCCGTCGCTCTCTCTCCCCCGTCGCTCTCTCTCCCCCGTCGCTCTCTCTCCCCCGTCGCTCTCTCTCCCCCGTCGCTCTCTCTCCCCCGTCGCTCTCTCTCCCCCGTCGCTCTCTCTCCCCCGTCGCTCTCTCTCCCCCGTCGCTCTCTCTCCCCCGTCGCTCTCTCTCCCCCGTCGCTCTCTCTCCCCCGTCGCTCTCTCTCCCCCGTCGCTCTCTCTCCCCCGTCGCTCTCTCTCCCCCGTCGCTCTCTCTCCCCCCGTCGCTCTCTCTCCCCCGTCGCTCTCTCTCCCCCGTCGCTCTCTCTCCCCCGTCGCTCTCTCTCCCCCGTCGCTCTCTCTCCCCCGTCGCTCTCTCTCCCCCGTCGCTCTCTCTCCCCCGTCGCTCTCTCTCCCCCGTCGCTCTCTCTCCCCCGTCGCTCTCTCTCCCCCGTCGCTCTCTCTCCCCCGTCGCTCTCTCTCCCCCGTCGCTCTCTCTCCCCCGTCGCTCTCTCTCCCCCGTCGCTCTCTCTCCCCCGTCGCTCTCTCTCCCCCGTCGCTCTCTCTCCCCCGTCGCTCTCTCTCCCCCGTCGCTCTCTCTCCCCCGTCGCTCTCTCTCCCCCGTCGCTCTCTCTCCCCCGTCGCTCTCTCTCCCCCGTCGCTCTCTCTCCCCCGTCGCTCTCTCTCCCCCGTCGCTCTCTCTCCCCCGTCGCTCTCTCTCCCCCGTCGCTCTCTCTCCCCCGTCGCTCTCTCTCCCCCGTCGCTCTCTCTCCCCCGTCGCTCTCTCTCCCCCGTCGCTCTCTCTCCCCGTCGCTCTCTCTCCCCCGTCGCTCGCTCTCCCCCGTCGCTCGCTCTCCCCCGTCGCTCGCTCTCCCCCGTCGCTCGCTCTCCCCCGTCGCTCGCTCTCCCCCGTCGCGCGCTCTCCCCCGTCGCGCTCTCTCCCCCGTCGCGCTCTCTCCCCCGTCGCGCTCTCTCCCCCGTCGCGCTCTCTCCCCCGTCGCTCTCTCTCCCCCGTCGCTCTCTCTCCCCCGTCGCTCTCTCTCCCCCGTCGCTCTCTCTCCCCCGTCGCTCTCTCTCCCCCGTCGCTCTCTCTCCCCCGTCGCTCTCTCTCCCCCGTCGCTCTCTCTCCCCCGTCGCTCTCTCTCCCCCGTCGCTCTCTCTCCCCCGTCGCTCTCTCTCCCCCGTCGCTCTCTCTCCCCCGTCGCTCTCTCTCCCCCGTCGCTCTCTCTCCCCCGTCGCTCTCTCTCCCCCGTCGCTCTCTCTCCCCCGTCGCTCTCTCTCCCCCGTCGCTCTCTCTCCCCCGTCGCTCTCTCTCCCCCGTCGCTCTCTCTCCCCCGTCGCTCTCTCTCCCCCGTCGCGCTCTCTCCCCCGTCGCGCTCTCTCCCCCGTCGCTCTCTCTCCCCCGTCGCTCTCTCTCCCCCCGTCGCTCTCTCTCCCCCGTCGCGCTCTCTCCCCCGTCGCGCTCTCTCCCCCGTCGCGCTCTCTCCCCCGTCGCGCTCTCTCCCCCGTCGCGCTCTCTCCCCCGTCGCGCTCTCTCCCCCGTCGCGCTCTCTCCCCCGTCGCGCTCTCTCCCCCGTCGCGCTCTCTCCCCCGTCGCGCTCTCTCCCCCGTCGCGCTCTCTCCCCCGTCGCGCTCTCTCCCCCGTCGCGCGCTCTCTCCCCCGTCGCGCTCTCTCCCCCGTCGCGCTCTCTCCCCCGTCGCGCTCTCTCCCCCGTCGCGCTCTCTCCCCCGTCGCGCTCTCTCCCCCGTCGCGCTCTCTCCCCCGTCGCGCTCTCTCCCCCGTCGCGCTCTCTCCCCCGTCGCGCTCTCTCCCCCGTCGCGCTCTCTCCCCCGTCGCGCTCTCTCCCCCGTCGCGCGCTCTCCCCCGTCGCGCGCTCTCCCCCGTCGCGCGCTCTCCCCCGTCGCGCGCTCTCCCCCGTCGCGCTCTCTCCCCCGTCGCGCTCTCTCCCCCGTCGCTCTCTCTCCCCCGTCGCTCTCTCTCCCCCGTCGCTCTCTCTCCCCCGTCGCTCTCTCTCCCCCGTCGCTCTCTCTCCCCCGTCGCTCTCTCTCCCCCGTCGCTCTCTCTCCCCCGTCGCTCTCTCTCCCCCGTCGCTCTCTCTCCCCCGTCGCTCTCTCTCCCCCGTCGCTCTCTCTCCCCCGTCGCTCTCTCTCCCCCGTCGCTCTCTCTCCCCCGTCGCTCTCTCTCCCCCGTCGCTCTCTCTCCCCCGTCGCTCTCTCTCCCCCGTCGCTCTCTCTCCCCCGTCGCTCTCTCTCCCCCGTCGCTCTCTCTCCCCCGTCGCTCTCTCTCCCCGTCGCTCTCTCTCCCCCGTCGCTCTCTCTCCCCCGTCGCTCTCTCTCCCCCGTCGCTCTCTCTCCCCCGTCGCTCTCTCTCCCCCGTCGCTCTCTCTCCCCCGTCGCTCTCTCTCCCCCGTCGCTCTCTCTCCCCCGTCGCTCTCTCTCCCCCGTCGCTCTCTCTCCCCCGTCGCTCTCTCTCCCCCGTCGCTCTCTCTCCCCCGTCGCTCTCTCTCCCCCGTCGCTCTCTCTCCCCCGTCGCTCTCTCTCCCCCGTCGCGCTCTCTCCCCCGTCGCGCGCTCTCTCCCCCGTCGCGCGCTCTCTCCCCCGTCGCGCGCTCTCTCCCCCGTCGCGCGCTCTCTCCCCCGTCGCGCGCTCTCTCCCCCGTCGCGCGCTCTCTCCCCCGTCGCGCGCTCTCTCCCCCGTCGCGCGCTCTCTCCCCCGTCGCGCGCTCTCTCCCCCGTCGCGCGCTCTCTCCCCCGTCGCGCGCTCTCTCCCCCGTCGCGCGCTCTCTCCCCCGTCGCGCGCTCTCTCCCCCGTCGCGCGCTCTCTCCCCCGTCGCGCGCTCTCTCCCCCGTCGCGCGCTCTCTCCCCCCGTCGCGCTCTCCCCCGTCGCGCTCTCTCTCCCCCGTCGCGCGCTCTCTCCCCCGTCGCGCTCTCTCTCCCCCCGTCGCGCTCTCTCTCCCCCCGTCGCGCTCTCTCTCCCCCCGTCGCGCTCTCTCTCCCCCCGTCGCGCGCTCTCTCCCCCCGTCGCGCTCTCTCTCCCCCGTCGCTCTCTCTCCCCCGTCGCTCTCTCTCCCCCGTCGCTCTCTCTCCCCCGTCGCTCTCTCTCCCCCGTCGCTCTCTCTCCCCCGTCGCTCTCTCTCCCCCGTCGCTCTCTCTCCCCCGTCGCTCTCTCTCCCCCGTCGCTCTCTCTCCCCGTCGCTCTCTCTCCCCCGTCGCTCTCTCTCCCCCGTCGCTCTCTCTCCCCCGTCGCTCTCTCTCCCCCGTCGCTCTCTCTCCCCCGTCGCTCTCTCTCCCCCGTCGCTCTCTCTCCCCCGTCGCTCTCTCTCCCCCGTCGCGCTCTCTCCCCCGTCGCGCTCTCTCCCCCGTCGCGCTCTCTCCCCCGTCGCGCTCTCTCCCCCGTCGCGCTCTCTCCCCCCGTCGCGCTCTCTCCCCCCGTCGCGCTCTCTCCCCCCGTCGCGCTCTCTCCCCCCGTCGCGCTCTCTCCCCCCGTCGCGCTCTCTCCCCCCGTCGCGCTCTCTCCCCCCGTCGCGCTCTCTCCCCCCGTCGCGCTCTCTCCCCCCGTCGCGCTCTCTCCCCCCGTCGCGCTCTCTCCCCCCGTCGCGCTCTCTCCCCCCGTCGCGCTCTCTCCCCCCGTCGCGCTCTCTCCCCCCGTCGCGCTCTCTCCCCCCGTCGCGCTCTCTCCCCCCGTCGCGCTCTCTCCCCCCGTCGCGCTCTCTCCCCCCGTCGCGCTCTCTCCCCCCGTCGCGCTCTCTCCCCCCGTCGCGCTCTCTCCCCCCGTCGCGCTCTCTCCCCCCGTCGCGCTCTCTCCCCCCGTCGCGCTCTCTCCCCCCGTCGCGCTCTCTCCCCCCGTCGCGCTCTCTCCCCCCGTCGCGCTCTCTCCCCCCGTCGCGCTCTCTCCCCCCGTCGCGCTCTCTCCCCCCGTCGCGCTCTCTCCCCCCGTCGCGCTCTCTCCCCCCGTCGCGCTCTCTCCCCCCGTCGCGCTCTCTCCCCCCGTCGCGCTCTCTCCCCCCGTCGCGCTCTCTCCCCCCGTCGCGCTCTCTCCCCCCGTCGCGCTCTCTCCCCCCGTCGCGCGCTCTCCCCCCGTCGCGCTCTCTCCCCCCGTCGCGCTCTCTCCCCCCGTCGCGCTCTCTCCCCCCGTCGCGCTCTCTCCCCCGTCGCGCTCTCTCCCCCGTCGCGCGCTCTCCCCCGTCGCGCTCTCTCCCCCGTCGCGCGCTCGCCCCCGCCGCTCCCTCTCCCCCCGTCACAGTCAGAAACGGGAGAATTTATAATGGGGAACAAGGAAATGGCAGAGCAATTAAACAAATACTTTGGTTCTGTCTTCACGGAAGAGGACACAAATAACTTCCCAGAAATGCGAGGGAATCGAGGGTCTAGTGAGAAGGAGGAATTAAAGGAAATTAGTATTAGTAAAAAAATAGTGCTGGAGAAATGAATGGGACTGAAAGCTGATAAATCCCCAGGGCCTGATAATCTGCATCCCAGAGTAGTAATAGAGGTAGCCATGGAAACAGTGGATGCATTGGTTGTCATCTTCCAAAATTCTATCGATTATGGAACAGTTCCTGCAGATTGGAGGGTGGCAAATGTAACCCCACTATTTAAAAAAGGGGGGAGAGAAAACAGGGAACCACAGACCGGTTAGCCTAACATCAGTAGTAGGGAAAATGCTAGAGTCTATTATAAAGGATGTGATAACAGGACACTTAGAAAATATCAACGGGATTAGACAAAGTCAACATGGATTTATGAAAGGGAAATCGTGTTTGACAAACCTACTGGAGTTTTTTGGGGATGTACCTGGTAGAATAGATAAGGGAGAACCAGTGGATGTGGTGTATTTGGATTCTCAGAAGGCCTTTGATAATGTCCCACATAAGAGGTTAGTGTGTAAAATTAAAGCACATGGGATTGGGGGTAATATACTGGCATGGATTGAAAATTGGTTAACAGACAGGAAACAGAGAGTAGGAATAAATGGGTCTTTTTCGGGGTGGCAGGCGGTGACTAGTGGGGTACTGCAGGGATCAGTGCTTGGACCCCAGCTATTCACAATATATATCAATGATTTGGTTGAGGGAACCAAATGTAATATTTCCAAGTTTGCTGATGATACGAAACTAGGAGGGATTGTGAGTTGTGAGGAGGATGCAAAGAGGCTTCAAGGCGATTTAGACA